>NW_028274815.1:52159944-52461415 GCF_037043125.1 Eumetopias jubatus | reverse complement strand
CAGTTTGCAGTTCTGAAAAGCTTTTGTTAGGTGAGATGAGCAATAAACAGATCTCTTGCTTGCTGGCTGACCCACGTTCTACCTGTTTCCCACACAAGTAATGCCTTCAAAGACTTTTTCCTACGGTCTGATTTCTCTCCCTCTATGCACCCCCAGCCAGAGCTCACCCTCTCTACATAGTTAAGCCCAATATCCTCACCCAAATCTGACCACCATCTCCCCGGCCCAGGGAGCATGGTGACCTTCCCCATGAATACCATCACCACATAACATCTTCGCCACGTTCTTTCGCCACCGCCTCTGAAAAGTCTCCCAGACCCTCCCTGAAGCAAGCCTTCAAACACTCCCCGATTCCAGCTGGGTGGTGGTAGACACAGGCTGGAGGAAGGAGATCAGAGGTTTCAAGAGGCACGCAGATGGAGCCAGGCAGATGGCAGAGGGAAGCCCAGAGCCTGCAGCCAGGTGTCTGAGCAAGGGCCTCACCACCACACCCCTCGGCCATTACAGTGAGTCTCATGAAAACATGAGAACCAGATGGGCGGCCTGGGAAATGCATAACATTTCAGAGGGTTAAGCAAGGAGCCACTCAACAACTTAACCGGCTGCGTTCTGTCCCTTTGAAGGGACATTAAAAGGTGCCTTTTGAAGATAGGTCATAACTCCTTCCTTGGGAGGGTGTGACAGATGTTCTAAGCTGTAGGTGCTGCCACCCTCCTTCTGCCTCCAGCTAGGTTTCTTTGCGTGCTTTACAAATTAACAACCAACCAGATAAAAATTTTCTGTCTTAACCCCCAGACTATTGACTTGACTCCCACAGTAATTATTTCCTAAATCACCCACTAAGCAGTAGGCCGAGGTGGCTTTAGGTCATCATGAGCCTTGCATTAGAAGTTCCCATGCTATCTTTTCACCTGTGTGGTGGGCTCTCCGAGCACAAGGATGGAGGAGGACTGCTTGTTTGTATAGCCCCAGCAACTAGATTTTTAGAAGCTAAGTGTAAAAGGGCATCTAATTCCAAGAGAATGAAATACATGGCAGTCACACTATTGCGTCCCTCCCTAGGGTCCACGGCCGGCAACACTCACGGACCACGGCCATATTTCCCAAGAGCCTGAAGGCAGCCTTATAATCCTTCTCAACAAAGCCTTCCAAGCAATCCCTACCAATCTATCAGAGTGGTCATGTGAAAAACTTTATAGGCTATTCCTGATTTGAGTCCAACAGATGAGGAAACTCAGATCCAAACGGGAGACAGACCCAGGGGCTCGGCAGAAACAGACCAGCTGGGCCCAATCCCCAGATTCCTGACCTTCAGCCGGAGGCATGTATTTCTCCAGTGTCCCACTCAAAGTGGATGTCTGAAAAGCATTTACTGACAACAATAATGCCAGTTTCCTATGCCTCTGGCATAACTGGCCCTTTACATTTGGGGGTCTAAGAGAGGAAGAGCGGAAGAAAACAATGAAACCTCAATAAGAAAGGCCAAGGACAACTTTCAAGAAATAAGATCATGGAACTTTTTTTTCCAAAAGCACAAGAAAGCCACATGGGGTCAGCCCCATGTTCCCTCAAGTTCATGTGCCACCACTGACTGGCACACAGAGTTTGCAATTTTCTCTCCGTGCTGCTCCATCAAAACATTAGAGCTGGGGCGCCTGGGTGGCTCAGTCGTTAAGCGTCTGCCTTCGGCTCAGGTCATGATCCCAGGGTCCTGGGATCGAGCCCCGCATCGGGCTCCCTGCTCCGTGGGAAGCCTGCTTCTCCCTCTCCCACTCCCCCTGCTTGTGTTCCCTCTCTCGCTGTGTCTCTCTCTGTCAAATAAATAAATAAAATCTTTTAAAAAAAAAGAATGTATCAAAACCTTCTTATATCCATTACTGTTTCTCATTCCTGTCAACCGTTAGAGTGAAGAGGCTTGCATATTCACGTCATGGGTAAAGCCTTGGATAGCTTCTGTCCTCCAACAGCCCATCTTTACACCTAAATGGATAGTTCTGGGATTTAGTAAGGGAGCCCACACACAACCAGAGCATAAGGGGTTAGGAGGGACTCAGGTGTGCCCGTCAGTTACCCCGTCCACAAGGGAGCACACTTAACAAAACCAGTGTTCACCCAAAAGGAAATATAAGTAGAAAGCAAAAGATGAAAACATTAAAGGAAATGCAAATTAAGTGAGGTACAACAAAACATTGAATGCAGCTTCATCTACCCTCCAGATTTAAGGATCTAACAAGAAGGGATTATTGTTGCTTTTGTTGGTGAAATGGGACTATGGTTTTGTTTTTTTTGAAGTCCTTACCTGTTGAAGGGCATCTCGGCTCCTTCCACAGTTTGGCTATTGTGGACATTGCTGCTATGAACATTGGGGTGCACGTGCCCCTTCTTTTCACTACGTCTGTATCTTTGGGATAAATACCCAGTTGTGCAATTGCTGGGTTGTAGGGAAGGAGCCGAGATGCCCTTCGACAGATGAGTGCATAAAGAAGACGTGGTACATATACACAATGGAAAATTATTCAGCCATCAGAAAAGATGAATATCCACCATTTGCATCGACATGGATGGAACTGGAGGGGATTATGTTAAGTGAAGTCAAGCAGAGACAGTCAATTATCATATGGTTTCACTTATATGTGGAACATAAGCAATAGCAGAGAGGATCATAGGGGAAGGGAGGGAAATCCAAAAGGGTAGAAATCAGAGAGGGAGATGAATCATGAAAGACTATGGACCCTGAGAAACAATCTGGGGGTTTCAGAGGGGAGGAGAGTGGGAGGGGGGGTTAACAGGGTGATGGGTATTGAGGAGGGCACGTGCTGTGATGAGCACTGGATGTTATACTTAACTAATGAATCAATGAACACTGCATCAAGGACTAATTATGTACTATGCAGTGGCTAACTGAACATAAAAAGAAAAAATCCTTACCTGTGACCTATAAGTAATATTCACAAGTGAAATGGACTTTGCTTTAAATTATCCCAGCAAAGGGAGAAAATCAAAATGCTGTGAGAATAGAGGAAAGAAAAATGGCAGATGCTGTGAACTGCCAAAGCTGGGTGACGGGTGTATGGGGATTGATTTCACTATTATTTCTCTTCTGTGTATAAAGATTTCCATTAGTACACAGTCACCAATACTTTTACTTATTGAATTAGGCAGGAGTTCAGTACGTAATCCAGTGTTGGGGGTGGTGAGTGTGGCTGGTTTGCACTACACCCACGACAGAATTTCAGTTATGTCTGGTAGGGACAGAGTGGGGGTGGTCAAGGCCTCCCAGGGCCCGAGGAGTCTTCGAGAAAAAGGAAGGTCACCCTAAAGGAAGAGGAAGTTAAGCAAACAAGCCTGATTCAGTGGCACAGCCCTAGCCCTTGGAGAGGCGGCTCTGACACCATCACTGCCATGTGGACT
This sequence comes from Eumetopias jubatus, assembly GCF_037043125.1. Classification (NCBI taxonomy): domain Eukaryota; kingdom Metazoa; phylum Chordata; class Mammalia; order Carnivora; family Otariidae; genus Eumetopias; species Eumetopias jubatus. Next base: position 52,458,004 of record NW_028274815.1, on the reverse strand, counting down.
TGTGTCCCTGAGCAGCCCTCTCTGGACTCCTGTCTGGGTCCAACGGGGCAGGTGGAGGGTAAGTAAAAATGGAAAGAGCTATTCTATCAAGTCCCATAGCTAAGTGACCTATCAAACAGCAATGCAGAGGCCAGGCAGGCAGCCCACTTCCCTTCTCCACAGACCTCCAATCAGCTCTGGGATCTCAAGGTCCCCCCGGATGCCGGAAGTTGTGGCACTGCCCATGCTCTCACCCACCACACTGGGCCACAGAGTGGCCCCCAGCCCGTTACAGGGTAATGTGCAACACAGTAGGGTGTGATGAATTCTGTGAAGATAGATCATAAAGAGGAGGATAAACCTCAGGTACTTGCTGATGTCAGAGACATTCTCATAGAAGCAAGTCCAGAAAGATGCAACAGAAGCTGGTCACTGGTGCAGCAAGGACAGTCATTTTGGGATGAATATAGCAGGTCTTCCCATGTTTGCCCAGGAGAGACTGGGACACCCCAAAGGGCCCTGGCAGGAGCTACACATGATGAAATAGGCTCAGGTAGGACAGGCCTCTCTTGTCTGTATGAATGGAAAGAGATCGGGAGGAGGGTAAAATGACCAGGAGCACCTGGTTGTATCAGCATCTGCCATCATTGGATGGTAGTATCAGCATCTGCCATCACTGCAACTTACCACCTGCAAGTGACTCAGTAGAGAACCTGGCTCTTCGCCCTACTGGGTCCGGCAGTGAGGACCAGGAGGAGCTAAGGATGCACCTGGGGATAAATGCATCCTAGGAAGGGAGACAGGACAATTCTGAGACCAGTGTGGTGGAACAAACAACAAGCCCCCACTTTACCCCCAATATAGTCACATCTGAGCCCTTTGTGACAGGGGACGTAATTAAAAAGTGGAAATTCTGGTAGACCCTGGACCTCGGAAGCACTGCTCTGGGACAGACACACCCTTATGCCAAGCATAACACAGAGGAAGTAAGGCATTTCCTTCCGTGGCATCATGGGCCACCAAGTAGCTTGGACACTTTAAGGGTCCAACTGCATCAAGGATAACCGCTCCAAGGGGGAAAGTGTGGGGCCACAGAAGCAGTGGTACCCAGTGGGAGTGGCAGCATCCCCTCCAGTGTGTTTGGAGGGAAAGGTGTGGAAGAGGAGAAGAGCAAAGTACCAGGGACACTGTGGTTGGTTAGAGGATTTATGAATACATAAGAACCCCCCTCCCCACCATACACACCTTCCTGAAATAACGATTAGGGAGATACAGCAGGGGTCCGCCGTAGTAACAGATGGGAACATACTCCCCGTCAACAATAGCGAAACTGGCAGACTCAGGCACTGCTGGCGTAGCTATTTGGCAATTTGTTACAAGGGTCATAAATATATTTATTCGTGTTCCCAGAGACATACCCTGAGGAAAGAATCTGAAAGGGAAAAGCTTCTAGGCATGAAGAGGGAGCATCATAATTTAAACAGGAGGCAACATAAATATACAAAAGAGAATGCTTAATTGAATTACACATGTCCATTTTAGTGGAACATCATGACCTTTTTAAAAAGATTTATTTATTTATTTGAGGGAGAGAGAGAGAGAAAGCGCGTATGAGCAAGCACACCCAAGTGTGTGTGTGTGGGGGAAGGGCAGAGGGAGAGAATCTCAAGCAGATTCCCTGCTGAGTGTGGAGCCTGAAGTGGGACTCGATCTCACAACCCTGAGATCATGACCCGAGCCAAAACCAAGAGTTGGATGCTTAACTGACTGCACTATCCAGGCGCCCTGAACATGATATTTTAAAAGGAAAAATTTCAAGACTTTCCAGCAACATGGAGAAATACACAACTTGAAAACTTGAGTTTCAAAAGCAGGAATCAAAATCGTTTCCTCACCATGACTAACTGTATAAAATTATGAGTGCACCTGGACATAGGCTAAAAGCAATGCAACAGCGGATGCTTCTGCAGTACTCTGACCAGGAGACATTTGCCTTCTACATTGCCCAAACCTCCCAATATGTTGATCTAGGATCTTTGAAATAAGGGAAATATTACCAGAAATGTCAAAAGACAACGCATAAAATAACAAAACAAAGATCACCAGGCAGAAGCAGACAAAGGGTTCAGGAATCTGGGCTCCTCTTTAGACTCATGATTACATGAGCTGGAAGACTGGGGCTGGTCCCGAGCTCTCCAGCACCCTTGCCCATATGGACTGTCTGAACAGAGCTGGGAGATGGCAAGCCTCTAGGGGAGGGGGAACAGCCCCCCTGCTCCTGCAACGAAGACCCCTCAGGAGCGCAACCAGGCCCCCGGCGTGCAGGGGACAGCCCTGCATGAGCAGAAAGGCCAGGAGCTCCGCAGGAAGCTTAGAGGGCAGGCTCTACCCAGCAGCCGAGGTCTGCTCCGGTCCCCTACTCATCCCCCATGGAGGGCACAGGGGACGGGACTCACCACTCAGGGCAGACGTGCTGTTCTCCAGGGCCTGGCACACAGCCAACAGGAGACCTGTGTGGGGAGAAGAGAAGAAAGGTAAGAGTCTGCTTGGCAAACCACTTTCAGGACTCAAGGGCAGGCCCCTTGAAAGGGAAAGACCAGGCAGTTTCACAGAGTGGCCAAAAGGCCGGCCTGGCCACTTAACTTGGGGCTCAGTGCAAAAGGAAAATGTGGGGCCCCTATTCAAAAAGAAGCAAAAAAAAAAAAAGTGCCATTAACGGTACTCAATATAAAGCTTTTTCCTTCCTTCCATGGTCTCTTTCTACCTGTTCTGGTGTTTTTTTGTTTTTATTTTTTAAATACTGTATAATTTTTTTATTGTAATGAAACACACATAAGATTTACTATTGTCACCATTTTTAAGTGTATAATTCAGTGGCATTAAGCACATTCATGCTGTTGTGCATGTCACGATGGTTGTCTGGCTGCTTATGCCATCTCTCTTGCTCTGCGGTGTGAGGATTCTTGCAGGCTGAGCACCGCACCTCACAGGCGCCCGAGGGCCCCAGGGACGAGTGCACGTGCACAGGTGACCACCCACAGCTGGCTTCCCTTCCCACCAGCAGCTGGACGATGTGCTATGACCCAGCCGGGAAGGGCCATCTGCACAGGTCTTTCTTCTTCCCAGGGACTCCAACCACGGCAGACAGTTGACCCCCAAGGGTACTACAACGTCTGTGTCTGGATGCATCGGGTACCTGGATCAGGGGTAGCGGGCAGCCTTGCCCCTGTCTAGTGACCCACTGAACAGGCCATGGAGCTGCCAACTCGGGATGGGGACAACTGCCACCATGCCCTGTTCCAAAAGGCCAGGGGGTGCACACACATAACACCAACTTTTCTTGTGTCCAGGCCCCGCCAGGGGCAGTGTGGCAGGGCTGAGAACCCACGCAGGGGAGGCAGAGAGGTGGTAGTAAGTAGGATCATGGGAGCCGAGGCTCCAAGTCCCTAGGACACACTCCACTGTCCTACTGGACTTTACTTACGAAATACAAATTCAAAGGTAAAACTATTAAGGATTTCAAGACTGCAACTGCACAGCATTAAACCCCAACCTTGGGGCCCCTGTGAGCATGGGGACTTGGGGAGATGAGACAGGTTTGCACGCCCACAAAGATGCCCCTGCCAGCAGATGACTTTCTGTGCCCTCCCATTATGGTACCGGAGGTTTCTGGAAACAACAGCAAAGTTCCAATAAAGAAGGAACCTCTTGGGAGTTATGCAATCAGCATGCACTAAATTAGAATGACTTCCTAAAACTGAAAAGCAGAAAGATACCCCAGTGGCCGTGCACAGGCCGGGCCACCTATGGGTTAGCCCAGAAGACAGCTGAATCAAGTCAGCACAGAAAACAAGGAGAGTTGTGTGCTGGTACCACTCAACTGCAAGGGACTACTAGCATACACTCTCGCATGCAGGTAGTGAGGGCTCCTTTCCCCTTTCCACTCAGGGTGTAGACACAGAAGGCCTTGAGTCTCAGGGGAGAAACGTATTTGGCACAGGGAAAGCAATCATGCTCAGGGCTTTCCTTTCAGCCTTTGAAATAAGAAACATCACAAAAATGGCAGCCTGCTTTTCCTGGAGGTCTGGCATGGATTTCCCAAATACTCCTACACAGGAACCAGCTACTGGGGCTAGAGTAGGGGCAGGGGGCGAGAGAGAAAGTGGGTAAAATCAAACGCCTTCCTCCATGCAATTCCTTCTTGCTGCTCATTTTGGAAGCATGGCTCTCAGGGTTCCTCTGGGACATATTTAAACAGCCGAGTCCGGAATCTGCACACCAAGCATCCAAGTGAGGCATTCCTGCTAGGGCCAGGTCCACACTGCCAGATGGGGACCGGTCATGATCGGGCTTTGCTGGTACCGCCACAAAGCACTCTGGGACAAAGTCAGCCAGGGACCAGTAGTAACACAAAGAACAGGGGGATTCCTTGCAAAACTCTGAGGAAGCACTGTTGGCCTGACACAAACTGTTCCCAAACCAATGACTTATCTTGCCACCTCCTTCCCGGGCCCCATATCCTGTCATTCAGCGAAAGCAGAGCTGGTACAATTTCTGGTCTCCGTATCAACCGCTGCTTGAGCAAAGCCAAGACAAGAAAGCAAATACCGTCCAACTGTAGCCAGGACCAAGCAGAGATGGACACCAACTCTCCGAAGTCCGTGGAGAGGCCAACACCCCCGCCCCCCGCAGGTTGTGGGGCAGGTTACTTCGCCCGCTCTCTTCCTCACCCATAAAGCTATCCACTGCCAAGCTCACAAAGGCATTCTGAGAACTCATCGGAGTTTGCAAAATCACCATGTTCCACAGATGAAAGTCACTGGGTTTCTTGAGCAATATGGAGAACAGTTCCTCTCTATACCCGCAAAATCCCACGGTAAACAACTTAATGCCCTGAGCTTCTCTCTGCAATCTTGGTTCAGGCACAACTTCTGTTGATGAGAGGTGAGGCCTCTGCTTTCCCGGGGCGTCTCAGACCAAAGGACGGGGGTCAGACCTCTTTCACTGCCCCCCACCAGGTGGGGCTGCCCCTTATGGGGCAAGTACCAGTTCCAGGTCCAGCACTCAGGTTTTATGTGTTAGTCAGTCGTGATTACACATGATGTGGCATCTCCCAGCCTCCCTGCCTTCTGGCCCACCCAGCCTCTGGAAACAGGCAAGGAAATGGAGGCTTACAGAGGTGAAGAATTTGTCCAAGCTCCTGCAGTGAAGTTCAAGCTCAAGGCTGTCCGAAGCCCATGTCCAGGACAACGTTTCATCATCACACCACTCCCGGTCCTCTAACCATAGTCTGTCAGGAAACACTGGCAGGTGTGTCTCACCAGCTGCAACCCCCAAATGAGTCTGAACAACAGATTCAGCAGGCCTAGCAGCAAAGCTTGATCCCTCTGTTCTGGAGGCAGCCGCTGCCTCCAATTTCCCCCACTAGGAGCCAGGTCTGCTGAGAGGCAAGGATGTGAGCGATCCAGACCCATGGCTGCCTCATCTGCATAAGGCCAGGTGCTCGGAAAAGCCAGGCTGTGTGAAGGCCTTCCACAAACCCGTGGTCCTCGTAGGCTCTGAGGCTCATCCGAAACACAGGCGATCCTTCCCTGGGGCACCCATGTGGGGACGGTACAGCTGCCACAGGCAGCGGCCCCAGGAAGACCACACACAGTTCAGATGGCGGCTTGGAGGCCACAGCCACACGCTCCCCTCGCCTGCCACGGGCCCCCCAAGTGGCCTCCCTCTGGGGCACAAGTTCTTCCAGGCTGCTCTTGCTAACGCCTTTCTGCTTAAATAGCTCCAAAGAGGGGAATCCCTGGATCATGGAGTTCAAAAAAGAAAAAAGGGGACGTGGGGGGGGGAACCTATGAAAGCTGATCCTCCACCCAGAGAAGAGTGGAAACCCAGGCCTGCCCTCAAGGGGGACAAGGGTTGCAGTGCTTACAATTTAGCTGTTTGGAACATAAAGTTCCAACAGAAAGAATGTCAAAAAAGAGGCTAACCTATTTATCTGGTGAGTTCATAGACCGAAGCCACCATGAAACCCATCCACTGATATGCCAATGGTACCTGCTATTGAGAGGTGCTGGACCCCTAACTCCCCTGGGCCACAGAGCACACACCCCAGTCCCTCCGTGCAGCCCCTCACTCACACATGGGACTGGGACACCCTCTATCCTCTCCCACCCGTCAGCCTCGTGACCAGCTCCTCTGTGGAGACTCAGCTCTAGTGTCCAGATCTGGGAGAAGCATCCTCAGGCCCCTGGGAACCCCAGCACAGACAGTTGACCCTGCCCTGCTCTGGCAATCTGAGACAGCCAGTGTTTGCTTCCCAGCTCTGACCCAGTCCATTTTGGATCAGTTGTTGCCCCCAGAAATCAAGAGTTGCACATCTCATCCATTTTAAGCCAGGCTGCCTGAGTGAAAGGGTAAAGGGTAGGTTGTGGTGTCAGGGTGATGTGGAGGGGATGGCGAGAGGGTGCTGTAGATCCTTTTGGATGAAGAATACCATGGATTTAAAGGAGATGCTGAAAAAAGACCCATGGGTAAAGAAACAATGCAGGCAGGAGAGAGGGGCAGAAGAGAGTGTGGGTGCTGGCGGGGGGCAGCCAGGATCCCCCCTGCCCCGCTGTACTCAGGGCTGGAAGGTCATATGGGACACAGCCAGGATCTCAGGAAGTGGTGGGTGGTACCTAGAGAGGGAGAATCCTGCAGTTTGGCCTGTGGTCTGCAGGGACATGCACGGGGCAATCGTGTGGGCACAAAAATGCATGTGAACGGGTCACATAGGACCCAGGGCCTGCTGATATGGCTTCTAAGGCCTCTTCCCTTATGAACTGCATCCCAACATTTAAGGTTTACCTGCCAGCGTGGCAGGATTTTAAGTACATAGGAAAAACTAATAGCGTAGAACTTTATCAGTATTTTTTAAAAAAGATTTTATTTATTTATTTGACAGAGAGAGACACAGCAAGAGAGGGAACACAAGCAGGGGGAGTGGGAGAGGGAGAAGCAGGCTTCCTGCCGAGCAGGGAGCCCGACCCGGGGCTCGATCCCAGGACTCTGGGATCATGAGCTGAGCCAAAGGCAGACGCTTAACGACTGAGCCACCCAGGCGCCCCCTTATCAGTATTTTTAAATGCAAGAGGTTTTGATCCACAGGACAATGCTGGCTGGTTTCAGGGTAAGAACTGGTTAGGAAGAAAGAAAAAGAAAAACACACTGCAGGTAGGGACAAGGAGGAAGTCTGGTAGGACCGGGAGACAAGGAGCTTGCCCCTGGCGAGAATACCCGTAAGTGTCACGGTTGAAAGCAGCCACATGCATCCCCCATCGCCCTGGTGTAGGGAGGATGGCCCTCAGAGAGTCTATGGTTTCTCCCCAAGGAAGAGGTGACAATTCACATTTGCCCCTGCTGACGGAGACATCAGTGACACTTGCTTCAGAGGATGTCAGGCAAAGCTGCAGAGGGATCTGTAGAAGAACTGGCCAGACAGGATTAGGAATACTCTGGGGATAGCAGGGAGAGTTTAGAAATATGTGACATGGGAATGAATCACCCTGGGCAGACGGGCTTATGGGACAGAGGGCTCTTTCTTCCACCATCCCAGCATCTCAACACTGCTTTTAAAAACACAGGTTGGACCCTGCTACCCAAGGAGAGAGCCTTACAGAGACGTTATTTGAAAGAGTTAGTGTCGTGTGGCAGGTGGCATGTCGTGATGCACAGCAAAGAAACCAACTATGCAGGGAGGGGGCAGCTTTTAGTTACAAACCCATACAGGTGAAGGACCTGACCCCTTTGCCCCAACACAGCCGTGACATGGGACGAGTGAAGCAGGAAGACATTTCTATGCCAGTGGCAGGTGGCGGAGGGAAAACCACTGGAGCCTGACCGGTCTCCCGAGCTCCCTCCTCACATGATTCAGTCAGAGGATGGTTACCACTGCGGCTGACAGCGTTAATACAGGTTAAGAGCCACAACATTTGCTCGAGCGCTGACTACGTGCCCTGCAGAGTCTCCCTCAAGTGTCAAAGCAAGTCCTAGGAAGTAGATACTGTCGTGCTCCCATTTTGGAGGTAAGAAAGTAGAGGTACAGGAGATTAGGTAACCTGCCCAAGGTCACCTAGCTGGAAAGTGACAGATATCGCAAGCTCCTGTAACAAGGTCCAGTTGGCCCCATTTTGCTTCTGCTGCTCCTGCCAAGTACAAAGAACACAGACATGCTAGAAAAGACCGCCTACTCCTCCTCTCTCCTGCAGAGAGCCCAGGTTATGTATTGTGACGTGAGGAACACAGGCCAACGGGAGCCCAGAGACCAGGGTCAGCTACCAATGGTGTCACCCTTAGCAAATCACTTCACCTCTCTCAATCTTAGGCTCCTTATCTTTAATGACAGAATGGGCCAGAATGTCTGCCAGTCCATGAATTCCAGGCATCTATGAAGATTCAGGGCTGTCTATCTTCTTCAACCATCCAGCCAGGGAAGTGGTGGGGGGGACACACAATGGCTTCATTCCACAACTCTGTAGGTGGATCCCTGCCTTGAAGAAGGCTCAGACAAAGTAAAGCCTTTGTGTGCCTGTCTCAGTGAGCAAGCTTGGTTTATGGTAATTCTGTCCTTCAATTTAGCATGGCATTTATATCAAATATCAGAAGATGTGTGAGACCCTAAATCTAATCCTAAACAAGCACTTTCTATCTCTACATTTTCAACACAGTCTTGATAATATACTCCAAGCTCACAATCCACGAGGGAATGCACTTGGGTCAGTGAGCCTGGGACTCTCAGCTGCCCCTCCTAATGACCCCTGGGGTGGCTGTAAGTGGTAAAGTCCACCTTGATGAATCTAAGGCAACACCTCATGATTATGGCATGGAAAATAAGCCAGTGTCACCTGAATGTTCATAGGTATTTTCCATATCCATCTCAATATATCTGCAGATGGGAAAAAGCCAAAGTATTCAGGAGGAACCTTCAGGATCAGGGAAGAAGAGATGAGCAGATGGGGTCTCGAATGTAAGGTCTACCATTTTCTAATTCTGATTCAGGGTCTGTGATGGCAGAGCAGAAAGGAGCCTTGCCCTCAGAACTGGTTTCAAATCCGAGTCCTGCCATCCTTACCTGTGAGACCTTGGGTATGTTATCTAACCTTGCTGAGCCTCGGCATCCTCATTCATAAATAAGGATGACAACTCCTCACATGGCTTCTGCAAGGATTAAATGCAATAAAATGGAATGCACAAAGTCAGAGAAAAATAGAATTTTCCATACGAAAGCAAAGGCAGCAGAGGATGGGCTGCCAAAGGCGCCATACTGATCACGTTTCCACAGACGCTTCCCCTGCTTCCTATAGCCTCTAGCACCCTGACCACTCCCCAGAAGCCTGTACCTCAAACCATGTGTTCAAAACTAAACTCGTCTCATCCCTGACCTGTTCCACCTCCTCCCGGCTTCTAGGCGGGGCTGACGACCCAACAGCCATCGTCTACCCCTCCCTCTCCTTTACCCCATATCCAAGCCCAGGCCTCCTCCGCAGTCTGCCTCTGCATTGTCTATCTCATCCTGCGCGCACCCCCCCCCCCCCCGCATCCCTACTGCTAATGCCCCAATTCAGGCCTCATCATCTCTCCTGGGCTATCGCAATAGTTGCCTGACTGGTTTGCCTGCCAAGAGCATTTTTACCTTTGCTCCTGCTGCCAGAGTGAGTTTCCTGAAACACCTGCTGGACCATAGCACTTCTTTCCTCTAAACTCCCCCACAGGCTTCCTGCTCACAGAACCCAGCCTGAAGTCCCAAGCAGAGATGTAAGGTGCAGAACCTGGTCCCAAACCCTATTTCCACCTGCTACTCTCTTTGGACCCATTGACTCCAGCTGCCTGTCATGATTCCCTCTGCCCTGCGCACAACCTGCAATCACTCAGCTCAGAGCTGTGGGCTCACGCTACCAGGGTCTGGACTCCAGTCCTTGTGGTTTTGTGATACTTAATTGCCTGAGCCTGAGTTTTCTTTGCTGTAAAAAGAGCTAAAGATATCTCTTTCCTGGAGCGCCTGGGTGGCTCAGTCGTTAAGCGTCTGCCTTCGGCTCAGGTCATGATCCCGGGGTCCTGGGATCGAGCCCCGTGTCGGGCTCCCTGCTCGGCAGGAAGCCCGCTTCTCCCTCTCCCACTCCCCCGGCTTGTGTTCCCTCTCCTGCTGTGTCTCTGTCAAAGAAAAAAAAAAAAGGTCTCTCTTTTCTGCACAGGGTTGTGATGAAGATTAAATGGGGGGGAAGGGGACCCATGGAAAACGTGGGGTACACAGAGTGGCACATGATAAACATGCAACACATGGAGCTACCACCGACAGTTGCTGGTAATATTCCGCTGATCTCTCAGGCTGGCACGCCCCTTCCTCTTCCTCCACCCATGAAGTCAAATTTGCCTCTCAAAGCCCCCCCAAATGTCAGAAATAATCATTTCTTCTTCAGAGCAAACCTTATCTGATTTTGCCTTGTAGTTTGGAAGTTTTCCCATCTTCTCTGTCTCCCCCTCTGGTGCGGCCAGATGATGTGCTGCTCATCTCTACCGCCAGGCCAGGCACCATGCCTCACACCTAGTTAGGTCTTTGACCCATGTATGTTGGATTGAGTTTTTCTAAGAGGTCACTAACCTGAAAACAGAGTGGAGGGTGAGTGTTGAGGGTGTGCGGAGGGGACACACCTTGAGGGGAATGGGAAAACCAGCTGATCCTCAGAATTCCTTCCTCACTTCTATGGTATACCCTCCAGAGACACAGCTCTAAGTCTTGGTTCTCATTCTGATTTCAGGGGAGATGAACAACTCTTGAAACCTGGCCTGCATGGATGCATTCATTCATTCAAGTACTTGCTGAGCACCACTACACGGCAGACTCCACTCCAGGTGCTGCAGACCTAGAAAAGGACTAAAAGTTCCTTCTCTTACAGTGTCTGCAACAGATCCTTCCTGTGAGAAGTAATCCTTCCCAGTCTAGGCAAACCATTCACACTGAACTCCATCATAAATGTCTGACTGCACCACCATTCGGGGGGAAGGGAGGGAAGGGGACCTAAAATGTTTCTTCTATTTTTTTTTTAAGATTTTATTTATTCATTTGAGAGAGAGAGAGAGTGAGCGAGTGAGTGAGCACAAGCAGGGGGAGAGGGAGAGGGAGAAGCAGACTCCCCACTGAGCAAGGAGTCCGATGCGGGGCTTGATCCCAGGACCCTGGGATCATGACCTGAGCTGAAGGCAGATGCTTAACCGACTGAGCCACCCAGGTGCCCCTGTGTCTATTTCAATAATGATGTGAACTGGCCTCCGTAGAGGAGTGCAGAGAGCCATCCTTCTCCGGAGCCTGGAGTGAGTCTCCCTAACCCGCATGCCAAGATGACCCTGACTTGTTTGGGGTACCTGCTGGCATGACTCCAGAGATGTTTATTTTCACATCCTTAACTCATTTTGTAGGCTTTCCCTGAAAACTTTATGAGAAAACAGGAAGACCTGAACCTGGTGACCCCAAGGAGGAAGAGACAGGGTCAAGAGGGGGCCAGAGCCGAGTGGACCGGCTTGGAGCAGGAGGGCCAGCCTAAGGACTGTTTGCAGAGCCCTATACGCCCAGGGGCTCTTCGGGCAAAGGCAGGACTTGCCACAGGAGTTTAGTCTAGAGAAGGAAACACAACTGAAGTAAACACACTTACCTGCATTCTGTGAGCATCTCTCATGCTCTCTATTCAAGCCCTTTGTTCCACCCAAATGCGTCTACCATGGTTCAGGTGTCCTAAATTTCCTTGTTCTTTCCTGCTGCCCCCGCCCTTCTCCCCACCCTTCCAGGCCCACTAGACCCCTACCTCCTCCACACACCCTCCTGACCTCCAGCAGGCATGCCGTCTCCTTTTGCCCCCGGACGGGGGTCAGTCCTGTCAGCACTGGTGGGTGCGGGGCCCGCTGCAGTCACTCACATGGGCCGGCCCCTTGCTCTCTCTCAGCCCAGACCTCGTTTCCTACTAAATCTGATTTAGAAGAACTGATTACGGTCTTTCTCTACTTCAAGGGGCAAATGGGAATATTTGCCAAATGCTTTGAGCTCTTGACAGTTGAGATCTTAATAAATGCCCGGGACTGACAGCGCATGCACAGAGAAGGAATGCAGCTGCAAAAGGTGATGTGCGGTCTGACTTCTGGAAAGGCATGCCAAAAAAATAAAGGACTAAGTAAAAAAGCCAGAGAGACCCTCTCAGCAGGATGTGGAGGCTGCCCGTTGAGACACCTTTGTTTCTGAGGTCTGGTAGGTGAGGTCACACCTCACACTGCTATGGCAGACGTCTTCCTCTTCTAACACCCCACCCACTTCAGAGCCTCCTAGAACAATGCCACTGATTTGGTGGTCTAAGAGGACTGAAGCAAACAGCATTCAGGGACAACAGATCTTTATAGAAAAATGGGCTAACCAGGATGCACCAAGCATCTCCTCTGGGCAGGAATGGCCCTGTGCCCACTCCCACCCACACAGACCTATGCTACGCCCTTTTGTGTGGGGAGGAAGCAGTCATCTCTTGGGCAGAGTTAAAGGCTTAGCAAAGACCTGGGCCAAGGGCTGGGTACTAAGTCAAACTTCCTTTTCCAGCAGGCCTGCTCCCGTGCTTGCTGGCAGAGGGCCGCATCCAGGGACTGTGGGGCAGCGGGGTGAGGATCACGGAGCCCTCCTGGGCCTGCTGGAGGTCCCCGGCTGCCAAATCACCAACAGGCTCACCCAGGACCGAGCTCTGAGGTCGCAAGCCGCTGTGCCAAGCTGAGGTGCTCTGAAACCTTGTACCAGCTGGCTGACACTGACTGGAGGCATCAGAGCGTCTGCAGAAAAGGCTATGCTTGACTTTCCCAGAGTCCCAGAGGAGAGAAGGGGCGGGGGGGGGGGGAAGGGCTAGAGACCAGGCCAGGATGAAGTGGCAGATGCAGTAGTCTTACCTGCAGGGTCCCTCAGTACTGGGACCAGGTGAGCCAAGACCCAGCTGCCAGGAAATGCAGAAATCAAATGCCAGCTCTGGAAGAGTCCCCAGGGACCTTATAGATCTCCCTCCCCCTCCACAGAGGCCCATGGCCATGTCTCAGTTTCGCCTGGCCTTGTGGCCCCAGAGGGGCCATCCGCCAGGCCCAGGGTCAGCAGTGGCTCAGCCTGGACCTCCAACCAGCAGAGTTAGCCTCTCAGCAGGCCCAACAAAGCCAGGCTATTCCCTCAGCTACATCATGGCCATACGTACACACCACTCACAGCAAGTGGCTTGGAAGCAGGCTATGCGCCGGGAGGAGATAAAAAAAAAAAAAACGCAATCCTTGAACTCTGCCCCATTTCCTCCATTCGAATAGCTTGGTAGTGACAAACTCATCACTTCCCGCTGCTTCACTCGGGACACCCCCAGAACCACCCCGCGAAAGGCATTGCGATGCTTGGGCCAAGATAAATACCAGCGTGACTTGGAAGAATTTCAGATCGATGCAGCATCAGCCTGGAAAGGGGGTGGTGGAGAGAGGGGACAGCCAGCCTTGCACCAATGCTAGTCACCACGGTCAGGCTTCCATCGTGTTCTGTGTTCTCAAGGCCCGCCGCAGAACACCCTTAGGAGAACTCACTTGATCAGATGAGGGCCAGTGATTGAGAAGCAGGGGCCAAACAGAGGAAACAGATTCCTGGAACTACAGATTTTTAAGAGTTAAGGGGAAAACACTCTGAAGTTCTTGTAACCCTATGTTTCTCAACCCCCGTCACACTGCTGACTTGAAAAATGTCGAGTGCCTTTCCTTGGGCCCTGGAGATGAGTGAGGGGCGGGAGGAGAGGAAGACGACAGAATGGGTGAGAAAGGGCCTCGGGGACAAGTGCAGGTGCCAGCCGCTGAAAAGGATCCAGACAAGGGGAGGGCAGGAGGTATTGGATTGACAGCCTTGCCCTAGGAGACCCTGAGCAGGCCACCCCTACCTGGGTTCTCACCACTGGCAGTGCCCCTAGGGAGCCTCGGGAAACTCGGGGGGGGGCTCCTGATCGTCACAATGACTGGGGGGCACTGCTGGTATTTAGGCAGTAAGAGCAGAGACACTAAGTTGCTGTAATGCATAGGATTTTGTCCCACATAAGATGCTCATAGTGCACCCCACTGAGAAGTTCTGCACCCCACCAGGGCCAGTCCCTTCAAGCATGGGGCATGTAGCCTCCAACTGCACACGAGCAGAAGCACCCAAAACTTGGGGGGAAACGGAACAAGCCAGAAGTCACAGGAATGGATGGTGGTACTCATTAGAGCCTTGTGAATGGTCTTTGGAAAGCTCATGGGGGGTGGAAGGGGGTGGTCCTCCTGCTGATCTGCCTGCTCTCCTTTAACTGGGATCCTCCCTTCCCCCTTCGAGATTCCTTCTATTCTTATGCTCATCTGTCTCTCTGTATTAACCTGGAGCACTTGGGTTGCACAACATGAAGCCTACCTATAAAGTAACGAGACTGACAAAACACAGACAGAGCCCACTCCCAGTGTTTTATAGTCATGGGGTTCCAAAGAGACTCCCAAAAGCCCTAAGGGGGAAGAAGTGATTGGAGTAGGGATGTATTCTTGTCTCTTAGCCTGCTGCCCAATTTTAGGGCCCCTGACAAATTCCCCTCCGCCAATGTGGATTCTTCTAGCCACAGGGAGCACAGCCATTCAGTGAACGCCCCCAAAGCACTTATTTGTATGTGCAAAGTCTTATCTGCCGCGGGGAGACAAAGCAGTTATGAACAGGGCATGCCCATCCCCACTGTTTTGGGGTGGAGAGCATCATGTACCTTTTAGTGGTGTCAATGCATTTTAAAGGAAGACCAAAAACCTGGGAAGACACAATAGCTCTTCTCTTGGGAAATGGGAATGGGATCTCTCCCACCAACCTGCTCCTGCCCCTTTCCCTATTTACTTTTTTGAACTTTTGGCGGGGGGGGGGGGGGGGGGGAAGAGGAGAAGGAAAAGGGAAGAGGGATCAGGGAAAAGGGGACATTTTCTTAGGATGGTTTAGCTCAGGCAAGAACAGGAGAATGACAGAACAACGTGGGTGGCAGCCTGCACGTTTAAATCCCAGATAGGAGCGCAGTGAGAAGGGGGTCTTGATTAATATTCAGTGTATTTCTGAAGCATTGCCTAGAAAAAACATCAGACTCATCTAGAAGAAGGTTGTTGGTATAGGAAGCAAAACCAGCTGGTGAGATGGCACAGCTCCTTTGGTGGACAGCTGAGTGGTTTGTGGCAAAATAAAACATCACGTAACCATATGGTCCAGCCCCAGAGCTTCTTGGTATTTACCCAAGTGATTGAAAACTTACGTCCACAGAAAAACCTGCACACACATGTTTATAGTGGCTTTACTCATAATTGCCAAAACTTTGAAGTCACCAGGAGGTCCTTTGGTAGATGAATGGATAAACATCCAGACAGTGGACTATTAAATGCATAGTATTAAGTGAAATAAGTCCATCAAAAGAGGCTCTAAACTGTGTGGGAGTCCAACTCTAGGACATTCTGGAAAAGGTAAAACTATGGAGACTATAAAAAGATTGGTGGCCGACAGCAGTTTAGGAGGAGGGAGGCGGAGATGAATAAGGGAAGACAAGGGGCTTCTGGGTGGTGCAACTTATTGTGCAGGCGGGGGGAATCCAGGTCACCATACGTGTGTCAGAGCTCCTAGAACACACAACACAGGAATCAGCTCTAGTGTAAACTAGGGACTTTAGTTCAAATTTAGCTGAAAAAAAAAGCATGAACATTTTTTTTGGGGGGGGAATACCACTTTGATTAGCAGTTTGGGGTTTCTCCCTCTGAATATTTTCTTGTAGGCTTAGGCTTAGATCTTGATTTTTTCCCCCGCAAGTACTGTCCATACCCTGGAACCAAACGGTCCGCCCTGTGGCAGTACCATACTTTCTTAAGCATTTTCCCAACTGTTGGCCATATTTATGATTTTAAATAACACTATAGTTGCTATCTTGGAGCTTATAGCTACTTTTTAATGCTATTCTCCTGATTATTATTTTTAGCAGAGCTGGCACACAATGTTATGTGAGTTTCAGGTGTACAACACAGTGATTCAGCTTCCCTATAGGTTGTGCTCTGCTCACCCCAAATGTAGCTCCTATTGGTCACCACACAGCGCTACTACGATACCATTGATAGTATTCCTTGTGCTGTGCCTTTCATCCCCTAACTGGAAGCCTATATCTCCCCCTCCCTTTCATCCATTTTGTCCATCCCCTGCCTTCTCCCCTCTGGAACCATTGGTTTGTTCTCTGTATTTCTAGGTCTGATTCTGCTATTTGCTTGTTCATTTGTTTTGTTTAAAAAAAAAAACCGAACCATTAACTAGGTAATAATAATGTACTAATATTGGTTTATCAATTGTAGCAAATGTACCACACAGGCAAGATGGTAATAGTAGGGGAAATTATGTGGAGTGGGATAAGGAAGTATAAGGGAATTCTCTGTACTTTACACTCAATGTTTCTATTAAACCTGAAACTACTAAAAAAAAAAAGTCTCTTAAAAAAACAGCTATTGAGGAGGCGCCTGGGTGGCTCAGTCATTAAGCGTCTGCCTTCGGCTCAGGTCATGATCCCAGGGTCCTGGGATCGAGCCCCACATCGGGCTCCCTGCTGGGCGGGGAGCCTGCTTCTCCCTCTCCCACTCCCCCTGCTTGTGTTCCCTCTCTGTCTCTGTCAAATAAATAAATAAAATCTTAAAAAAAAAAACAGCTGTTGACAATTACAACACTATGAAGCTGAATTATTTTACTCTATGCTCTAAACTGTCCCGTCATACTGCTTCCCTAAGTTCAAGTAAAATGTCCTCCTAGGAAGGCCATGGCATAAGCAGCTTGAATTGGACTTTTCTGGAAAAGTGGAGCAGACACTGCTCAGCCTACAATGGAGGCCCATGGATCTGGGCCTCACTCCTTGTCCATCAGCGTGGCTGAGTGTAAATACAGAGGCCAAGGCCCGCTTCCTGGCCAGGTTTTGCCATCACTCTGAATTCCAGCTGGCTGAAAGCTCAGACGACGGGAAGTACAATTAGCTCTCTTACATTGTGAAGTGTGTTGTACGGATGTGCCCGATAAACCTTTACTGATTAGCGGCTCCCAGGGAGAAGCAATGAGCAGCTCTCGTCAGGGATTGGTCTGGGCTGCCACGCATCCTGAGTCTCACTCTCAAACTAAGAACATGATGGATGAGAGAAAGAGGAGAATTAATGTTCCTTATAGAAGCAGGCCAGAGACAGAGGAGGGGCGGGAGGGGGAGGACTCTTCCAGTGAGAGGCTGGTAGGTACCATCAGGAATCGGAGGCCTTCAAAACCACCACAGAAATCCAGAACCTTGGTTTCAGGGCAACTGGCCTTGCTTTGGTGATTTTTAATATAAAAGAGATAACATATTGCAGACATGCTGTCTCTCAGCTGAGGACAAGTTGTGAATACAATTTTCAATCTGTTGTCAACTGGCTGTCAGCTCTGAGACTGAGGGAGCAGAACACAAGAGTTGCTAGAAGGGTGGTTTATCAATCTAATCCAATTTCTTGACCCTCTAGCTACATCAAAGAGTGGGCTCCCAAGTGGGTGTCAAGCACAGCCTTTATCATAACCAAAATGAAGCTACAGTTACAGAGAAATCTTCCATCCTCCTTTTCCTGTCCCCTTTTATAACTCAGGCAGGAAAGGAACAAGAGAGTGCAGGGGCCTTTTAATTGTCCAACATCATCCTTCTGTGAAGACCTACAAGCAAGGTAATGAAGCAACTGGCTTATTCCCCATCCCCCACACGGTTATAACCTGACATTTTATTGTAGGTTTATTTTCTGTCTCTTTGGGATCAAGTGGAGGCGGGGGAGATGGAGTTTTTCAGGTGCCTGTATTCTCAGTGCCAAGAACAGTGCCTGACACATAGATAGCTCTCAACAATACTTGCTGAATGAATTCAGTTCCTTTTCAGGCCAAACCTGTCAGTTCCAGAGATGGTCAGGGAGTGTGAGCCACAAAAGCCAACACTTGAACTCTTATTTGAGCAGGAGCACTTCATAAGGACTTTATAAAATCTAGGTTCTTTCATTCTGGAATAAGAAGACACCATTAGAACTGTTCTATGGTGACAGCTCTCCAAGAAATAAGTCCGACACGGGACAGTTTTCTTCATCATGGAGGTGTGTATGTAGATAAACAGAGTCATCACGGTCTGAACCGGTGACATCTAATGGCAACTTGAGTAAAATGAGGGAAAGTCCTGCAAATATCTACTGGGGGAAGAGCATCCAAAACTGAAGAAACAGCAAGTGCAAAGGTACTGAGGTAGGAGTAAACTCAGCGTGTTCAAGGAAGAGCAAGAAGGCTGGAGCAGGACAGTGGAGGGAAACAAGGCTGGGGAGGTACCAGAGCAGACGTCTCTCATGGGCGCAGCTGACAGCCACTGGCAGGTTTTGAGCAGAAGAACAATGGCGCCTGATGTAGGTGTTAGGAGAATCACTGGGGAGACTGAGAAGGGAAGAAGCCTTATGGAGGCAAGACTGGAGCTTAGAGGAGAGGGATGAGACCACTGCAGAAGTCCAGGTGAAAGGTGAGGGGGTGGCGGGGGAGGCCTCAAGAAGTGGTCAGGTTACAACAGAACAGAAACAAGACTCGCTGAGCTTAGGACATGTGCTTCAGTCTCGTTCCTGCAGGCCCCTCACCCCCTACCCTTCTTTACCCTGTCTCTGCCTCTACTATTCCTCTGCTTTCTCTTCACCTTCCTAGGCCATGGTCAACCTTCACGGCCCAGTTCAAACAGCAATGTTTTCAAAAAACCTTTCCTGTCCACCTCAGATGGAAGGCCCCGTCTCCCTCAAAAAATAAAAAAGCAAATGAATAAACAAATAAGAACACAGGCCCAGAGAAACCCACTAGCAGGCTCAACATAAGTCCATTTTCTCTGGATCCTGATGTTCTCAAACTTCTCTAAAGAGCTTTTGCTGACAGTTCCCTTCCAGAGTCTGCCCCAAATCCCTGAGATTCCCCAGAATGCTACGAACTGGAATGAAGTTTCTGCCCCTGGTTACCCCCAGGCAGGTCGCAAGAATCTCTGTCCACGGTAATTGCAGGCTCACATGTGAGACACACATTCAACATCCAGGAGAAGCTAGCCTCTGGATGGTGACAGCTGGGCTCAAGGCTTTCTGGAAGCTTGCACAGTCTCTAACCCTGTTTACCATGTATCCCTCCCACTCCCGCCTGGACTAAAGCATCCCAGGCTCCACAGAGGAGGGTCCACAAGGAGCAAAGCAAATGAACTCACCTGGGACCAGAGGACACACAAGCTGCAAATGTACAGACCAAGAGATTCTCCTCTGCTCTGGGTTTCTCTGCCCTAAATGTCCTGCCTCTGCAGCAACCTTTTATGCCCCCTGCAAGCCTAGCCCAGCTCTCTGCTGTCCTTCAGACCCCCCCCCCAGTACCTGTGAGAGAGACACAGAGACAGTCGTCCCCACTGACGCGGGTGTAATGGCGGTGAGGTTGGTGTGGGGCTGTAGCGCTGGGACAGGCCACATAACCTTGGGGAAGGAGTCCTGCCCTCTAAGGAAGGTAGAAGTCAGTTTTCCTGTCTGCTGCTATGTCAGTGCTATTCTGGGAGTAAGGGGTAAGAAAGAAAAGGAAAAGGAGAAGAGGAGAGAGACTCTGGGAGTAAATTATTCGTCATCAATAAAAATGTATCTGTCAACCACTAAATGTCAGGTATCATGCAAGGCGCTTCAGAAGTTGAGAATAAGGGAAAGAGGGAAGGTGAAAGTCAAGAAGTAGGAACAGAAATCTCTAGATGAACACCCCCCCCCGCCCCCACGGGACTACTGTCAAAGGAGCAAGAGGTCACCTGGAGACACCCCAGTGATAGGACTAAAAATGAAAGTGATTCTTCTCCCCCAGGATAAGGGAGGCAGTACCTAAGAATATCAATAGCTGTTCATACCAATTTATCTACACCCTAAAATGGAAGGTTTTTATATAAACAAAGCCCTAGATTTCCAGAAAATTTCCGCCTGTGGAGCCTCCGAAAATAGCTCACCAGGTGATAAACAGCCCAGGTACAAACAACGAAGCCCTTTCTGAAGAGGCTAAAGGGGGGAAAACCAAAAATGGTGCACGGGTAGGTGGTTTAGAACAATCCAGACTTCTTTAATGCTTTCTAATGACCTCATTGGGCGCCTAAACATGCTTTTACACAAAAGTTAATGACTTTATCTGTAAGGCCAAACAGTGAGGCCATTCGCCCACTTCTCTGCTCTGCAGTGGAGTCTGATGACATCACGGCCCCCAGAGGGCATTCTTGGCTGAGCCAGCACCAGCCTCTGGGATGAAGACCACAGGCACAGGAAGGGCTTCCATTTTGCACCTCAACCCCCTTTCCCATTTGCGAGGGTGGCTGGTACCTGCCTCATTTAATGAAGCATATTTAAGGGAAGACCCTTATCTCCTGTTTGGTGGGATTAACACCCCCCCACCCCCGGCCCTGCAGTTCACTTCTCCAGGCCGGGAGCTCGGCTCTGCGGTCCGGCTGCAGGGCGCAGGGCGGGCTAGCGGGAGCCGCTGCTCTCAGACAGAGCGGCTCCGTCCTTGGCCTGGGAACAGTCGCCCACTGGAGCCGAGCCCTCTCCCTGCTGCGAGCGGCGCCTCCCACAGGGGAAGGGAAAACAGCTGGACAGGGTTGCTCCCTGATTAGTAAGGGCAGCACATCGACGAATGATTAGGCACATTTATTTTCTTTACTGCTGGACAACAGTGGGGTTATTCCACCACCGTCTTGCCCTTGTTATCACTCAGCAGCTCCATGCAGTTGGGGTTCCTCGGGGTGTGAGGTGCAAGCTCAAAGGATGAGGGCATCTGGACCCAAAGGGACTGCTCTGTTCCAAAAGGTTAAACCTTTCTTTCTTCTTTTTCTCCTGCTGAATGTCACAACTCAAGAGCATCAGTTGGAGGAAGAAATGTTAGATAGTGGGTTGCTGGAGATGAGGTGACGCAAGTGAAGATCAAGGGAGCCTACAGGGCAGTGAGGAAAAGGCCCGTGGAAAATACAAGTGGGCCTTTTGCTCGGAGAACAACAGAATTTTTATGAGGTGGTGTTATCTGGGTGTTTAAATCTCAGGAGATAGCTGAGTTTCCTGGCTCCCTAAAACATCAACTTTTCCTCCCCCATGGGCCAGCAGGATGGGCTTGTACAGAAATGACCAACTGGTCAACTTTTCTAGAAGGGCTAGGGAAGCTACTGCAGTGGAGGCAATCTACTATAAGCCAACCAGCGATGTGAATGATTCGGAGTTACAAACTAGGGAGAGAGGGTTCTAGAAAAGAATTATCAAGTAAGGTCCTTTAAATAAGACAGTGATTTTTAAAACCCACATTTTTTTCCCAGAAAGAGGTCTGTCTTTGTAAAAGTGGTCCATCCCACTGGATGTTTTAATAATCCATACAGGTTTGATAACACATACACTACCTGATGAAACCTTCCCGTAAGCCACAGTGGTGCAAAGTGAAAAGGCAATCACTACTAACTAATTTATATGGAAACATTTCTTTTTGAGAGAGAGAATATGAATTTTAAGCAGGCTCCACGCCCAGCATGGAGCCCGACCTAGGGCTCGATCTCACGACTCTGAGATCATGACCCGAGCCAAAATCAAGAGTTGGACACTTAACTGACAGAGCCACCCAGGTGCCCCAATATATGGAAACATTTTTGAGCATTCCTAGACCTAAAGAATAATCTCTTGGGCTTTTTTGATACTATAGGACACCTCTTGCTAACAGATGCAAAAAATAAATCGAGATAAAGCACAGATGCTCACAGACACGGTTCAAACATATGGCGGCTGGATGTGGAAATGCTGAGTGTAGTTTGGGGGAATGAGCTTGATGGAGCCACCCTCACTGCTTGGGGTGCATGCTGCCTCTATAAAAGCTTGCTGCAAAACAAATGCTGGAAGCTGTTTTCACTTTTACGATTTCTCTTTATAGATTTCTTTTGGTTAGCAAAAAGAGGTACTGATGTCGGTCTTTTGTAAAATGAAGTGGCCTAACACAAACTTTCATAAAGGGGACGGGGTACTTGTGGACTCTGTGACAAAGGGTACGGCTCCTTTACCTAACAGAAAAAAAACCCCACCTTTACTAAACATTGGTAAAATGTCCACACGATGGCCCTTGCTCACACCTGAGGATCCAGACATTAAACTATATTCGGAGTTGCAAAGGCCATTAAAAAAGGCTCCCAGCCAAATGAAGTTCCCACATACAAGGGAAACAGTAAATCCTATTTCTGTTCTGACCTGCTGCTCTATCAAGTCAATGGAAATGTCTGTGTGTTTTGCAGGTCCATGTTATGGCTAAAGTTAAGGGTGAAGAGTGTTAAAGGAAGCCAGCTACTAGCAAATGTGCTAACACAGATTCTATCTTCAGTGGGACTGTGAAGAACTAAGGGTGTTAAGCAAAAGTGGTAAAGACTCTGTCATCTTTAGCTATTATTTGGGGGACATGTCAACCGGAGAGGCCTAGAAGGGAGGTGAGGAGGAGAAAAGCCAGTCCTCGAGCAGAGGCCTTCAAGGCTACAGCTCACGTGCACGGGAACTTACAGGCCTGTCACTCACTGGAGGACAGGCTGCCTGCATAAATGGAAAAAAATCACCCTTTAAAACAAATACTTCTTAAAAAATGTATGGTAGGTGGGTGGGGGGAAGGGCTAATTGGGTGATGGGCATTAAGGAGGGCGTGTGATGGAATGAGCACTGGGTGTTATATGCCAGTGATGAATCACTGAACTCTACCTCTGAAACTAATGATACACTATATGTTAATTAATTGAATTTAAATAAGATTTAAAAATGTATGGTATAAATGCATACCAGTCTCCATGAATGAATTTATTACTAGAGGTGCCCCGGTCACCCTAATATGTATCAAATAGCATGCCTCATGTGATTATCTGGCTCCTGAACAGCTACCTCTTGACCTGAAGGAGAGGAAAAAAAAAATCTGGACCACATTTGTTTCTATTTCCCAGCACTGGGAAGTGGCAACATTTCTTGTTGGCCAACATGACAATTACTTGCATGGCAATTACTCTCACTATGGTAAAAAAAACTCAAGGGAGTGGCTGTTTGAAAAGTCCGATTACATTTAGCCTACGGTCTGCTACAAAATGGCACTTTCACACATGAATGACACTAGGATGTCAGGATCCACAGCATCCACAGGCTTCTGTGAATGAATGACACAGAGCTGCGGGACGGCTAGGTCGGCAGGCCAGGGACCTGGGTTTGAATCCTTGTGCTGCTACTTGCTGGCTGTGGGAATGTGGACAAATCAACATTTTTGTGCTTCAGCTTCCCCATCTGTAAAATGGGGATAATCACCATATCTCACAGGGTTGCCCAGATAGGCTAAAGGAGTTTGTATGACACATAAAACTCTTAAAGAAATGACCACCTACCAGGTGCTGTTTTAAGTGATGGTCATCATCTTCTCAGATTGTGCCCTGCCCTCCCATACCCCAAAACCCTGCTCTTGAGCACAAGGTGCCCACCGTGTACCTCATGTCATATTGGAAAAGAACTGTGCTGGGCGCCTGGGTGGCTCAGTCATTAAGCGTCTGCCTTCGGCTCAGGTCATGATCCCAGAGTCCTGGGATCGAGTCCTGCATCGGGCTCCCTGCTCCGTGGAGGGCCTTCTTCTCCCTCTCCCACTCCCCCTGCTTGTGTTCCCTCTCTCGCTATGTCTCTCTCTGTCAAATAAATAAAGAAAATCTTTAAAACACACACACACAAAATCTTTAAAACACACACACACACACACACACGCATGCACACACACACACACACACGCACGCATGCACACACACACACACAGTCTGCTTCTGCCACAATCTGCCAAGAATTCAGGGCTTGAGGGCAAAGGCTAGGGAATGGTGGCCCTCTTTGCATTAATATCACCAAACCCAGCAGAAGATCTGACACACATTAAGGGTGTGCTGAAGTGAACAATCCATGTAGAAAAGAAATCACCTAAAACAAATAAATAAATAGCATCCCTCATTTGAAGCTGATAGATCTTATTTTGGTTATTCATCCCATTGGCTCTATAGCACAGCATTAAATGAGTAAAGTAGCCAGTTTGGGTGAATTAAGAACCAAATGTTACACTAGGCTTGGTTCACAAAAATCACAACTCCTGCTTGATCACTTGGACATATTCTACATGGGATGACAGCTGAGATACTCCAAATGCCTCTGTTATTACTGTTAAAAGAAAAATGGCGGCCTTTTATCTGAAATCCAAAAAATCCAACCGAGTTGAAAGGATTGTTTTGTTTATTTTTCCTTATCTTCCACAGTAGAGGAAAGAGGCACTTCACCAGAAAAAAAGCTCACATTACAAAGTGAGTTGATGTTGTTTTCCTAAGTGTAAATCTCTAACTTTCAAGTGGTTCACTGGGGCCTAAGCAGTCCATTTGCCAAAAACTTCTACAACCTACAGAGGATTCAAAATAAGAACATACTTGAAAGGATGGCCTCTAACAAAGAAGATCCCACTATCTTGATCCTAACAGAGCACTACTCTGGGAACTTGGAGTAATGGCTTTTATATATTCTTTTCTCTCCATTAGGTAAGTTAAAACAGAGCAGAGTTCTGCTACCCAAGTCAGGAAGAAAACCCTACTCAGTGGACTTCTCATTCACAGGTAAAACGGGAAGTTTTGCATCAGGTACCATGTGGGGCTAAAGAGTTTACCGGTGATGACCTCTGGGCACTGAGAAACCCAGAAATAGCTTCCGAATCATTAAAGAATGGTAAAGTGACTTAACAATCCTAATGTGTATGTGGCTTACAACAGAACATCAGAATATAGGAGAAAATTAATAGAACTACAAGAAGAAATAGGTGAATCCACTATTATAGTCAGAGACTTCATTCAATACCCCCCTATCAGAAATGGACAGATTCACCAGCAGAAAATCAGTAAGGACATGGTTAAACTCAACAGCACCATCAAGCAACTCGATGTCATTGACATCCATAGACGGACTACATTCAACAACAGAACACACAATCTTCTCAAGCTCACATGAAATTCACCAAGTTACATCATATTGTGGACCATAAAATACACCTTGACACATTTAAAAGAGTAGAAATCATACAGTGTCTGCTCTCAGACCAGAATGAAGATAAACTTGAAATCAATTAACAGAAATACAGCTGGAAAATCCCCTACATACTGGAGATTAAACAATACACTTCTAAAGAACACATGGGTCAAAGAAGAGATCTCAAGAGCAGTTAAAACATATTTTGAACTGAATAAAAATGGAAATACAACTCATCAAAATTTTGGGATGCAGCAAAACCAGTGCTTAGAAACTGACATCGTTGAGTGAATATATTAGAAAAGAAGAAAAATCTAAAATCAATAATCTAAATTTTCATCTTGGGAAAACTTAGGAAAGCAAATTAAATCTAAAACAAGCAGAAGACTAATGAAGGTATTGGTTTTAGTTACTGTTTTTCCTATTGTAAGTATCTGAAAATCAGTCCTCTACATGAGACAGTACTCCTCAAACTTTTTCACTAGACCCCCCTAAATTCAAAGAGAAGGAACTCATACCTATTCCTCTAGTCTTGGGGCACACTCGGAAACATTCCAAAGGGAAAAAGAGAATCACAACTTATCCTTATATCCTAAAAATTAATTTTGTTATTTCCGTCTTACATTCTATCAACTAGTAGAGCTGAGTTTAATATAGAAAATAATATTATGACTTGCCAGTTAAATTCCTTTTTGATTCTTTAATTATTCCCTATTCCAGGGAGATGTACCAGTACATTGCCTGGCTCTGAGTATGCCACCCGTACTCCACGGTATGCCCATTTGAGAAGGAGACGCGAAAATATACAGTTTCAGTTAACCAGAACATTACATGGGGGGACTGCAGGCCTGCCTCATGACCCCCAGTTTCTGAAAAGCACAAAGTTCCAGAAACAATAGGAGCAGATGGGTAGGTTCGCCATGCCTTTTGGAACAGTGAGACCCAGTGCCCATCATCAGTCTTCAGCCAAGCTGAGGAGTGAGGCAGTCATCCTTTCTCCCCCAGGGATTCAAACACAGTAAGTATCCTCTCCACCACCACATGTGTTTCTTCCTCCAATATGCCCTAGGTGGGACGGAAGTAGAAGTCTTGTCATTGTCAGGAGGACGCCGGGGTGGCTCAGTCTGCCTTTGGCTCGGGTCATGCTCCCAGGGTCCTGGGATCAAGCCCCGCATCGGGCTCCCCGCTCAGTGGGAAGCCTGCTTCTCCCTCTCCCACTCCGCCTGCTTGTGTTCCCTCTCTCACTGTGTCTCTCTCTGTCAAATAAATAAATAAGATCTTAAAAAAAAAAAAAAAGAAGTCTTGTCATGAAAGGGAGACGTGACCATGAAGGGACATCCAATGTAATCCAATGTCTACTTTCCTAGTTTTCATTATTTTCTGCCCCCACTTCCCAGGGCAATGACACGTTGCCAGCTCAAAAGAACAGTTCCCTATAGGATGAGCCTCAAATGAATGGAGCCAAACAAAACCTCCACAAATAGACTCAAGTATTCCTAAGAATGTATCAAGTGACAAAAGTAGGATTTGAAATCTGATTAGAGAACTGTTCAACAAATGGCATAGAGTAACTGGACCAATATTTGGCAAAAAGTCAAGTTAGAGTCTAAGCTCACATCTTATACCAAAATACATTCCCAATGAATTGAAATGTAAATTTGAAAAGTAACAACATAAAAGTAGAAGGGGAAATGAGATATCAAAGCAGCACAGCAAATCTCTTCCTACTCCAAGTAGAAATCGTAAAGGAATAATGAACAGATTTTAAGTCCTTAAAAGTTAAAAACAAAAAGATACTTCTGTAAACCCCAACACAACACATATAAATCTAACCATCAAAATGAAGGAAATATTTTCAATATATCTTTTTTCAAAAGGTTTTACTTGAGAGAGAGAGAGAGAGTGAGCGCAGAGCGTGAGAACACAAGTGGGGTGAGGGGCAATATTTTCAATATATCTTTTTAAAAATAATTTTTATTTGAGCGAGAGAGTGAGAGAGAGCACACACGCACAGAGCATGTGAGAACACGAGTTGGGGGGGGGGAGGGACAGAGGCAGAGGGAGAAGCAGGCTTCCCGTTGAGCAAGGAGCCTGATGCAGGGCTCCATCCCAGGACCCCAGGGATCATGACCTGAGCCGAAGGCCGACGCTTAACTGAGCCGCCCAGGTGCCCCTCAATATATCTTTTTAAAAACTGTTCACGAATCAACAATTAAATAACCTACCCCAAACATGGTCTAATTCACAAGAAAATAAATCCAAATACTCAAACATGGAAAAGCATTCAATGTACCAAACTTTGGTTTTAACCAAACAAATACAAATTAAAACAACGAGACACCATTCAGCCAACACAATGAACAGAATCTAGAAAATTATAACATTAATCATAGGCAAGTTTGCCAACAAACAGGCATTCACAATAGGTGGCAGAAGTGTAAGTCTGTACAGTTTTTCTGGAGAGCGGATTGTCAAAACGTATTAATGAGTTGAAAAAGTGTGTACCTTTTGACCTACTAGCCCATTTCTGGGGATTCAGCCATAGGAGATAATGAAAAGATACTGGTAATGATTTAGCTGCAAGAATTTTCATGTCAGGTTTGAATATTGGAGTTTGAGACAATCTACATCTCTATCCATAAAGGATGGGGAAATAAACAATGATAGAGTTGTATAATGGAATGTGTTATAGTCACCAAAAAAAAAAAGAGGGGCCAACAGATATACTTGTATTTTTGCCACAGAAATATTTTCCCTACAGACTATAAGTAAAAAGCAGATTTAAAAATACCAAATGTCTTTTTGTTTGAAGGAAAAAAGTGAGTATATGAATATCTGTATCCATACAGAGAAAGAGATCTGGTCAGACACTTGCTAATTAAACCCAGTAAGAGGATGTCTCTGTTGAGTCAAATTCAGGGGTGCTTTTTGAATCTTCTGTTTGTAGATTCTGATTTCAATTTCACTTTGGAAAAGGAGTGAGTGGGATTTAACCAAGGTGAGCAGAGAAGGCATGTCTCCTGCATGGCCCACGAGGGGAGGTGGTGACCAGAGCGTGTGCATGTTCTGTGAGAGCTAAGTGGCCTGCCCAAGAAGTGTGTTTGTTTTGGGGTTTTTCTTTGCGTGGCAGGGGAGTAGCTGATGAGGTTTAGAGAGAGTCCCGATCCAGAAGGATTCCCTATCTGTGTGACCTAGGAGTTTACCTCACCTCCCTAAATAATGCTCAGGCCCCAAGCTTGCTTTCATTCCAGTTCAGGGGCCTCTGATTCATCCCCTGAAACGCTAATTATAACACCCAAGGTCTGCTATGTGCAAAAAAACATCTGTCATTGTTTAAATTTGCTGGCAGGGAGTGTATACAGCATGCAAACCAGCCCAATGATACGCTCCTCCGATGCAAAAATAATAACCTAGAGACTGTTCCAAGGTGAGAAGTGTTCAAGCCCAGAGTTGCCAACTGAGCTCGGTGACCTAGAAGGTGAACAGGTTAGGCCCCTCCATAGTTTACAGGCCAGTTCCTCCTAGCCCCTGCCATAGTACAAGTTACAGGTCTTAGGCTTTTTCTTTCCACCACGAAAAGCATGTTCCGTTTGTTTTTGCCCTGCTGGTTCCCAAGGCCTGGCAGAGGGAGGGGAGCAGAGTGTGTAATTGCAAACCTCTCATTTATCAGCTTCAGCCACTTTTGTGTCACCACATGACGTGTACCATTTAGCCAGTTAATCTCCTGCACCTCTTGGAAGTACAGTAATTACCCAGAGAATGCCTCTGACCTGGCAAGAGATGACGAAAAGAGCAGTAAAGGCACATCTATCCTTTACGTGCCCAGGAGAATTGTTTACTGACCTCATTCAAACTCAGATCAAAGGCCCTAAAGAACTCAAGCTGAAGATACGGTCTCTTTGTAAGATTCCCATATTTCCACCTAGAAGTGCTGATCTTAACACACACACACACACACACACACACACACACACACACACACACAAAATCACTCCAAGGCAAATGAGCCAACAGCAGCAAAAATCTCCCACAAAAGCACTGGTCGTCTTGCTTCAGACACTCTCGTCGCATCTAATGGACACAATAGTGTATTTGGAGGTTTTTAAACCCTTTAAAGCTTAAGGAACCAAGAGGAAGCTAGACATGCCATGCATCATCCAAATCAGAAATGGCATTATTGTCGCAACTTTGGCACACGCAGTTAGGCAAATACATGAGTAATTTCCCTGGGCTCTTGGGAACACTATTAAAATGAAGCCTTCATTTGAATTTGGTTTAAGGTTAAAAAGAAGGGGGGTGCCTGGGTGGCTCAGTCGTTAAGCGTCTGCCTTCAGCTCAGGTCATGATCTCAGGGTCCTGGGATCGAATCCCGCATTGAGCCCCGCATCGGGCTCCCTGCTCTGTGGGAGGCCTGCTTCTCCCTCTCCCACTCCCCCTGCTTGTGTTCCCTCTCTCGCTGTCTCTCTGTCAGATAAATAAAATCTTAAACACACACACAAAAAACACAATCATGATACTACAGTGGGGGAAAAAAAGGTTAAAAAGAAGGTGGTTGTTTTTTGGCTTTTTTTCCCCAAAGTATTATCAAGAAAAACAAACTTGAAAATGTATTTTATTTTGGGGGCCTAGGTGCTTACTTATTTTCCTATTTGGTAAAGTCACATTAACCGGGGCCACAGATGCAAAAGAAAACTTTACGTTAAAAGGAGATTATTTATAAAATCCGTGCTAAAAATTTAGAAATCTGAATTGAATAGATCATGAGGAAATTACCAAAAATGACTCAAGCAGAGAAGAACTTAAACTGACCGCTAGCAATTTCTTCCAAGCCTTCACAGAGCCACTTACTTCTATGATATTTCAACTACTCAAGAGCATAAAACAGATGGAAGGTTTATAGAAGTTTTTATAAAGCTGATGTCATGCTGATATCAAACCCTAAAAAAGAAAACAAGGCCCCAAACACTTCAGAATGGATTGAACCTAGCAGTATGCAGAGAGAATAATACCACGGAGCCACGAGGGGTTCATTCCGGAAATTTAAAGATGGCTTTAACATAATTGAGTCAATCAAAGTCCTCAAAACATTTGGAAAAAAAAAAACAAAACCCACAACTCATATTATCTCCCCTGCTTTAAAAAAACAAAGCAAAATGCCAAATCTTTTAGTAAGTTATGAAGAGTAGTACATTTTATTAGCATGATAAAGTTTATTCATATAGATACACATATCTACATTTTCGTATATGTGTGTATATAAAGATATTCTCACGTATATATAACGATAAAGTCATCCTTGTACTTAACTGTTAAATGCTACACACACTTATCAGTAAGTCAAGAAAAATACAAGGATATCTACTGCCTTTTTAAAAATGTTCTTGAAGTTCTGGTCAGTGCTATAAGAAAAAGTAATAAAAGATATAAATATTAAAAGGAAGGAGGCAAAGCTATCACTATTCAAGATTACATGATCATGGACCTGCAAACCTAGGAGAATAAAATGAAGGACTATTAGAATTAACAAAACCCATTACAAAATAAACATTTTTAAAAAAGCTTTAAATACAAGCAACAACCAGTTATGATAGAGAGCAGTGGGAACTAACTAAAACACAAGCTCCGTGTCTTATTCTTGGCTGATTCTCCAGCACCTAGAAGCAGTCTCTGCACAGAAAAGGTGCTCAATAAATATTTGCAGAATACATGAGTGAACAAATGCACAATAAATGCAAAAATACAAAATAATAGAACCAAAATAAAATTACCCAGATTCAAGTACCTATAAGAATTTAGCATGTGGGGGCACCTGGGTGGCTTAGTCATTAAGCGTCTGCCTTCGGCTCAGGTCATGATCCCGGGCTCCTGGGATCGAGCCCCGCATTGGGCTCCCTGCTCCGCGGGAAGCCTGCTTCTCCCTCTCCCACTCCCCCTGTTGTGTTCCCTCTCTCCCTGTGTCTCCGTCAAATAAGTAAATAAAATCTTAAAAAAAAAAATTTAGCATGTGATAAAAATGGAATTTCAAGCCACAATAGACTGGATAGATTCCATAAATAGCAATTGAGACTATTAACTGGTTGGCTATTTTTTTATGAAATGTGAGTTATACCTCACACTGTACACAAGAATAAATTCAAGGTACAATAGTTGAACATGATATAGGAGACTTAGGAGAAAAAAATAAGTAAATATTTGCCTTGTCTTAGGCCAGGGAAGGTTTTCCTAAATGTATAAACGAAGGTAGAAAGCTTACGGGGGAAAGATTTATTTTTCTAGTTTCTGCTACATAAAAATAAAAACCTGCAGTATGTCAAAAACACCATAAACAAAACAGTAAAAGACATACAATAAACGGGGGGAGTACTTGCAAAGTATTAATATCCTTTTTATATAAAGTGTTATAAAGCTCTAAGAAAAGGATAAGCAATAAGAAAAAAATTGGAAAGGTCAAGATGCAAATAAGAGGACATGGCCAACAAACAAATTGAATCATCCTAACAAATGTTAAATATGAAGATTGGGCTGAGGTTTTTTTTTTCCCAATCAACTTGGAAAGTGTTAAAACTAACTTCTAGTGTTTGGGAAGATTCAAGAAAATGGCATTCATACACTGCTTGTGGGAGAAAAGGCCAATTGCTAGGAATTTATCATAAAGATGTGCCAAACACTTATGCACAGAAGTGTCTGTTGTATCATTTATCTTCCTTGACTTTAGGCATTATAAATTTAATATAGGCTTGTTATAAAAAAGTTAACCAATTCAAACCAAGGCACTGTACTATACATATGGTTCTATGCCTTTCTAAATTTAAGATATTATGAAACCTTTATTCTTTTAAATACATAGTAAATCAATGCACTGTTATGTAAAAATAACTTATTTAAGGAATCTCCTTAAATAATTACAACAGTAGGTACTGACAACTTGTTACTGTTATAAACAAAATCAACAATCACCATCCTTTAAATTTCTTCTTCGCATATTTAGGCAAGTATTTATGTAGGATATATATCAAAAAGTAGAACTGATGACCCAAGTTATGCCCACTTAAAATTGATAGCTACTGCCATATTGACTTCCCAAAAAGTTGTACCAACTTATATTCCTAACAATAGTGTGTAGATTCTTCATAATGGTGAGAAATGGGGAAAATTTATATGGCCAAAAGGGTTTCAAAATAGGTTAAGTTATAGTAAATATAGTCAAGAGATTACTTGCCAGCCACTAAGAATGATGTAATGACACTAAAAATGAATGTTTAATAACATAAAACTATTTATTATGAAGGTTAAGTTGCAAAAACAATTAAGTTAAATAGTGTGAGTCCATCAGAAATCATAGATGCTTTCAAAGAATATCTACCTGTACATTCATCCATAGGCTGTATAACAAAATGTTAATCACGGTTATCGTTGGGTGGTAGAACCACAGGTCACTGAAACATTTTTTTCTCTTACACTTTCCAGGATTTTCCAAATGGTCTAGAGGGAAAAACTATTTTTGTAATCATTAAAAACACTAAATCCTAATCTATTTTTTAAAAATAACAATTATTCTGAAGACTAATTGCATCTTTGTTGGAATTTATATGCAACCACCCTTCATTATCACAATGAAGAGTTTTTCTGTACAAATGTTAATTAACTATGAGGCCAAATGTTTGCCAACTGAGTTTCCACTTGGGAGAAACCAGGACGGGACACCCCAAGGGGGTCATCAAGTGCTTAATGGTCCCCTCTGAGGCTCCATCTGTTCTCTAGATAGGCCAAGGGCAGACAGGAAGACCTAGGATCTTTGCCTCCAAAGAACGCTCAAACTACAAGAGGAGAAGCACCAACCAGTATCAATCCAAGGCTGGATCTGGAGGGACCAGAACTCTACTGCTAAGGTTCCCAGCCAGAAGAGTTAACACCTTCAAAGATTAAAACCAAAAAAGGCAAGGCATTAGCAGGCTGGTGTTCGGTAAGTTATACAAGCCTGTTACACAAAGCAGGTTTATGTACATCCCTTCTTGAGTAAGTCCTTACCCATCTCCCCACAAACACTTGAGAAATGCAAACACTAAGGTGGGGGAAGCTGAAAGCTTTTCAAGGTAAGGAAGGGGACAAGAAAAAAGTAAAAGCAAAGATTCTGAGCACAGAATTCACTTGACTGGGGAAAGACTCCATATGAAATTGTGTTTCCTCCGACTTAAGGGGAAAACAAAAAAGGCACTAACAAAGACATAAAATTCCATTTCAACAAACTTCCACCTTTTTCTAAGCCCAGGTGACTACTCTAAGTCATATTCAATACAACCAATTCATAAAGTCTCAAAAGACTACCCAGATATATTTAATTTTCTAAAAAAAAGGTTTATGAGAGAGCACGAGCATGTGTGA
The DNA here is from genome assembly GCF_037043125.1 of Eumetopias jubatus. Classification (NCBI taxonomy): domain Eukaryota; kingdom Metazoa; phylum Chordata; class Mammalia; order Carnivora; family Otariidae; genus Eumetopias; species Eumetopias jubatus. Next base: position 52,424,503 of record NW_028274815.1, on the reverse strand, counting down.
GTGGGGGGTGGGAAGGGAGGGGCAGAAGGAAAAGATCTGAAGCAGACCCCTCACTGAGCAGAGAGCCCAATTCTTCCACATGGGGCTCCACCCCAGGACCCTGAGATCATGACCTGAGCTCAAATCAGGAGTCTGTTGCTTAACTAACCGAGCCACCCACGTGCCCCAAGACTACCCAGATTTTTAGAACTCATCTAAAGGGAATGTGCCTTGTATTTGAAGAGCTCCTAAGAGATGGGTCTGGTAGCCTGGATTTTAGGCTTTCCTGATTTTTATGAAAGATTTTTATACTTGACATTTCACAAGGAGGAAAAAAGCATAAAACCAGAAGTCACTGTAAAAGTACTCGAATTCTCTATCTAGATTCAATTTTTAAAAATATTTTATTTAGAGAGAGGAAAGTGAGTGGGAAGAGGGGCAGAGGGAGAGAGAATCTCAAGCAGACTCTGCGCTGAGCACAGAGCCCAATGCAGGGCTCCATCTCATGACCCCGCGGATCTTCACCTGAGCGCACCCAAATCAAGAGTTGGATGCTTAACCGACTGAGCCACCCAAGTGCCACTAGATGAAATCTTAACCAGGTTAGCTTTTAGCACAGAATTAAATTCATACTTTAAATTGAGATGATTAGAAATAGTTGAGGGGCACCTGGGTGGCTCAGGTGTTGGGCATCTGCCTTCGGCTCTGGTCGTGGTCCTAGGGTCCTGGGATTGAGCCCTGCAACGGGCTCCTTGCTCAGCCGGGAGACTGCTTCTCCCTCTCAATTCCCCCTGCTTGTGTTGCCTCTCCAGCTGTCTCTCTGTCTCTGTCAAACAAAATCTTTAAAAAAAAATAGTTGAAATGGCAGCAAAACAAGGGTCAATTTTTGGCAACCTCCTAAAAAAAGAAAGTGTGACATGCTTAGTGTTGGTCAGTCAGCTTAAGTCCAATAACCAAGGACCATCACATTTTCCAGGGGCAAAGGATAAGAACACTTATGACAATTACGAGATCTCACCAAGAATTCTTGCTCTGCTCTGGTCAGCAAGAGAGACTGCAGAAGCACCTTTAATAATGGCTCATAAATCCACAGCAGCATTCATAAATGTCAGAACAGACTTTAGATAAAATGCAACTGGCTAAGCCAGAAGCTTCCCTAACAGCAACTGGCTGAAGAGTGGCGGTTCTCCAAGTGTCCCTCTCTTCTCCTCCCCACCAGTGGCATAAGCCACACCTGGATGCTGGTCAGACACGCAAACCCTCCCACCTCGTGCAGAACAACCTGGTTTGCCAAGCCCTCCAGGTGGCTGGGATTTGAGGGCACTGCTGTAGAAGGTCCTTATAGCGGTTTTACATGTGAATCCAAGCACAAGATGCCCAATTCAGTGTGTCAGGCTTGTCCCGTTTTGGCTGACCCAAGCTCCACTTCCCATTGCCCATCCCTTTCAGTGGGCAGCCCAAAGAGTAGGACTTTGTTCAAGCACACTTTCAAAAGGCCCTTAGAGATAGGTCTAATGGAAAAGTCAGCTAGTTTTCCTATGTTCCCATAGTAACAGGAAGCATCATTTACTCCTGTAAGAAAGGTCCCCTTTGCAGGGGACACGGAATATTTACAGAAAGATCTCTTTATCCTAGGAAACCCAAGTTTTGGAAAAGCAAATATGGGAAACTTAGCCTCTAAGGCTTCCATATACACCTTTACAGCCCATGTTCTAAGTGAACTTTCCCTAATTATGGCTGCCCAATAAGGAAAACATGTGTCCTGGGCAAACCTCCACTGTCTACTCTGAAAGACATTTCCATGTAATGGAGAAGAGGACTGTCTTCGTTCATGCCCCCTACTGGTCCCTCGGTCCCAGATCCACAGGGACAAGGACCGGCTTCATCTCCACCCATCCTTAATGACACTTAAATGTCCTAGGATCCTTCTTTAGCCTACACTCAGTCCTACTGGGAGCTGCCATAAACATAATAATGTTTATTTCTGGATTTTAAAATCAATTTCATTTGTGTGTAGTTCTTTATTTGCATAGTTTATAAATAGCTTCTGTATTTACCATCTCATCTGATTCTCATAACAACCTATGAGGGGGCTGCAGTTTTATTATTCCCACTAAAAAAACTGAAACTTAGTGGTGACTTCAATAAACTGACCATTGAACATTGAGAAAATACAAATGTTTTGCATCAGAAATGATAGAATAATGTCCCCCCACTCCAAATTCCAAATTTGCTTGAATTGGTATCTGCCAAATGAGACTAAAATCGTTAAGTAGGTTTCTAGGTTAAGTGATATTTACTGGCTCAGGAAGGGTGGAGAGCTGAAAGCTAAGACAAACTCTCCCAACTACAGAATGGACAGAACCTGCTAGGACATCTGGAATTCTATGGGGTTCAAAGTTACAACAACAATGATGATGGCACTAAGATTTTTTCAACTCTTACTACAAGACAGGCACCATTCTATGTTCATTAAATATATTTAACCACCCTATTAACAGCACCATTTTACAGATGAGAAAAACAAGGCACAGAAAAGCTAAGTAACTTGCCCGAGATCACACATCTTGCTCCCTGCTCACAGAGGAGGATGTGGGACTGGAGGTGCCAAGTCCCTGTGAGGTGTGCCTGGCCAATGACGAAAATCTGACATGGAGGGCAGCCACCACAGGAACCTGGATGACGTTTCCAGTGTTGCCATTTAAGCAACAGTCTCCGCATGCTTTCCGCCAAAACATCAATCAACACTCAGGTTCCAAGTAATCAGGAGCATCAGCTGAGACTCCAAACAACCCGTTCCTTTTCAGACTGTTCCTATGAAGGCTGGGAAGGAGGGGAGAGATCTTGATTTTCTAGATTTGCTGATTTGCCTGGAACTGCCTTCAGCTAATTTAAGAAAAATTAGAGAGGAAAGTAGCACTGGAGGAGATGTGCAAATTAAAGATGCATGTGGCATTGATGAGTGCTATTTAGTAATCTAGCAGAAAGTGAGATGGGAGACAGAAGTAGTCAATGATCAGAGCGAATGGCTTTTTTTGTTTTTTTAAGAAATATAAAACAAAAAACTGGTATTCCTGCCTTCTTTTCTTCTGATTTTTTCCAACTGCTTATATTTTGGAATTGTATGAGCCAGCTTTTACATATTGATCAGTCTTTCTAGGTTTACACATCTTTTTCTCAAGGAAGGAAACAAGGGTCAGGCTCAACTCAGGCAAAAAGGAAAAATAACATGATGAATGCCAGCAGTCTTCATGGGCAAGGGTAGTATGATGGGGGGCAGGGCAACTTTCAAAGGTGCCCTCAAATTTGCACACCTTCATCATTTCCTGTCTCCAATTTTCATCGAATAATCTAAGACCACCTTGAGATCCTAGCAGTCCACCGGAAAACCCAATTTAACAAGTTTTAAGGTCGTCCATATAATCTCTCCTTCAAGAAAAGTCTCAAAACTGTGAAAGGGGACTATAGTGACCACAGTTGGGTGACATTTCAAACCCTCAATCCTCCCACACTCTAATAATCCTGACCCAACTGCTTACTAACTGTGGGCCTTGTGCGCCTCCTTTTTTCCTCTGTAAAATGGGGATAATACCTTCTTCGTCAGGTTGATGTGGAGAGTAAATGAATCCACGGAAACCACTTCGAACAGTGCCTGGCACGGAGTAAGTGTTCAAATAGCATTAGCTATTATGACTGTTACTACTAGAATTTGCAAAACACACCACAAAGGCACCCGCAAACAGGAGGCTTCTGAGGAATCGGTCATGTTTTGTGGCTTTAAAAAAAAAATCGAAAATCGAACAACCGTTAATACAAAAAACGTTAAAAGGGTTTTGGAAAAAGGGAGGCGGGGGGAAGCCGCCCAGAATCATGCCACCTGTTGGTGAGTTTCAGGTGAGGGTACAGCTCAGAGCACTGGGTTCCACTACTGCCCCGTTTCCCCCGTTCTTGATCAGCGTTTCATGCGCAGGATTACAGGCGGCTCCGTGAGCCCCCTGAAACTGAACACGAACTGGGTGAGGCTGTGGCTCTGGGCATTCGGGGGCCGGGGGGGGGGGGAGGGCGTTCCATAGCTCTTCTCAGGCTCCAATAAATTCTCCAGGTAGGAGCAACTTGCTTTACAGAGGTAAACTCAGGGGATATCGACGGAGGAATTCACTTCATGGAAGCTGTACCAATAAATCTGGACACCGGGGCTGTAAGCCGCCTATCTCAACACCACGGAGGCCCGGCGCTGAGAGGGGCGAGAGCCCGGCGGCCAGCGCACGGCGCTGCACCCCTTACCACTTACACGCAGATCTGTGAACTTCACCGCGAAAAACTCAAGGGCTTCACGGACGAGACCCAGGTTTGCCGGGTTTAACTTCCCCTCCCTTCCCCCATCTCTCGTTCCCTTCCAAGAACAAACTCAAAGGAAACTGGCAACGCTCGGTCTAGGGTTTCACTCCTGCCCCCGGCTGACACTTCAACCACTTCTCCCAGGGAAGTTAATTAAAAGAACAATTAATCCGCACAAAAACCCAAAACATACCCCAGAGCTCGAGAGCTCCTAAAGTTAGAAGACTGGGGGCTCCTCTGCTGATTGTGACCATCTGCCCGTCACTGGGGCTCAGGGCTAGGCAGGGGGTACGACAGGGAAGCAGGCAAGGTCTCGCCGCAGGGTCTGACGCCGGCCGCCCTCAACGCGTCTACGCTCACCGCCGCCCGTGTAGACGGGCTTGGTTGGAGACAGCCAGGTATATGCAGGTAGGTGCGAGCAAGTGTAAGAACACACAGCCACGGCGGATTAAAGTTCAAGCCCGTTCACACACCGCTTCCCCTTCCCCTGCCGGCGTTCTCACGCACGGCCGGGGCGGCCACTCCCCGGGCAAAGCCTGGGCACTCGACGGTCCCCCTCTTCGGAATGGGCTCCCCAAATCCTTAGGAAGCCCTCATGACTCCCCTTGCCCCCCAGCCTCCAACCCCTGGAAAGCATCAGCCTCCCTCGACTCTCCCAGGCGGGCGCAGAAAACCCCCGGGAAGAGAAATGGAGGGGCCAGGGGAAAGCGGGGTGTCGCCGAGGGCAGGTGGCTCGGGGCACGCAGCAGGCAGCGTACGTACCCAGCGCGAACAAGGCGAGCTGTCCAGCCGAGGGGACCATCTTTCGGGCGGCGGGCAGCAGGCGCTCCAGCCTCCTGCCCTACCTGCGATGCCCGAGTGGCGAAGCGGCGCCGCGCTGCGGGGGAAAAAGGCGCCGGCGAGGCAAGGCCAGCCCCCGGCGCGGGCGGGCGGAGGCAGGACCGAGCGCTCTCTGCTGCGCTCACCCCGCTGCGCGGCCGGCCGGGCGGAAATGGGAAGGCGGTTACCGTCACCTCTCCGCCACTCGGCGACGGGGCCACGCCGGACCACCCTCCCGCCCCGGTGGGGGTGCCCCCCTACGGCCACAGGGGGTGGGGGTGTGGGGCTGGGGGCGGGGACGCCGCGCGCACCGTGCAGGGCGCGGGCGGCGGGCGGGGCGGGGCGAGCGGGGAATCTCGGAGCCCCGCCGCGCGAGCCCGGCACCCAGGCGGACGGGAAGGCAGGAAGCGCCCGACTTCAGACACTACCCTCAGACTAGCTGCGCGGTGCGGCCGCCGCGGAGCTCGAGCGTCCGGGCGCGGGGGACGCTTCCAGGCTCGGCGCGGGGGAGCGGAGCCGCGCGGGCGTCCGGCACCTGCGCGGACGGCCGCTGCTGGGGGTGGGGGGGCTCTCCCGGCAGGGGACCGGGGACGCGGCCCGGAACGGGACCGGCGAGCTTCGTCCGCCGCCTGCCAACACTTGGTCCAAGGACAGGGCTTCCCAGAATCAAGAGAAGAATTTGTTAAGCCAGGTTTCCCACCTGCACCCCTATCCCGGTAGAGAATTCTCGATTCTAGGGTTACCGGCCTCCAGGGCACATTGTTAAGATCAGCGGGCTTTCGTTTATCTGGCCTGGGATTAATAATGAAGATGGGTCTCTAAGGGTACCTGGTTATCCACCATTAGTACCACCCCAGTCCACCCCACCCCACCCCACCCTGCCACAGGCAGCTGGGGCCAAGAATAGGGTAACATGCAACAAGGGGGCCAAAGAGAGGGATGTATGGGCTGGAACCGTCTAGGTGGCTCTTTCAGGATTTGCGGCTTGGAGGTGGCTTCTGGTGCTGGAATTTGGGCAAGTGGAGGGGACAGAGGGAAGACATTCTGGGTAGAGAATGGAGGACCCATAGATTTCTTGGGGACCATCCCAAGGTTCCCTGAGGACGGTCCGTAGGGGACAGTATGCCCCCAAGAAGCAGTGACCCATCTTATTTTCCAGATGCCCCAAGCTGAGGGACTAAATCTCTTCTCTTGACCCCTCCAGCCTGTCTGCTCAGGGTAGACCCACTTTCCTTGGGTGGGTGGGCCAGGGGTGGGGGTGGGGGGAATCTCTTGCTGCTTTCTTGGCCTAAAACTCAAGATTCTCAGGGTTGACTTTTGCTAAGTTTGTTTCATATGAGCAGAGGGACCTAGTTTGGAAAAGGAGGCATCAGGCCATTGGCCTCAGCATTTGGCAGGAAACACCAGTGTAGAAAGGGATTTTGAAAATACCCTAAATTTACTTTGAGAAACCAAGCCTTTCAATACATTTGTCAGAGGATACTTTGCTGTTCTTTCAACCCTTAATAATCTGCACTGATGGTTGTGTGGTAAGTCCTGGAGTACAGCTTTTCCTGTGTCCACACCATGCCCGCACAGGGTAAACACACACACACTCTTTGATAAGTGATCTCTGACTCCCTTCACTGTCCACCTCTTTCAGGCTGGTGTTGACCTGTCCTGGTGGCTCTTCTGTCTCCTTCCTAGACTAGCCTGCCTTGGTTACAGGAGGGAAGAAATCAGTTTTCAGTGCCCTATCTCCTGTTCTCCAGGACCCCCAGGTAGGACTGGAAAATGGACTCGTCACCTTGTTCCCCGCTAGGATGCACACATCAAGTTCACTATGGCTGAGAGCTAGCTGCCCAGTCTGGCAAGAGTCGGGTTCAGCAGTCTCTCCTTCTCTGCCCCCTGCCCACACACAAAGTTGTGGGTGGGGGGAAGTAGCAGCAGAATCAAACCAATGAGCTTGTCCCCTTCAGGACTGTAAAATCTTTTTAATCAAGAGGTAATTTGATATCTTGTAAACTAAAGAGTACTCCAATCAAAGTACATCTCATGCTTTGAAATCCTTAATTCTCCGCCAACATGTTCAAGAGCCCATCCACATCTACAGTTTTATAAACCTTCCAACTCATTTGTGTCAAACAGATAATCAGCCTTTTCTTACAGAGCATTTACAACATTTTTTTTGTAAACTGAATTGAGATCATTTTTGAACATTTATTTATAGAGCTGGGAGGAAACCTCATATCCTAAAATGTGAACATTCTGCCTTGAGCATCTTCTATGTCTCATTCAATCTTCACAACAACCTTATGAGATAGATTCCATCTTCCTGTTATTTGAAAATAATTGAGACCTAGAGAATTTACAAATACCCAGAGTCACAAAGCCTGCAAGTGGCAGAGCCCGATTCTGAAAGCACAACGAGCTGGTTCCCAGGCTGATGTGTTGGCGTCTCTGCCAAGCTGCCTCAGTTTTCACATTTTTAATAAGGATAATACTGAACTCATTGGGTTGATGTGAGGACTAGATGCAAAAATCTATCTGCATGCTTAGCACAGTATTTGTTATCAAAACTTATAGCTATTGTTGAGAGAAAATCTCTCTCGGTGGACATACCTTGCCCCTCTCTTAATTTCCTAGCATTATCCTTATTTTGTCATTTCCCTACCACTTCCTTTGCTCACACCTGCCATGTGTGTGTATGTGGTGAGTGTGTCTTCCTATGGGGATAGTTTCACAGGTTCCTCAGGAGCTATGAATTTGGTTTTTCAGCCTGTGGTGTAAGAGCAACGAGGGTGGAAAATTACAGGATGCGATTTAAAGTCAAGAAATCATTTTTTCCTAAAGAATGGTGTGATGTTTTGGCATTTTAGCAGTATGGAATACATTGCTCTCTGAGCCGTGTGAAGTTCTAGCATTCTTCGCCTATGGGCTTGGCAGCTGTCTCGCCAGGCCACCGAAGGTCCTGTTTCTGTGTGCATGTGGTGCCTGATGAGTATGTGGCCTTCCCACTACGAATATGCCTGGGCTGCCTTTGCACACACTTGCTTTAGCTGGCCTTGAGCTCCAGGACAGTCCCTTCTGTCCTAAGCCAATGACAGCCCCTCTTCCTTGTGCAAACAAGAGAACTATGTTATGCTCTACTCAGCGGCTGGTAAAATGCCCCTGTCAGTTTTCCCTTTCCTTTCTTCTACATACTTATTACAGAGCATATGTTTAAAGAGTCCCTTTCTTCACTGTAATCAGCCTCCCCCTCTTTCCTGATTCATCTGGGAAGTGATTGTGGGCCCACAAGCACCAGAGTCTTCCCTGAATGATTCAAGCCAGCTGAGCTTACTGTCGAGCTTGGCAATCACCCAAGGTATTAGTGAGTCAATGGCCGGGACATTCTCAGGGAGGAAGTACAACTATGGGCCACAGCGGTGACGGGATTGCAGTTCCTGCAGGCGAGCTTCCAGGGCAATGATCAGAGCTGGCTTCAGGTGGCTGTGGGAACTTTTTTAGTGGCAGCAGTGGACAGGGGCTCAGAGCGAAACCAGGAAAGGGTGCCTGACCCAATAGGATGGCAAAGGTCAGATATCATGAGAGAGGTTTTATAAAGAACTCTGGAGAACTGTGTTTAGACGGAGTGAGGAGATTTTAATGTGTCAAGCGATTTAGGAAGAGAAATCTAATCCGAGGTAAGGTATTGTCCAAGTATCAGCCCCCTCTGCAACCTCAGCTATGAGTATATTCCTTACCTCTAGTCAGAAGAAAAATAGGAAACCTTGTGCTGAGTCCATTTTTACAGTTTTCATCAGCATAATGGGCAGGGTATGAATCCATGAGAGGCATTTGCTTTGTCCCTCAGCTACCTGGGTGGTTTTCATGGCCAATGTTGTCCGAAGACTGGTTTGACCTTCTGCTTAATGTCTTCCACACCCCCCACCCCCACCCCAGGTCTCCAGTCTACCTCTGGAATGCACATTGAAGTTGTGTCCTTCCTCCCCGAGGAATATCACAGCATGGCCCTAATGCCCAGTAGTGAAGTCTGGAGGTTGATGGTTCCAGCGGTGGTCCAAGCAGCTCCAAGACATCAAGGCACTGGTCAGTGTCTAAGACTCGGAGTAACCAGCTGGCTGTTACGACTAAAGACATCATTTTCTCACGCAGCCTATGAACCGCCTAGATGACCAGGATGCAGTAGAGGCACCTAGAGGATTCAGCCCAGCTGATGTCAAACCATCCCATCAAGCATGCTTGGAGGCAGAAGAACTATGCCTTTAATCCTGTCTTTGCTGCTGTTCCCCTAGCAGCCATACCTTTCTGAGAAGATTGCCCCCAGAATTCTTAGGAGTGTGGAGGGGAAAGTCCGAAATCAAATGCCTAGAAATCTTTAGGCAAGTAAAACTAACAATGTTGGAGGAAATAGGGTAGTGATGATCCAGGTAGATGACAGGGAGCCAGGGAAAAGAAAACAGAAGGAACTGAGGAAGGAAGAATCAAAGGAAGAGAGTTACAAAGGAGACTTAGGATTTGTTTTTCAATGATGGCTCAATCTGCCTGATAAACTCAAGAAATTCTCCCCAAGCTCAGAGGAAAAGGACACAAGAAATTATGGGAGATAAGATTTGAGAGCGAGAAAGACAAAACCAAGACATTAGAAATCTTTTTCACAGGGTGCCCAGCAAGGGAACATAGAGCTGATAGTGGAGAACCAGTTCTCGTACCGCAGATGGGAGGGGTTAGTGATTACAGGAGGGGCTACACCTCGCATGGGTCTGTAAGGTGGAGGGGACTTTGTCTAAAGAGCCTATGAAAGGTGCAAGGAAAGACTTCCATTCTGTGACATTTAAACCCTCACATTGAACTTCTCATCCTGCCTTTCTTCCCAACTCCCATTGAAACAGCCAAAGGAAAATAATGATAGGGGAAAATCTGTCATTGTTCAAAACTGAACAAGGATTACACCCACATACCAGACATTTCAACGAATTTCTATGAGACTTAATGCAGATGAAACAAGTTTGAGAGAAGGGTTTGACAACCTTCAATTCCCCTCACAGACAAGAACTGCCTCTCCAGGGAGGGACCCCCACCAGAACCCAGTAATGTTCCCAAAGTTGGCTGTGACAAGGGCTGTGGGAAAAATTAATCCCAGGAAAGTTGGAAGGGGCAATCCCCTTCCTCTTGAAGCATCCAGAAAGGGCCCAGGTACGGGGGTGCACCCAGGGCAGGGGGCCCACTGGGGGGCTCACATTTGATGCCTGGCACAGAGAGAACATTGCCAAGGGGGCAGTGGTGAGGACAGCCAAAGTGGCCCCCAGTTAGCTTGTTGTGGTTACAGGCAGGGGAAAGAAATGCTTTAATATGAAGGCAAAAGTGCTCTTTTGAAAGTCTCTACAGACAACTGGCTCCTGATTGTTTTCTTTCATCCATTCATTCCATGACAAGCCCGTTATGTTCCAGGCACTGAGTTAGGCACTAGGGATTCAACAATGGTCAAGTAAAGTGTTCTCTACTTTGTGAAGCCACTCAGAAGAATTCAGCTTACCTCAGGAAAAAAAAAATCATCTTGTATTTGCTACATAGATGGCAAAGACAGCAAAGCAATATGCATGGGATTTTGAGGCAGAAATGATTGAGACACAAATTTCTGTTTCTCACCAAGATATCTTAGACGAACAGCTTTAAAAACATAAACCATTCAGACACCACCCGACTGAGGGAAAAAAAAATGACTCCACAGAAAGTGTTCCAGCAAAGCAAATAAACTCAATAATGCAAGAGAAATGGTATAAAAGAAGTGGCAGTGAATGATGAAAGCAGAACCTAACGAAGCTAATGCCTGATTTTTAACACATTGTGGCATGCACTGTTGAATACCAAGAGGATGCACATTTTCTTTCCCTTCCTACTAACAGAATCCCAATTTTGTGTGATTGACAATGTCCCCTGACACAGAGGATGAAGCAAGATAATTCATCGCCCATTGTTGGTGTTTGGCCTAGGGCTGGGTATATGACTGAGATCTGACCAACAAAATGTCAGAGATGGGGTGCCTGAGTGGCTCAGTCGGTTAAGTGCCCAACTCTTGATTTTGGCTCAGGTCATGATCTCAGGGTCATGAGATCAAGCCCCACGTCAGGCTCTGTGGTAGGCGTGGAGCCTGCTTAAGATTCTCTCTCCCTCTCCCTCTGCCCCTCCCCCCCCCCAAAAAAAAGAAATGTCAGGGAAAATCTCTTGTCAGGCTTCTTAGGGAGGAATTGCTTCGTGATAAATACAGGCAGTGAGGTGCCCTGACTTCTCTTCCTGCCTTGAAGATGGTTGTTTAGGGATGAAGTATCTGGAGTACGACAAACATCTTGTGACCACAAGGAGAAGGCCAAGAGAATCTCCGAGATGCCCACATAGCACCTTGACATGTAAGAGCTGCTGAACCAACCTGGACCTGCCTCCCTTCTCCCTCCTTTCTATACCATATAATTAAATGCCCTTAATGTCTGAGCTACTGTTATGGAGTCTGATATATGAAGTTGAAGGTATGGTTGGAAATTTAACAAAACTATTGAAGATAATTCTTTTTTTAAAAAAAAAGATTTATTTATTTGGGGGGGCAGAGAGAGTCTCAAGCAGACTCCACGCTGAGCTCGATGCAGGGCTCGATCTCACGACCCTGAGATCATGACCTGAGCCAAAATCAAGAGTTCGAGGCTCAACCCACTGTACCACCCAGGCACCCCACAAAGATAATTCTTGAAAGAAAACATATATGCATTGGTTAGGAGTTGGGATTAAGTCATAATAATTATCTAAATCTAAAGGCCCAGGTTATTATAGAAACTGAGGAGACAGGGTGGCATAAGGAGAAGGGGCAGTAAAAATGTGCTTATTTTGTCCTTTTTCATTGAAGAGCTACTGTGAAATTCTTCTCTTTGACAGATACATAAATTCATTAAAAAATTTAAATGTAACTAGTAATAGAATAAAAATAGAATATGTAGCACCCAAATTCCTAGAGGAAAAAAGGGAGGAGAGGGAGAGGGAGAGAGAGATTGAGTTGGTAAGAAATGTGAAAGCCAGAAAGCATATATATGATCAGATGGTAGAAGTAAGCATACATGTGTAAGTGTTCCCATTAAACATTAATAGTTTTAACTCAACTTTTAAAAGACAAAATCCAACTAGAGGCTTTTAAGAAACATACTCAACGGTGATATAAAAAAGCAAAAACAATTGCCCTGTAAATGCAAACCAAAAGAAATCCAATGAGGTAGTATCATTATGAGAAAACAAAAATTTGTAGCAAAAAAGGAAAAAAAAAGGAGTTGGTCTCTAAACAGGATTCTTTTGGTCAAAAGTATTAGAAATATAAGGAGAACTACAAAGACAAATTATAATCCGTTTGTGTGGCAGACTGTCACATTAATGGCCCCCATTGAAGTGTATTTCTCATTACTCATGGCCTTGGATAGTCCCTTCCCATACCAAATCTGGGTTTGGCCATGTGTCTTGCTTAGTTCACTGGGACTTTAGTAAATAAGATGGTACAATAAGAGATTTAAAAACACTCTTGTGCATTAGAGCTTGCTCTCCTGGAATGTTTCTGCCATCATGGGTAGAAGAAGTACAATCTAGTCTACTAGGGGATGGGAAGGCACATGGAGCAGAAACAAGCCACCATTCCTTAACCTAGGCCCATCTGGTCTACCAGTTGAATTCAGCTGTAAGAGGGAAACCAGCCAACTCACAGAATCATGAAAAATAATAAAATGTCATTGTTTTCAACCATAAATTTTGGGGTGGTTTGTTATGCAGTAACAGTTAATGGCTATGTTTTATGAAACCTGAACATTTCTTTTTGTCCATGGCACCTCAGAAGGGTAAAAATGAGGTAAGGTCAGGATGAATTTGAATAATTTATCTAATACAACTAATTTAATATATACAGATCAAGATTTCCTATTCTGCAAATATAAATACATTCCTTTCAAATATTCGTAGAAAATATTTAAGAATCAATTGTATCCTGACCCTCAAATGAAACCGTAATAAATTCCAAGAAGAAAAAACTGTTTAGGCTACAGTCATTAACTGTAATACAATTAAAATAGAACTTAATGACAAAAGGACATTTTATATACAATCACTTGGAAATGAAATTTTTTTTCCTAAATTACTCTTGGATCCAAGAGAAAATTAAAATTATGCTACAAAGTAAGTGATGAAACAATATCAAAACGTTTGGGATTCGGCTGAAACTATGCAAAGAAAAATTTGTAGCCACAAATTTTCTTTTATTATTAAGAAATAATAAATGAAGTAACAATTTAACTAAAATAGAAATTAAAAAAAGAAAAATCTAAGGAAGGCAGAAATACAGGGTCACAATTAGGGCACAAATTAATGATTTAAGAAAAGTAAAAATCAGAGAATGCAGGAGCATTTTTGAGGAAAATAGTAAACGCATGGCAAGACTAGTTGTGAAGAGTGAAGAGGAAAAAATGTACAGTGTTGGGAATGAGAAGTGGGATAGAACATATGCAGAAAAGATTTCTTAATTATAAGAATAGAGTATAACTCAATGAATTTGAAAAATCTCATTAAAATGATTCACTTTTCTAGGAAGTTATAAATGCCAAATTGGCTTAAGAAGAAGTAGAAACTTGAAAAGACTAATAATCAGGGAAGAAAGGGAAAAGTTGTTAAATAATTACTCCATGAAAGTATATTTCTTTCAGCCCTCCAGGAATTTAATGCCCTTGCTTTTTAAAATGGTCTTTCTTCCTCCCTCCCTCCCTCCCTCCCTTCCTTCCTTCCAAGATTTTATTTATTTATTTGAGAGAGAGAGAGCAGGAGAGCACAAGCAGCAGGAGCAGCAGAGAGGGAGAAGCAGGCTCCTGGCTGAGCAGGGAGCGCATCTCGGGGCTCAATCCCAGGACCTGGGATCATGACCTGAGCCGAAGGCAGACGCTTAACCGACTGAGCCCACCCAGGTGCCTCTTTCTTTCTTCCCTTCCTTCCTTCCCTTCCCTCCCTTCCCTCCCTACCCTTCCTTCCTTCCCCCCCCCTCCCTCCCTCCCTCCCTTCCTTCCTTCCTTCCTTCCTCTCTCTCTCTCTTCTTTCTTTCTTTCTGAAAGGGGGCCAGGAGCTGAGGGAGAGGGATAGACAGTCTTATTAACCTGACTCCATGCTGAGCACAGAGCCTGAAGTGGGGCTTGATTTAAAGACCCTGATATTAGGACCTGAGCTGGAACTAAGAGTCGGGTGCTTAATCGACTGCACCACACAGGCAACCCCTTCAAATCAGTCTTTCAAACTAAAGTAACCCTGGTATCTGAGACTAACAAAAGTAGTAAAAAATAAACAAAAAGGTGGGGGGGGACAAAGACCGATCTGACTTAAGAGCACAGATGAAAAAAGGTAAATACAATGCTAGCAAGTCAAATCCAAAACATTATTTAAAACAGTTTGCTATGACCAGAGTGCCTGGGTGGCTCAGTCAGTTAAGCATCCTCCAACTCTTGACTTCAGCTCAGGTCTTGATCTCAGGGTCGTGAGTTCAAGCCCTGTGTTGGGCTCCAGGTTGGGCTTGGAGCCTACTTAAAAACAATTTACTATGACCAAGTAGTGTTTGTTCTGGTAATTCAGGTAATATTTTATCAATGTAAATAATTACATTTTAAATTGAGATATAATGGACATACTAATTTTAGTTGTAATGATGCAATAATTGTAAATAGTGCAAAATGATCACCACAATAAGTCTAGTTAACATACATCCCACTTAAAATTACACATTTTTCCACATTTTAATCAAAGATAAAATATAGTTGTGGGAAAAGGTCTTAGTTAACTAGAAATAGGCTACTTCATTAGCATAAGGAATACCTGTGTCAAATGGGCATGGATGAAATCCTTCATTTGAAAACATTAGAAGCATTCCTGTTAGCAGGCAGGAAGCAAACAAGGATGCTAATTAACATTCTCCATACAATCTGATTTGCACCAATCCCACAGATCTGTTATATTCTTGGTCCTGTCCACCCTAGGCTTCATATTCTGTATTGTCTATCTCTGTCCCCCAATTTACACCGTTTTGCATTATTTTAGCTTCATAATATGTTCTTATGTGTATTTTAAACTGCGCGTGCACACACACACACACACACACACACACACACACACACACACACACATGTGAGTACCCAGACTGCCCTACAGAAAAGTTTAACACATTAACACTCCTATCCATTGTGTGGTAGGCAGTTTCCTATATTAGGTATTTTTCTCCAAGCCAAGTTAATATAAAGCATTGGTTTTGGGGTCACATATACATTGGAGACTCTGATGAAAACTATGAAGCATCTTCCCCATGCCCCCCATACCGCTCTGTCTATAACTATATCCACACCTCCATTTATCTACATTCATATACCAAATTGTGCATATTATTACATGCACGTACATACAGACTCTCTGAAGCTTGTGCATGGACCCTGGGTTAACAACAGCTGAAATAAATATTCATCTATATTTATTCCACCACTTATTACATTTAATTCTTTTATCCAATTGACAAGCTTTAGGCGATTCTTTACAATACATCCCTAACAAGTGTCCAGTATGATCCAAATGTTGTCCCTTCCCCGTAAGTATGTTAATATACGTGCAGAGAGAAACAGGTAGAGGCTATAGAGATACCAACATGTCTAACCCTTATGGCTGGGTGGTTAAATGGAGCGATTCTTTGTCTATTCTTCTCTGTACGGATTTAAACATTCCACAATGAACAGGTTTCTTTCAGAAAGAAAGGCAGTGAGGGCATTTTGGTGGGATTCAGGGTGGCTGAGAAAGAGCCACGAGAGGGTTTCTCTTTTCCTGTCGCAGTAGAGATGATCACGGGGTCGGGAGAGATGAGGTTTGAACACCAACTGTTTGCGCCACTGCACTAGCAGCAGAAGGAATCGGGTCCCATCCCTCCCTCGGGACACAGGGCCTCAGTGTGTGCTGGGTCTGTGATGGGCCCATACCGCGCTCCCTGAACAAGGGCCCTGTGTCTACCACCATCCGACACAAAGGACAGAGGTCCCCTGTTTACTTTAGATTAGAAACGTTCAAATGCAGGACAGCAAAAACATTTGAGTTTTCCCTCTTTTCAGTTTCTTACAAAAAAACAAATTGTAGTGAATCGGGGACTTTTTGGCATCTTCCCTGAATAAAAATCAATCAGACTAGATTGCTGAGGGAGTCTTAAAGAGCTTCCCTTGTTTGTTTGTTTGTTTGTTTGTTTTAGATTTACGGCTTAAAAGCTAAGAAGTAGCAGTGACTGACTAGGCCCCTGAATCATCCATTCATTTCCCAGGAAATGGGGCATTCCCAGTACCTTGGTCAGCTGGAACAAGTGCCCTTTGACCTTTTGCAACAAGCCCATTCTAGGCTGGAAGCACCCACAGATTCATGGCCACGCCTTGTCTTCCCTCCCTTCCGCCTAACCTCCCACACATTGCAACACTATTTTCCTTTCAGATACTCATTCAAATCCCCATCTCTTAGAAAATGAGACCCACAAAAGGAGAGTTTTATCAGGCAAAGGAGTCTTTCAATCATAAAAGTTAAGGTGGTCCTACCTCAAAAGACTGAGACTCCAGGGAATTCTTGAAGCCCACGGTGACATGGTCCGAATTTCATGGACTTTCGAAGGTTCTGGGTTCAGATCCCTGCTCCGGCACTAATGAGCCAGAGACAGCTTTCTGAACTTCTCTACTTGTCAATTTTCTTGACTGTAAGATGGGGGTAATCATAACACTCAGTACAGAGAGTCCTTGGTGGAGATGACATGAGTGGTGTGTGTGATGGGTGTTCTCAGAGCGTGAGGCCTGGAACCACTCTGTTCACGGTGGGTGACTGAGGTGACCTGCAACTGTTGTCACCTCGTAGGGGACGGGCACTTGCCGCGTTCGCCCAGTTTGGGAAGATGGGGCTCAACCGGTGCATGTGGAGCCCCGGCAAAGCACAGCGTAAAGGGACAGTGGCGTTCTGCCTGATGCCGGCTCGTTCTGGAGTAGCTACCATCATATCCGGAACAGTCCGAGGGGCTGGACGGAGAACCCTGGTGGAGGGACTTTTGCACACTCCACACTGGACCCTGCCCTCAGAGCCTGACGTCCTCTTCCAGCAGCGTGAGATGGAGAAGGGCCACCTGCGATGAGAGGCTACCCCACCAGGGGTGTGTGGTGTGCAAATGAACGGGATGGGAAGGGGAAAGGTGAGACACTAACTGATATCCGTGTGACCCCCCTCTGCTCGGTCACCAGCATCAGAGGCAAATATCTGAAGTGATGTTTGCTTGTCACATTCCAGACCCAGGGAAATCCTCAATCAGCTCTTCTAGGGATGCTCTGCGGAGATCAGCCCCTGAGGCTCTGACACAAAGCAAGGGAACAGCTAGCTGTCCAGGCAGGCGCACATCCCCACTTCTCTTTAGCCACTGAGTTGTTAACTGGCCCCCAGCAGGAACATCAAAAAAGAAGTAAGCCGATTTTAAGATACAACTAAGATTTTAAGATATAACTAAGGTCACACAAAGAAAACTCCTAAAACTTAAGCCGTCCCGTTACACTTTCCGATTTCCAATGGAAACAAGCATTTCTTCCTAAAACAGGTAAATGAGCTATTTCTAGAACAGAAGTGACTGCTCTGAGAAATAACCAGAAAGCCAAGGTCAGTAATAAGTTATCTGGAGGTCCACGCGACAAGTGACAAGTGCAGTTTCTCGGGCTCCAGACAAACTCCAGAACCTTCTGCCGGTTCTTCTTCCCCTCCCCTCTGCTCCATTTCAGCTTGCTCTCCTGCTGCCCCGGCCTGCGCCTTACCCTGCCCGGCTCTCCGCCCTCCTGCCGGTCTCTCCTTTCCCCCTTTCCCCTCACTCTGCCCTCTCTCGCCTTCTCCCTCTGTTCACCAACAACATGAGAAACTAAGCATTCCAATGATTTTTTATTTAATTCTAAAAAGTAAGGTTTTAGATTTTGTCCTTAGTTTTAGGACAGTATGTTACATTTTATTTATTTGTTTAATCTACATTTAGTTGGCCTTTGTCCAGATGGGATTCACTTCATTTTTCCCCCTTTTAGTGTGTATGACATTCTCCATTTACCACAATGACAACAACAATCATTTGACCTCTTCCCTGGTCTTAAAGATACTCTATGCTGTCATTTTATTTCTAACTCTCATATAACAGGATCTCTGGTTTTTAGTATTTTTTTCTTGTGAGCATTCATATAAACTTGATGGCACACGTTTGCAAATATAATAGTAAACAGCTCAGCGGAAGCGGGTTCCTGCCCATGACCCAGCCTTTACCTGTGTCTTGAAACCGCATCCCAGATCTAAGAGCAAGCATGCCTGCCTATGGTGCTTCTTGCCCGATCCTTGACTTAAGTATCACTAAGATCTGGCCTGCTGGCTATCACAGGCTTCCTGATGCCAGACAGGGATCTGCCAAGTGACCTGCTTCTCCAGTTAGGTGAGACCTTGGAATTCCCCTGGACGGGACCTCCTAGGAGGGACAGGTTCTCTGGTATTGCTGTTGGATCACACTGAGGAAGATAACCAACACTTCTCTCTCATGGTGCTGCTTTAAAGAACTTCTGAATAATTACCTCATTTGATCCTTACCTCAACTATGTGTGGTGAAGCTACTGATGTAGCCCTGTTTTATAGATGTATAAACTGAGACCCAGAGAGACTGAGTGATTTGTGTCGGGTCACACAGCCAGGAAGGGTCAAGGCAAGCATCTGAATTCTGGCCCCTGAACTCCAAGTCCAGGGCGTGGCACAGAGTGGGCTCAGTAAACATTTGCTCTCCTCTGACACCTCCCCTCAGCTAAATGGAAGTCATCGCTTCTCTCTTAGAAGGCCATCTCTCCAGGAGAGGGCATTACCACCACCAGGACCCTCAGCAAAGAGGAATTAAAGACACGGTCCTCTTGTGACATTTATTATTTAGATATCAGAACTTTCTTGGCCTCTTTGGATTTTCCCTGCCAGCTCAGCTGATGAGACTGAGACTGCCATTTTACGTAATACCTGCTTGAAAAAGAAAGGAATTCCCCCATTTTTCGCAGAAATAACAGTCGGGCATCATTGTCACAAAATAATAGAAATGTTAGCAACCAGATTCACGTGAGGACTATGTGGCCCTCCTGAATTGCATTTGACTCTCATATTCCACTGCATCCTCTCTATGGTTTTCTGGGTAACAGAGAAAGCTTTTTTCTTTTTAAATAACAGTGGGATTGGCAAAATTGGGAATGAGGAGAAAACTTGGAACCCAGTTAGAGAAGATGTGGAGTGTATGTAGAAGGGCTGACGGAAATGTAAAACTAGGAAAAAAAAAAGAAAGAAAGAAAATGTGAGACTTGGCTGCATTATTTGTGGGGGCTCAAACTGGGAAAGGTTAAATACCACAATTTTTCCATTTGTTTTGCATTTTGATTCTGAAAAGAAAGCTGGCTTTGCCCATTTTTTATTTTTAAAAACTTGTAAAAAAAAAGAGAGAGAGAGAAAGGAACAATTAAAAAAAACAACAACTTTAAAACGTGACAGCCAAAAGAAGCTAGCTAGAGAAGTAAGTGACTAAGGGCATGAGGAATGAGGAGCATGCCTCCCTCTGGGAGGGGTTCTACCTGTGCGAATCTTCACACACAGGAATCTTACCGCCAAACACGTTCTCACATGTATGGTGGTGGTGAATGATTTGAAAGAAATCGAAGTCAGAACAAAGAAGAGTCTGGAACACGTTTAATGATTTACCTCTGTAGAGCATTCTGAACAACCTAAAATCTGGGAGACATCTCTGAATTCCTTGCCTCTTGCACAATTCAGCCGGGGAGAAAGAACCAACACCTGTTTCCTTGGGAATGTCTCCAAAAGTCCCAGTAAGGTAAGAAATATCTAAACATGAAATTTAGTTAAAGTAGCCCTACTCACCAGGCTATGATCACAATGAGAAGGTCATCCTTCAAATTCATCAATAAACTTCTTACCCTTAACTACATTCTCAGAACACACACACACACACCCTCTCTCTCTCTCTTTCTCTCTCTTACACACCCACACACCCACACACACGCTTCCATGCTACTGAGTCTAAAACTTTCCTAGTTCACTCCTACTCCCTTTCCTGGCTCAGCCTAAATGTCACTTCCTCCAGGCAACCTCCTCTGATTCCTCAGACACGGTCAGGGCCACCCATGAACTCTGATAGTACCCTGCAGGCTTCTCAAGGGCACTCCTGGCATTTCCTTTGTTCCCACCTCGGGGGGTTTTATCTGACCCCTCAGTGCAGTTACGGATGCTCTTCCATGCAACCCCACCCCTCACTTAGGTTCTCTTGAGCTTATAAGTATCCTAGGGTGTGAAGTAGAAGGATCCCCAGAAGGATGTGGAGGCGATGGCCCTCTTGGATGTGAGTGGGAGCCAAAGTGGGCATTGGAACCATGAGAGATTGGGGCTGGAGGCACTAAGTCTGCCAACTTGGTCCCTTCAGTGGGCTTTCATGGTGAAGCTTAGGTAGAGGGAGTGGAACTTCCAGAAGAATGCGCTCCCACTGCAGGGGTACGTGGATCAGGATAAGGGGCAGCCAAAGTGGGAGCCATCCAGCCCGAGCAACAGGGCCCTACCCTGTTTGCCTGGAGGGCATCCACTCCAGCGTGGTAGCACTTACCAGGGTGAACTTCATAAACCTGGGCAAGTGGATTCTTAAGCAATATTTAATTTGACTTAGGAAAAGTAAAGGGGTCTTTTATCTAAATTCATAACTATTATACTCATACCACAATTATAATTACATAAGGACTTCCAAAATTGTCAGTTTTATGTCTCCCTTCCCCTGTTAGAAGCTTACATACCTAGCACAGTCTGCAATGTGGTGGACTCTCAACAAATATTCACTCCACGGATAAGTGAATTAATCTTTGAAAAATTCCTTGATCTTCCGATGATAACAAACCCTCTTGTTGGAAACTTCTACCAAAGCAAAATCATAAAACTCCCACCACCCAACATGTTTTTAAGAAGTCTACATCAGCCCTGCAAGTCTAAAATCACAAATATTGAAAAAAGTTTTTTTGGTGTTCGGGTTTTTTTTTTTTTAAGTAAGAAGAATAAAGACACTTTTACCAAGAGTGGGCCTCAGCCCTTCTGCACTAGGTATGTTTACCAAGGGCTCACCCTCTACCTCTGATGGGTCCTGCGAGACCACCCCTTTCTCTTGTGTTCTTCCAGCTTTCACCACCTGATCAAATGTCTCTAAAAGAATAAACCCGGGAAGGAGACTTGAGAAGCAAGCAATGGACACTGGAGTTTTCACTTCTCAGAGAACGTACTGTGTGGAGGTCTCCATTCTACGGGGTTTCAACTGATGGGAAAGGCCATGGTCCAATGGTTAGAAAAGTGTCTCCCGGGGGAGGGGAGGTGGGAAAGGGGGTCTCTTCATGCCGAGACCAGTGCAGCGACATCTGATGTGTATAGACAAAATCAAGTCCTGTATACACGGCTCATGAAACGTGACAAGATAATAGCATTCTCTGAGGTCTGGACTCTATTTCTTCATGCCATTCATGCCCAACCCAAACCAAACAGTCCTATTTCACAGATTTCTGGCAACTGGCCTCTCTTTCTCCCTAATGACACATATATAAAAATAGGTGGCCACAAAGAAATGACTTCTAGCTTTAAATGCTATTTAGCTGGCAGTGTATGAGACAGTCTCTCCCAACTTTTTTTTAAGTGATATTTATGAAAACAAAGAGGAAGACAAGAACTAAAAAAATACTAGAAACTTTGACCCAGTCAATGGCTTAACTAGATTTAGGAAGCATTTTCATTAATTCTAAAGTGGAACACATTAGATTGGTGTAAACCTACCCAGGTAAAATCTCAGGCAAGAGAGGTCGATAGGAAGCCAGTTGCCCTACTTTTGGTTAGAGACACAAAGATCCAAGGTCTATACCAAGTAGAAAATGAGGAAGATCCTCACATGCCATGGAAGTGCTGCTTTTCGAGGGTGCTGATACTACATCTATTTGGAGGCAGCTCCTCCCAGGAAATAACTGGTCAGGAAGTGTGCAGGGAGGGAGGAGAACCAGCAATTTTCTATTCTATCCTGGGAGGTGCAATATTTACAAGTTAAGCGCTATGGGCAGGGGTGGGGACAGGAAGATCACTAATAGCAGTACATACTACCAGCTTCGGGTTTGCAGGTGACTCCTTGGCTCAGAGGAAGAGAGAATTGGGTAGGGGAATGTGCTACCTCAGGAGAACGGAACCATGGTAGGTGCCTGCCTGCTAGAAGCTGAAATTCGGTCTGGACACTGTGCACATCAGCTTGTACTTCAGGTCTGAAAAGGAGAGGCTCATCCCACTGTGGACTGAGAGTGTGGCCAGAACAATACGTGTATGCTCAGTGATGACCAACATCAAGTCTGGAAAGACCATCTTCGTTCAAGATGAGGAAAAAAACCCAAATCCTACTGTTTATACCTGAAAACAGGGCATGTGTAAAGAGTCCTACAGACCAAGGAAAAGGAGAGAGAATTCTGAAGATTGTTGGAAACAATCTATGTGGTATAACCGGAAGAAAATTTCAGGAAGATTACAACTTCAGTAAAATGCAAGAAGATGTAGTATTTATTAGGGTGATTATTTAATTTTATCCTATTTAGACTGGATGTGGGGGACTATTCATAATTACACCAGTTACAGGGCAGTAACTCTCATAAAAAGATAAAAACTTCTAAATAAAATTTTAGCACATACAACCCAGAAAATGCATTTTTAAAAGATGCTACAATGTGACAAACTGGGATTTATTCCAGGAATGTAAGTTTGATTTCGCATTGCAAAAATCAATGTAATTTATGTATTAACAGAAAAAAGAGAAGAAAAAGATTCTTTTGATAGATGAAGAAAAAGAACTTGATAAAATTGAACATGGATTAATGATAAAATTCTCAGCAAACTAGGAATAGAACGGAACGTCTTTAATCTGGTTAAAGTGCATCTCAGAAAATGTATAGCTTCTGTTATAATTAATGGTAAAATAATAAATGTTTTCCCTGTGAAATTGAAAACATGGCAGGGATGTCCACTGTCACCATTTCTATTCAACATAGTACCTGAAGTCTGGAGGGCAGGGGTGGAGTGTACAGCTTGGAAAGAAGCAAAACTTTATTTGTAGATGGCATGATTGCATATGTATAACATTCAATGTAATGTACAATTAGAATTAATAAGTGACTTTCAGCAAGGATGCAGAATAAAAGATCAATATAAAAATCAGTTAATTTCTAGGTATTAGCAATACATAATTTAAAATGAAATAAACTTGGATGCCTGGGTGGCTTAGTCGGTTAAGCGTCAGACTCTTGATTTTGGCTCAGGTCATGATCTCATTGTCCTGAGGTCAAGCCCTGTGTCAGGCTCCAGCCTGAGTGTGGAGCCTGCTTAGATTCTCCCTCTCCCTCTCCCTCTGCCCCTTCTCATACCCTGCCCCCCCCACTTGCACTCTTTCTCTCTCTAAAAAAAAAAATGAAGTAAAATTACTATGTACAATAGCATCATAATTATCAAACAGATTGAAATAAATGTAACAGAAGATGTTCAAGATCTCTCCACTGAAAACTACAAAATACTGAAAAGTAAAAAAAAAATTAAAGATCAAAAATAATGGAGAAATATATGACGTTCACGGGTCAAAACATACAATACTGTTTAGATATCAATTCTCTTCAAATAGGATTGCAATCCCAATGCAAATCCTACACGCTCTTCTTCAGTGTGACTTTGCTAATGCCCTATCAGTACATGGAGTCTAATTTCCCTTTCTTTGACTCTAGATGGGTTTGTATGCTGCATGACTCTCTAGGCAGATCGTAAGTGGCAATGCAGCATCGACCTGGATTATTGGAATACTCACTCTTTTAGACTTCAGTTGCCGTGTAAGCATTCCAGCTGCATGGAGGTGCCATGCTGTGAGGATCAAACTAGCCTATGTCAAAAGATCACACAGAGAGGCCCTTAGATTATGTGAAGCGAAGACTCCATGAATACCTGTTCAGTGCCCCCATGGTTCTGGTTCCCTGGTGTCTGAGCTCCAGCCATCATCCAACCACAACTGCGTGAGACCCCAGAAGCATAGAGCTAAGTCCTTCCTGCATTCCTGACCCCCAGGAGCCAAAGAAGATAATAAAATAATTGTTGTTTTATATCACTACATTGTTTTTTCTAAAACATTTTATTGAGGTATGATTGACATGTAAAAAGCTGTGCATATTTAATGTATACAACTTGAGTTTGGGCATAAGTATACACCACCAAACCATCATCATCATCAGGGCCATAGACATGTCCACAATCTCCCAAGGTTTTCTCCCACATCTATTATTATTATTTTATTATTATTATCATTATTATTATTATGTTGTGTGTATGTGGTAAGAACACTTAACAGAAGATCTACTTTCTTAGCAAATTTTAGGTATAAAATATGATATTGTTATTATAGGTACAATGCTGTGTAGGAAATCTCTTATTTATCTCGTATAACTGAAGATTTGGGCTCTTTGACCATCACCTCCCCATTGCATCCTCCCCCGGTCCCTGGAAATCACCATTCTACTCCCCATTTCTATGAGTTTGACTATTCCGCATGTAAGTGAAGTCATACTATATTTGTCTTTCTGTGTCTGGCTCATTTCACTTAGTGTCTTCCAGGTCTATCCATGTTGTCACAAAAGGTAGACTTTCCTTCTTTTTTAAGGTGGAATAGTATTCCACTGCATGTGTCTTGTCTGCTTAGGCTGCTATAACAAAATACCAGAGACTGGGTAGCTTATAAATGACAGAAATTTATTTTCCACATTGTGGAGCCTGGGAAGTCTATGAGCAAGGTCCTGACACATCCAGAGTCTCTTTAGGATCCATTTCCTGATCCATAGTTGGTATATTTTCACTGTGTCCTCACATGGTGGAAGGGAAAAGGGAGCTTTCTTGGGCCTCTTTACAAAGGGTACTAACCATCTATGAGAGTTCTACCTTCATGACCTAATCACGTCTGGAAGGTTCCACCTCCTGATGCCATCATCTTGGGGGTTAGGATTTCAACCTATGAATTTGTGGTGGGGTGGGCACAAACAGTCCATAGCTGTAAGTATCTACCACATTTTCTTTCCTGTTTATCGTCACTAGACTTTAGTTTGTTTCCACACCCTAGCTATTCTGAATGCTGCTGCAGTGAACACGGGAGCGCAGATATCTCTTCAAGATCCTGATTTCTATTCCTGTGGATCAATACCTAGAAGTGAGATTGCTGGATCATATGGCAGCTCTATTTTTAATTCTTTGAGGGACCTCTATGTTGTATTCCAGAACGGCTGTGTACCAGTTTGCATTTCCACCTCTGTGCACGCTTGTTCCCTTTTCTCACAACCTCACAAACACTTAGCTCTTTTTTTTTAAAGATTTTATTTATTTATTTATTTGACAGAGAGAGAGAGAGAGAGAGAGAGAGAGACAGCGAGAGAGGGAACACAAGCAGGGGGAGTGGGAGAGGGAGAAGCAGGCTTCCCGTGGAGCAGGGAGCCCGATGCGGGGCTCGATCCCAGCACCCTGGGATCATGACCTGAGCCAAAGGCAGACGCTTAATGACTGAGCCACCCAGGTGCCCTGCCCCTTTTTTAATTAATAAAAGGCATCCTGGCAGGAGCAAGGTGATATGTCATTACGATTTTGATTTGCATTTCTCTGATGATCAGTGATGCTAAGCACTTTTTATATGCCTGTTGGCCATTTGTATGTCTTCTTTGGAGAAATGTCCATTCAGATCCATTGTCCATTTTTAAATCTGATTATTTGTTCTCTTTGTTATTGAGTTGAGGAGTTCATTATATATTTTGGATATTAACCCCTTATCAGATATACAGTTGCAAATATTTTCTCCCATTCTTTAGGTTGCCTTTTCATTTTACTGATGATTTCCTTTGCTGTGCAGATTTTTTTTTCATATTGTCCCACTTCCTTATTTTGCTTTTGTTGCCTATGATTTTGGTGTCATATCCAAAAAATCATTGCTAAGACGCATGTCAAAGAGCTTTTTCCTGGAGGTTCCAGTCCAAGAGGGCAACCTAGGAGGCTCCTGAACTCACCTCCTTCCATGGACACAACAAATCTCTAGCATTCATTCATTTATTCATCAGTGTTGAGTACTTATACACCAGGCACTGTTCTAGTTGCTCACTACACAGCGGTAGAAAAAAACCTCCACAAAAGTTCTGGCCTCATGTAGCTCACATTCTAGTGGGCAAATAGATGATAAACTAATAAAATAGAAAATATGTGATGGTGATAAGTACTATGGAGTATAACACAGGGAAGAAGGAGAGAGAACAAGGGGGGTGAGTAGCTCTTTTAAAACGTGTAGTCAGGGAAGATTTCACTAAGAGGTGACTTTTGAGCAAAGGTCTAAAGGAGGTGAGGGAGTAAGCATCGTAGACATTTGGGATAGAGTGGTCTGGGGTAAGGGAAAATAAGTGCAAAGGCCCTGATGCAAGAGGATGCTGCCCTTTATGGGAAACAACAGGAGGGCAAAGGGAAGAAGTGGGAGTAATAGAGATGTAATTGATTGTGGGGCAGGCTGTATAGGGTCCTGTGGGCCATTTTAAGGACTTGGCTCATTGTTTGAGTGAGTTGATGGGCCACTAGGGGTGTTAGGCAGAGGGGTGACATGACCTGATTGATAATTGAAAAAGATCACTTTATTATTATTATTATTACGTTCAGTTAGCCAGCATATAGTACATCATAAGTTTTTGGTGTAGTGTTCAACGCTTCATCAGTTGCGTGTAACACCCAGTGCTCCTCCCAACACATGCCCTCCTTAATGCCCATCACCTGGTTACTTTGGCTGTGATATTGAGAACAGAAGGAAGGTGCAGGAGTACACACGGGAAGATCAGGCAGAAAGCTCTTGCAATAATGCAGGTGGAAGAAAAGGTTACTTGGAACAGGGTGATACCTGTGGAACTGGTGAGAAGGGCTTGAATTTTGGAAAAATATTGATGATAGGGAGGAATGACAAGATTAGCTGATGAATGTGTGAGAGAAAGAGATTTTTGGCCTGGGCTACTGGAAGCTTGGAAAAGCCATTTACTGACATGCGGAAGACAATGACAATTATGTACCAAGCGTTGTTCTAGTTGCTCAGGAACTAGAACGTGTTTTTTGGGGGGAATGTCAGTTTTGGACAAGCTAAGTTTAAGAGTCGATATCTAAGCAAAGATGTCAAGTAAATAGCTGAATATCCCAGTCTGGCTGAAAGTATGAATTTTAAACCTTCATGAAACAAAAGGTCTGCTTATTAGCTGAGATTTTGTCCTACTCATACTGAAAACAAGCAGG
The DNA here is from genome assembly GCF_037043125.1 of Eumetopias jubatus. Taxonomy (NCBI): domain Eukaryota; kingdom Metazoa; phylum Chordata; class Mammalia; order Carnivora; family Otariidae; genus Eumetopias; species Eumetopias jubatus. The sequence continues at coordinate 52,396,942 of NW_028274815.1, read as the reverse complement.
AAAAGGCAAATTATCATTTCCGTAATTAAAGCTTTTAGGATTAGGTGGTTTCGTTTCAATCACACAGCTGTAAATAGCAGATTGCTTCCATGTGGGGCTCCACCCATGCTTCAGACCACAATTGTGTTAACCTCAACATCCACAGGAATTGCTCTATCGCTCTGTAGCACATTGAAATGTGATCTAGAAAAACAACAGTATCCAGTTTTTAACTAATGTGATGTCAGTGAATTAAGTCAGAGCGATAGATCGGAAGTTGAAAAATATCCTCAAGATGAATGCATTCTGGGAAGTCATCTATAGATGCTATAGGCCCTTGTTATAGGACCTGGGCTCATCAAATAAACAAATTGGGCAAAAGAGTATTATTAGTCAATTTTAAAATAGTTTCTTTCCCTTTCTCAGACTTCTTCCCTTTTAAGAAAAAACATGATGGTCAAGGTCAGGGTCAGAGGACCTCCAGCAGCCTATGGTGGTTATAATGGGTATGCCTGCGGGTGTCCTCCAGCCTCAGCCTTGCTGTCTCTGGCTTTGGAAGCCTGGTTTGGGTACCAAGGGCAGTGCTAGGATTTCCTGAGTATGACTGTGGCTTGTAATTAAGGGTGACCCAAATGATGATTTGGCCACCACGGAGATTGTGTTTCCACCTGAAACTAATGAATAATCACTTTCCATATTGTCATCAGCACTCTGCAAACAACTTTTTCACTATTTTTTTCACCTTTGCCAACATTTAATTTGGCATATTTCTTCATACACTAGTGAGGTTGATCATTTCTTAATATATTCATTGGCAGTTCCCCCCTTTTTTTTGAGAGAGAGACTGAAAGAGCGAGCACAAGTGGGGCAGAGGGAGAGGGAGAGAATCCCAAGCAGACTCCCCACTGAGCGCAGAACCTGATCCAGGTAGATCTCACAACCCTGAGATTGTAACCCAAGCTGAAATCAAGAGTCGGAAGCCTAACCGACTAAGCCACCCAGGTGCTCTCACTGGCGGTTCTTGTTTCTCTTTTATGTCCTGTCACTTTCCACCACAATTCTTGATATGCATAGCCCATTGGTTTTGTTGCTAGTAGACCATGGATTAAATTTGTCTACTCTGTAAGAGCTTCAGTGTGTTCTTTCCTGTTATAAATGATCTCTGAATACACCTTTAGTACTTTCTTTTGAATATTTTATTTCATTTCTGGTAGTAGCGGTCTTTAAGTGTGTCCTGATGTTTCAAACAAGCTAATTTGTCAACCCTATGAATGACTATCTGGAGGAGATAAAGAAGGGCTTCATTTGTGGGATTTGTATAACCCAAGCAAGATATCCATGGTCATATCCTTCTCTGAATGGCCTCAAGACAAGATATACCTGTATAACACTGGTTAGCCTTCCCAGCTTTTGCATTTTGGATTCTGCACAGTCTTCAAAAGCGAATGCCTGAAACCAAAACACCTGACTCACTCTCTGCACACCTTCTTACACCTTCTACGTACACATTTGGACATGGTGGGTGCACTCAGGGCTGGATGACCAGGAAATAACTAGTAGAGCCCCTAGAGGTTATAAATGCTACCAAACTCAGGATTTCTGGGGGAAATAAAAAGCTATTTTAAGCAAACCAATGACACCTTTGCCGTCACCCGGTGTAGGTATTTCCCAAATAGCTAATAGCAAGCTATCACAAACCCTACACGCTCATTTGGAGTTGTGGCTGTCTTTGTCCAATTGGGATAGCTGTAAAAATAATCCAGCCTTCACCACACAGAGTCCACTCAGCACGGCGCTGCTTCATAGTAGCCCCACCGTCTTGCTGAGGTTGGAGATACTGTCACCCTGGTGGTTGCTAAAACAAAACTGTTCCCCCCGCAGGCCCCCTGATGCTACAATTTAGGTATGCCATAAAAGAATTAATAGATAAATCCAGCATTCTCTGTAAGCTAAGATGTTGCCAACGGCTTGCTGTAGCTTAAAAGGGGGCAACTGAACATCAACAAAATCCGCCTTTGATCCACAGCAGAAAGGATGTAGTGTTGGAATCTCTAATAGAATAGTTCTGCATTAGGGCGCCTGGGTGGCTCAGTTGGTTAAGCGACCGCCTTCGGCTCAGGTCATGATCCTGGAGTCCCGGGACCGAGTCCCGCATCGGGCTCCCTGCTCGGCAGGGAGTCTGCTTCTCCCTCCGACCCTCTTCCCTCTCGTGCTCTCTATCTCTCATTCTCTCTCTCTCAAATAAATAAATAAAATCTTTAAAAAAAAAGAATAGTTCCGCATTAAACTGTTAATTTGACCACCTGGTGCTAAAAGAGAGAAAAAAAATGGTTGACACTTTTGAATCATGAAGTCACTTTTCAGTTTGGGAGCTGATGCTTAGAGACGCCCTGATAAGGAAATCAGCGGGGGGCCAGGGAATGCCCATCCAGTGAGTCCCATGATGAGGTCTCTCCCAAGGTCCCCCCATTCTGCTGTTTAAAGCGTCTACTTCAACTGCATAAAGTTGATCTTTATCCTAATGTCACACTTGAAAAGAATTCTCCCGCTATCCATCTCTGTTTCTATGCCAACAAAAGAAAGTATATGTATCGTATACATATATTTGTAAATATCTATATAATATATATATGCTTGCTGTATATATGCTTGCATTTACATATATATTATATATATATATATATTTCCCCTTCTCAACCAGCCTAATAATATGTTTTCTGCCAAACTTTAAGCAAACATTTAAAACCTGGGGAGAGTTTTATCGCTAAACCCAAGCATAGCAGTCCAAGGGGAAGCCTAAACCTCACAATTTCTCTTCCTGTGATCAAAGCTGATTCAGCAATGCTGCATGTAGAGTTCTTGGTGAAGAGAAGAATCTGAAAACTCCAAATCAGAAGAAAGAGTGGGAGCTTCTTAAAAACTTCCCGAGTTTATGTGCATCTTTAGATTTGTCTTTGGAAAGCATAGCCACAAGCCAGGCATCGGAAACCCTGGGAAGTCATAAATAGTTTGATTTTTTTTGGTAAAGATTTATTTATTTATTTTAGAGAGAGAGAGAGAGAGAGAGAAAACACAAGTGGGAGGGGCAGAGAGAATCTCAAGCGGACTCTGTGCTGAGACTGACATGGGGCTTAATCTCACGACATTGAGATCAGGACCTTGAGATCATGACCGGAGCCGAAACCAATAGTCAGACGCCCAACCGACTGCACCACCCAGGCTCCCCAGTAGTTTGATTTTTTAAAAGTGGGCTATACTGTGCTGTAGAGAATGTGGCAAGACTATGAATTATAATAAGTGGTTACACGGGGCACCTAAGGGGCTTTTCTAACTGCTTTTATCAAGCAGGGATCCATCCACCTTTCCTCTGTCTCTTCTTTTCCCCTTTCCCTGCTCCTCCTGCTCACTGTTCACATTTTCTAAACACCATACTCTGCAGCTAATTGCTTTCCCACCAGTTGACTTCTCTTAGAAAGCAGAACCACAGTCGTTGTATCTTCTGCAAATCATAGAAGGCAGACCAACCTACTTGTCTTCCTCAAACCCTTTTTTATGTTTTATTCTTTTTACCTTCACTTAATTCTTCTTTGAAGCTCTTCCTTTCTTTATGGAGGTCTGAGATTCTGACTTAGTCTTTTCCTTCTCCCTAAAGAACTTCTTTTAATATTTATTGCAAAGCAGGTTTACTGACAACAAATTTCCTCAAATTTTGTTCGTCTGAGAAAGTATTTCTCCTTCATGTTTGAGGGATAATTTCATGGGGTACAGAATCCTGCAACACTTTAAATATTTCACTCCACTCTCTTTTTGCTTGCATGGTTTCTGAAGAGAAGTCAGCTGCAACTCTCTGTCCCTCTTTCGAGAAGTAGGTTCTGGTTTTTGTTTACCTCTAGCTTCTTTCATGATTTTTTTTTTATCTTCAATTTTTCTGTAATTTGAAAATGGTATGCCCAGGTATAATCTTTTTGGCATTTATTTTACTTGGTGTTCTCTAAGCTTTCTGAATCTGTTATTAATTTGGGGGGAAATCTGTCATTATTGTTTTAAATATTTCTTCTCTTCCTTTCTCTCTGTCTTCTCCTTCTGGTATTCTCATTACATGTATGTTACACCTTCTGTGGTTGAGCCACCTCCTTGGATATTTTGTTCTGTTTCTTCAGCCTTTCTTCCCTTTGCTTTTCAGTTTTGAAGGATTCTATTAAGACACCCCCAAGCTCAGAGGTTCTCTCCTTAGCTCTATCCAGTATTCACTGGTAAGCCTATCAAAGGCAGTCTTCATTTCTGTACAGTGTTTTATTTCCAGCTTTTTCGTGTGTGTTTTGGTTCTTTCAGAAGATTTCCACCTCCCTGCTTACATTATTCTTCTGTTCTTGGATGCTGTCTACTTTAGCCACTAGAGTTCTTAGCATATTAATCTTATTTGTTTTAAATTGTTAGCCTGATAATTCCAACATCCCTCCCAGTCTGGTTCTGATGTTTGCTCCATCCCTTCAAATTGTGTTTTTGTGCTTTTTGCTGGGCTTGGTAATTTTTTCTTGATAGCAGGACACAATGTACCAGGTAAAAAGAACTGCCTTTAATAATGTGGTCATAAAGTGTCGGGGGATGGGAAATGTTCTATAATCCTAGGATTAGGTCTCAGGCTTTTAGTGAGCCCATGCCTCTGGACTGTGAACTTCACAAATGTTTAAAATAATTTTTTTCTCTCCCCTTAGGTGGAAGAAGATGGCTAGAGTGGGCTGGAGAGGCTGGTGAAACTTTAGATTCAGATGTAAACCCCAGGGAAATTTAACCCTTTTGGGGGGCTTTATTTCCACTTTTTAGAGGTTTTCCTCACCACTCACCTTCACTACACCCCCAGAAATAGTGATTTGAGACTTCAGGGAGTGAAGCATTTTCTGAGAAATCGGTTGGGTAATGGTAGTTTGGGTGAACTCTTTCACCAAGCTGGGAGGGAAAGAGACCTTGGACATCTCGGTTTAGTTTAAACATAATGGCTACAGGCTCCCTTGAAGAATGAGGATTAGGAAACATAACCCAAAACCATTTGCGGGGGCAGGCTGGAGTGGGGAGCTGATTAAGGGATTAGCTTGATGATATTAACATGAAAGTGGGGGGGCACGACAGAATTAATTGGGAACATATGGCCAGACTAGTACACTACAGATGTATTTTCTCAGTTTAAGACTTCTTTTCCTGGTTAGAGTCAACGTGGAAAGAACTCCTCGGGACAGGGTCATTCCTTCCGCAGCTCCTGGCTTTGCCCTACACATTCAGCAACAGGACACACCTCTCCATTTCAAGACCCACACCAACAGTTACATCTTCACAAAATTCTCCCTGCCTCCACTGCATCCACAAACACCGTGGACCCGGAGGTGGGGAGGCTTTTCTTGGCCTCCAGTCGCTGTACAAAGGGCTTCTGCTTAAGAGACCCAGCCCCCTCCCAGTTCAGTGCCATGTAGGACTGACATCATTCTCGAATCATCGGCGCTGGCCACACAGCAAGGTCAGTGTGAAGCAAGGGCTCTGCGAGCCATCTATCTGCAGGGTTCAAAGGTGGACCGTGGGTCCTGTCCTCTCCTAGGCATTGATGACCTGCGGTAAGCTGAACTACATCATACCCAGTGCTCTATGCAGGAGCACGCTCCTGAATCTTATTCAAAAGATGCTTGCAAAGCATCTTGGTGGAGATGGCCTAGCACAGTAGCATCTAGGCATAGTGAGGGCATGTTATGTTTTTGACCTTTAGCCCTCTGCATTTTCTAAACCTGGGTTAGCCAGGATTCCTTAGAATGGGGCCTGAAGAAAACAGGGAACACTGTGGTAAATAGTTAAAAAAAAAATATGGAGGCAAATGCTAGTCTCAAATATAATCAAGAGATGCCCTAGCTGTAGGCCCCTGTATAAAATAGAAACCTAGGGGACAGGTAGGTAGGGGAGAGTGCAGGACAGTGACTGCCAAGGGGTATAGGATTTCTTTTTGGGGTGATGGGAATGTTCTAAAATTAAAGTGTGGTAATAGTTGTAAAACTTTGTAAATTTACCAAAAATCACTGAATTGCACACTTACAGCATGTGAATTTTTACCACAAAAGCTGTTAAATTAAAAAAAAAAAGGCAGAGCATGGAGAGCCATTATACATGCAAAGAGTTATTTCTCCTGCAGGATGAGCAACTGCTGGGAAGCCCAGCAAAACCCAGAGCCTCCTAGAACAACTTGAGAAATCCTGTTTTCTCTGACCAAGACCAATGGGTGAAAATTCCAGGGATGCAAAAAAAAAAAAGAAAAAAATAAAATTCCAGGGATGCAGATTTTGCCTTGATATCAGGAAAGGCCTTCTGACTGTTAGCAAGGTTCAGTAAGAGAAAGAATGTTTTTTGTGAGGTGGTGCACTCCTAGACCCTGGGTTCAAGCACAGTGCTCTACCGAGGAAGGGGACCAGGGACTCTGCAGTGCATTGGGGTGACAGAGGCCTCCTAGGGGGATTTCTAGCTCTGAGGCTCAGGGATTCCACTGTTGCGATAGGAAAACCCCCTGTCCCCTCCAGGGCTCCGTTTGTCCATCCAGAAACCAGGATGGTCTTTGCCACATTTCTAATTCACCCGGAAGGGGATGTTTGTGTACCGCTCTGAGATTTGCTGATGAAAGAGACCAGAGGGGCAAAGAGACTCCCTGAAGACTTAGACTCAGGTAATAACAGGAACTCGGCAACTGACAGACTGCAATTGTGCCTCCATAATAATAGTAATTAATGCAAGAATAATAACTCCATTTTTGATTTCCTATTGCCACTTTTATCCTGGGCAGCTAACAAGCCACTTCTGGGGTATGACCTTATAGTCGTTCTTATGTTTGTTTGTTACAGCATTCATGGTTTTCTAAAAAATTATAAAAGTGCCATGTTGCCTATTAGAAACGGCAGAAAGTCATGAAAGATAATATAAATTAAATGGGAATCCCACAAGCCAGTGTTAACCACTACTGACATATATCTTGTTATATTTTATTTTATAAAAATAAAAATGTGGTACACATGCTTAGTAAACTGATTTCTGATTTAACAACGTATTATAGTCTTTCAAAGTCACTAAGGATGCCTGTAAAACATTATTTTTAACGCTTGCATAGAATTGTAAACAACAATAAATATTAATATATTTAATCTCTTCCCTATTGTTGTAGATTTAATTGCTTCTATTGCTTTTGCTATTGGCAATGAGATTTTTGAGGTCGAAGATTTTTTTTAAGTCGAAGTGCATATTTTTAATATAAATGCCCTGGAATGGACAGCAGATGTTGAATTTCTGGTTCAAAAATATATAAACATTATTCAGGTTCTTCAAACTCTTCAAAGTGTTTGTTCCATATTATACTCAAACTAGCAGGAGACTCATTTCCTATGTCTTCTGTAATTCTAGCTATTATTTTCATTATAAAATATTTATCAAATTGGTAGGTATACGATGGTATCTCATTTTTTAAAAATTTGTACTTCCTGGCCATTTTTAAAAAGAGATATTTGCAAATGACACTACAGATAAAGGGTTGGTATCCAAGAGCTATAAAGAACTCAAACTCAACAACCAAAAAACAAATAATCAAGTCAAAAAATGGGCAGAAGAAATGAACAGACGCTTCTCAAAAGAAGACATACAAATGGCTAACAGACACATGAAAAAATGTTCATCATCATTAGCCATCAGGGAAATTAAAAATCAAAACCACATTGAGATACCACCTTACACCAGTTAGAATGGTGTAAAAAATGGACAAGGCAAGAAACAACAAATGTTGGAGAGGTTGTGGAGAAAGGGGAACCCTCTTACACTGTTGGTAGGAATGCAAGTTGGTACAGCCACTTTGGAAAACAGTGTGGAGGTTCCTCAAAAAGTTAAAAATAGAGCTACCCTATGACCCAGGAATTACACTACTGGGTATTTATCCCAAAGATACAGATGTAGTGAAAAGAAGGGCCATCTGCACCCCAATGTTCATAGCAGCAATGTCCACAATAGCCAAACCGTGGAAAGAGCCAAGATGCCCTTCAACAGACGAATGGATAAAGAAGATGTGGCCCATATATACAATGGAACATTACTCAGCCATCAGAAAGGATGAATACCCAACTTTTGCATCAACATGGATGGGACTAGAGGAGATTATGCTAAGTGAAATAGTCAAGCAGAGAAAATTAATTATCATATGGTTTCACTTATTTGTGGAACATAAGGAACAGCATGGAGGACATTAGGAGAAGGAAGGGAAAAATGAGGGGGGGGGAATCAGAGAGGGAGATGAACCGTGAGAGACTACGGACTCTAGGAATCAAACTGAGAGCGTTAGAGGGGAGGGGGCGGGGGATGGGTGAGCCCAGTGATGGGTATTAAGGAGGGCACGTACCGCATGGAGCACAGGGCGTTATACACAAACAATGAATCATTGGAACAATACATCAAAAACTAATGATGTACTGTATGGTGACTAACATAACATAATAAAAAAATTATTTAAAAAAGATTTATTTATTTGAGAGAGAGAGAGCGTGTACACATGCACACGAGCAGGCGGAGGGGCAGGAGAGGGAGAGGATCTCAAGCAGACTGCACGCTGAGTGCAGAGCCTTCTGTGGGGCTCGATCTCATGACCCCGAGATCATGACCTGAGATAAAATCAAGAGTCAGATGCTTAACCAACTGAGCCACCCAGATGCCCCACACTTCCTGGTCATTATTGACCTTGACCATTTTTTTCATGTATCATTTGTTTGTCTTCTTTTGTGAATTTCATGCTCATGTTTTTTGTTCATTTTTCTCTCCCAGCATTCATCTTTTTCCTATTAATTTATAAAAGCATTACATATATTATGGATATTGAATCTTTGCTTCCTTTACAGATTGCAAATATTTTCCCCCAAAATTGTTATTTGCCTGTTAGTCTTAAGAATTTTTTTGATATATTTTTTATGTTGTCAAAATTTAGTGATCTAGTTCTTTTATAATTTCTGTCTTAGAAAATACTTCCTCAATCCCAAAATATATATAACTATTTCTTTATTTTCCTTAAGTGTTTTTATAATTTCACTTTTTACATTTACATCTTTAATCTACTGGTTGTGATGCCAATTTATTGTGTGAAGTAGGAACTTCATATTTTTATAAATGGTTAGCCATTTTACCAATTATTGAAAAATTTATCCTTTATTTAACTGGTTTGAAGGATCACCGTTATCATGCATTAGAGTGTTATATATATTTTGATCTATTTCTGGACTTTCTAATGTTTTCCCTCAGTCTTTTTTTTCCATCAAGCTTTTGTTGCTCCAAGACTATCTCAACTAATTTTATTTATTGTAATATATTGTTTAGTTGTGTATTGTATTGTCTAAGTGGGCAAATTGCTGCTTATTTCATATGAAGTTTATTTTTAGATATTTTACAGTTTCTGTAACCATGGTCATTGGGAACCCTTCTTTCCAATGGATATTTTGAGCTAGTTATTACTGATATATAGTAAAACCTTTGACTTTTTAATATATGTTTTAGAACATAACTAAGCATTCTCCTATTAGTTCAAATATTCTTTCATAGAAAGCAGAACAATAATTTATTCCAAAAGACGACAGATGAATCCTGCAGACAGAGTTTGGTACGGTACCATCACGTAAGAACACATCTTTCCTCTGAACATACTCTTTTTCTGATTGCCCCACTGGAGTCTTGAATAAACACTTACCTGGATGCCATGTGGTATATTTTCAAAAATATACTGTTCAAAAAGATTTGCTAGTATTTTATTTAGGAATTTCCCCCCTTGTATTGATAATAGAAATTGATCTGTAATTTTTATTGTCATTTTTGCCTTTAAGGCTATGTTAGCTTTATTTTATAAGTTGAGTTTATTTTATAAATCAGAAAGCCTTTGTAGTTTTGTATTCTCTGGAGCGATTAAAAATTGCTTTATTTTACTTGTTATCACTGGAATCAAAGGGAAAGGTGATCTCTCTTTGCCTTGGTTGTATTTGTATGTCACAAATAAAAGACACTTTGTTCAGCAAAAAAAAAAAATTGCTTTATTTTTTTAAGATTTTATTTATTGATTTGAGAGAGAGAGAGAATGAATGGGGCAAGAGGGGCAGAGGGAGAGGGAGAAGCAGACTCCCTGCTGAACAGGGAGCGCTACATGGAGCTCAATCCCAGGACCCTGAGATCATGACCTGAGTCAAGGCAGACGCTTAACCGATTGAGCCACCCAGGTGCCCCTCTCTGGAGCAATTAAAAAAAAAACCTTTTCCTTCATTATTTTTTTCTTAAAGGCTTGACATAACTCTCTACCAAATTGTTTGAATCTGTCCTTTCAGAATATTACATCCCAAGTCACTGGTGAGTGTCCCTCCTCAATGTATTCTCCCTATCCAGCCTTATATTTTTGCATCCCCACATCTCATATCCTCAAAGTCCACCCCAGCTGTGCTCCCCGGTTCCTGCCTATACCTATGACTTAGGTCCTACAATTCCTCCCCGAGCAAGTACCGTATTTATAACCTCAGGCTGGTCTGAGACACGATCATGGTTGTCAGCCTGTGGATAATTAGGAGTGGTGAGGGTCGACATTGCAAGGTACCTGCCTCAGCTGAAGTCTTTGCAAAGTCCCCAGGCAAGAGGAGATTACTCTTCTTGATAAGGGGGAAGCAGCCATTATCCTGGTGCAGACAATTCAGGGGAATCTAGGGGTGTAGAATCATTAGAGTCAGACATCTAAATGTCCTTGTCCCATGTCTCACAAATTCATTCTTCTTTGTATCAGGGCTCTGACTCTAACATGTGATACCTATTATGGATACATATTGTTTCCTTTTCTATTCTAGCTTTAAAATTAGATCCTGGGCCAGATTTTTGACATGGTGTGTCCTAGAGCTGCTGGAAGTGAGCAGGGGGCAGGGGGCGGTATCTCACTAAAGTCTTCTGTAGAAGCAATCTGGCTTACACAGCATGCTTTGTGTGCTGAGAACTGGCTGTCTTGAGTCCATATATTTTCTTTTTTCAAGACTTTCAATGAAATTAACAAAAACTAAACAACTTCAAAATCCTTATAATTGCAATTGCCTCCAATAATTCAAGCACCTGCACCTCCAAACCCAATACTTCACTTTTAATCTGTAACTTATCCCAGCCAACCATAGGTGAGTTTGTAGATGGAGTTTGGTACAGGTGAGAGACTTAGTAATTTTGAAGCCAATATGTGTTAGGAGTTATCACCACCCACTTAACCACAAGCTATGGAGACTTGATGGCCATATGACCATCAAGTGAATGACTCATCTATAAAGTCCCATCCTGAGGGTCCACTTTCTAGGACCACTCCTGGTGTGAACTGTCTTTGTTTGGGTTCCCCTAAAAGCAGAGCCTAGAATTGCAAGGAAAAATAGATGAATCCACTATCATAATTGGAGACTTTAACACCCTTCTGTTAGAAACAGACAGACCCAGAAAGCAGAAAATCAGTAAAAACATAGCTGAATTCAACACCACCACCAATCAACTGGATGTAATTGACATCTATAGATGATTTCATCCAACAACAGCCGAATACACGTTCTTCTTAAGCTCATATGGCACATTTACCAAGATAGACCATATTATGGGCCCTAAAGCATACCTTAATGAATCTAAAAGAATAGAAATTATACAATGTCTGCTCTCAGACCAAATGGGATTAAACTAGAAATCAGCAACAGAAAGATTAACTAGAAAATCCTAAAATATGTGGAGAGTAAACAACACACTTCTAAACAACACGTGGGTCAAGGAAGAAATCTCAAGAGAAATTTGAAAATTATTTTGAATTAAATGAAAATTAAAACAGCTTGTGAAAATTTGTAGGATATAGCAAAAGTGCTTAGAAGAACATTTATATCATTGAAAGCATACATTAGAAAAGGAGAAAGATTTAAAATCAATAATCTAAGTTTCCACCTAAGGAAACTAGAAGAAGAAGAGCAAATTGAACCCAGAGTAAGCAAAAGAAAAGAAATAAGAATTAGAGAAGTCAATGAAATTGAAAACAGGAAATAATAAAGAAAATCAACAAAACCCAAAGCTGGTTCTTTGAAAATATCAATAAAAACAATAAGCCCTTAGCCAGGCTAACTAAGAAAAATAATTCAACAGGACACAAATTACTAATATCAGAAATGAAAGAGGGGACACCACTACAGATCCCATTAATTTAAGAAGACAATAAAGGAATACTATAAACAATTCTATGCTCACAAATTTCATAACCTAGATGAAATGGACCAATTTCTTGAAAGATACAATCTGCTGAACTCACACAATAGGAAACTGACGATCTGAATAGCCCTATATCTAATAAAGAAATTGAATCAATAATTACTGACCTCCCAAAACAGAAAGCATGAAGCCCAGATGGGTTCACTGGTGAATTCCACCAAATATTTAAGGAAGAGATTATACTAATTCTCCACAATCTCTTTCAGAGGATAGAAACAGAGGGAATGCTTCCTAGCTCATTCTATAAGGCCAGTATTATATTTTTTTAGATGGGGGAGGGGCAGCGGGAGAGGGAGAGAGAGAATCGTAAGCAGGCTCCATGCCCAGCATGGAGCCCCATGCATGGCTTGATCTCACAACCCTAAGATCATGACCTGAGCTGAAATCAAGAGTTGGATGCTTAATCAACTGAGCCACCCAGGCACCCCATGGTCAGTATTATCTTAATACTAAAACCAGAAAAAGACATTACAAGAAAACTACAGAGCAATCTCTCTCATGGACATAGATGCAAAAATCTTCAACAAAATTTAACAAAATTTGAATTTAACAATACACAAAAGAACTCTATGCCATGACCAAGTGGGATTTATTCCAGGTATGCAAGGATAGTTCAATATCCAAAAATCAATTAATGTAATCCATCACATCAACATACTAAAAAAGAAAAATTACATGGTCATATCAATAGATGTAGAAAAAGCATTTGACAAGATCTGACACCGATTCATGATAAAAGCTCCTAGTAAACTAGGACTAGAGGGAAATGTTTTCAACTTGATAAAGAATGTCTACAAAATCCCTACAGCTAGTGTCATACTTAATGGTGAGAAAATCAAAGCTTCCCTACGAAGATTGGATACAAGAACAAGGATGTCCCCTCTTATTTCTCCTTTTCAACATCATCTCAAAGTCCTTGCTAATGCAACAGGCAAAATAAGATAAAGGGTATACATTAGGAAGGAAGAAGTAAAATTATCTTTGTTCACAGATGACATGATTCTGTATGTAGAAAATCCAAAAAGAATTGACAAAAAAACCCCTCCTGGAACTAAGTGATTATAGCAAGGTTGCAGGATACAAGTATATATAACACAAAAATAATATAATAAAAAAGTCAATCACTTTCCTAGATATTAGTAATGAATATGTGGAATTTGAAATTTAAAACACAATACCATTTACATTGGCACACCCCCCCATTAAATAGTTTGGTATAAATCTAACAAAATACATACATGATCTATATGAGGAAAACTACAAAACTCTGATGAATGAAATCAAAGAATAACTAGATAAATGAAGAGATATTCCACATTTATAGATATGAAGACTCAATATTGTTAAGAGGTTAGTTCTTCCAAAATTCATCTATAGATTCAAGGCAATCCCAATCAAAATTCCAGCAAATTATTTTGTGGATATTGACAAACTGATTCTAAAGTTTTCATGGAGAAGGAAAAGACCCAGAATAGCCAATACAATATTGAAGAAGAACAAAGTTGGAGCACTGACACTATCCGACATTCAGCTACAGCAATCAAGACAGTGTGGTATTGGCAAAAGAAAAGGCAAATAGATCAGTAGAATAGAATAAAGAGCCCAGATATAGATCCCCATAAATACAGTCGACTGATCTTTGACAAAAAATTAAAAGCAATACAATGGAGCAAAGATAGTGTCTTCAACAAATGGTGCTGGAACAACTGAATATCCACATGCAAAAAAACAAAAAAAGCAAAAAAACAAAAAACCCTAGACACAGACCTTATACCCATCACAAAAATTAACTCAAAATGGATCATAGGCCTAAACATAAAATGCAAAACTATAAAACTCTTAGAAGATGATGGAAGAAAACCTGGTTGACCTTGGGTATGGTGAGGACCTTCTGGATACAACACCAAAGGCCTGGTCCCTGAAATAAACAGTTGATAAGCAGGATTTATTATTAGTATTAAAATTAAAAACTTCTGTGCTGCTAAAGACAATGTCAAGAGAATGAGAAGATAAACCACAGACTTGGAGAAAGTATTTGCAAAAGGTATGTCTGATAAGGGAATGTTATCCAAAATATACAAAGAACTCTTGACACTTAACCATAAGAAAACAAACAACCCAATTTTAAAAAATGGGACAAAGACCTTAACAGACACCTCAAAGAAGATATACTGATGGCAAATAAGCATATGACAAGATGCTCCACATCCTGTGTCATCAGGGAAATAAAAATTAAAACAACAATGAGATACTAGTATACATCTTAGAATGACCAAAATCTGGAAGATGGACAACCCCAAATGCTGACAAGGATGTGGAGCAACAAGAACTCTCATATATTGCTGGTGAGAATGCAAAGAAGAACAGCCACTTTGAAAGACAGTTTGGCAGTGTCTTATAAAACTAAACATACTCTTACCATATGATCCAGCAATCACACTCCTTGGTATTTACCCAGAGGTGTTGAAAACCTACCTCCACACAAAAACCTGCCCGCAGATGTTTATAGCAGCTTTATTCCTAATTGCCAAAACTTGGAAGCAACCGAGAAGCCCTTCAGTAGGTGAATGGACATAGAGACAATGGAATATTCAGTGCTAAAAAATAATGAGCTATCAAGCCATGAAAAGACATAGAGAAAATTTAAATGCATATTACTAAGTGAAAGAAACCAACTGGAAAAGGCTACATACTATATGATTCCAACTATATGAAATTCTGGAGAAGGCAAAGCTATGGAGACAGTAAAAAGGTAAGTTGTTGTCAGAAGTGGGGGAGGGGCGACGAGGGAGGGAAGAATAGATGGAGCACAGAAGATTTTCAAGGTAGTGAAAATCCTCTGTATGATGTTATAATGATGGGGTCATGTTATTATATATATTTGTCCAAACCCATAGAATGTACAACACCAAGAGTGAACCCCAAGGTGAACAATGGGCTTTAGGTGATCACAATGTGTCAATGTAGGGTCATCACTTGTAATGAATGTACACTATAGTGAGTGATACTAATAATAGAGGGATGCTAGGCATGTATGGGGATAGGGTTATACAGGGAATCTCTGTGCCTTCCTCTCAATTTTGCTGCAAACCTAAAACTTCTCTAAAAAATATAAAAATTTTTTTTAAAAAAGAACAAATAGGTGCATATAAAGTTGATGTAAACTCAAATGTATTAATAATTACACTAAATATAAATGAGTCAAATATGCTATGTAAAAACTAAGATTTTTTAAACTGAAAATGAAATCAAAAGCCAATTGGAAAAAAAAAAAAAGCAGAGCCTGAGACCAAGGCTCAATTATGATTGTTCATCTGGGAGTGTAGACCTGGGATTGGGATAGGAAGGAGGGAAGGATAGGGAAATGAAACAGGGAAAGAAGGGGAGTCAAAACAAGGATGTGTTATCAAATTGACTTACTGCTCCAGGATGCTCAGTCCCAATGGACAGTCTGAATTTATGACGTGCAGCTCAGTGTCTTGCTCCTAGGGAAAGAAATGGGAAAGTATTTAACCACTTGCTCCCTTCAGCCTTGGTCGAGGGTTGACCCAAAGGACATTAACTACTTCTTACTCTGGCTGATCAGGCAGGGTCCCAGTGGCATCCTACACTGAGAGAAGAACTAAGGTCTAGAGGATCCCAAGTAGTGCCCAAGAGTTGTCCAAGAGATGGTCCAAACATGGTGACTAGATGTTTTCTTCTATGATTTTTAAATTTCTTTAAGGATTAGTAGTGTAATCAGGCTTTCTACCTCCTATTTAGTCCACTTTGGTAACTTACACATTCCTTTGAAAATCAGCCCATTTCATTAAGATCCTCAAGCCAGCTAGCATAGTTTTTTCTCTTTCTTTCTCCCTCTCTCCCTCTCTCTCTTTTTTTTTAACTAACCTTTTAGGTATTGTCTAATTTGTTTTTGTTTTAAAGAAACCAGATTAGAGGAGAGGCTCGGAGGGCGCGCACGGCGCAGATATGCCACGCTGCTGCCTGCCATTGGCAACCCTCCTGGACTAGGCTGCTTTGGTTAATCACATGGATGTTGCTGGTTACTTTGTGTGGTCAGAGACCTCTTCATGGTCAGTCGGAGAGAGGAGCCTGACCACCGTGCTCTCTCTGGAGATATGTGAGTTTTGGATTTTCCCACAACGAAGGTCAGAATGCTGCCCCTCCGTCATGCTCTGGCCGTAGCTGTTGTCCAGATCTTTATCTTGTCAGAAAACTGGGCATTGGCCAAGAATATCAACTTCTACAATGTGAGGCCTCCTCTGGACCCTACGCCATTTCCAAACAGCTTCAAGTGTTTTACCTGTGAAAATGCAGGAGATAATTATAACTGCAATCGATGGGCAGAAGACAAATGGTGTCCACAAAATACACAGTACTGTCTGACAGTTCACCACTTTACCAGTCATGGAAGAAGTACATCCATTACCAAAAAATGTGCCTCCAGAAGTGAATGTCATTTTGTTGGCTGCCACCACAGCCGAGATTCTGAACATACAGAGTGTAGGTCTTGCTGTGAAGGTATGATCTGTAATGTAGAGTTACCCACCAACCACACGAATGCGGTCTTTGCCGTGATGCACGCGCAGAGAACATCTGGCAGTGGTGCCCCCACACTCTGCCTACCAGTGCTTGCCTGGGTCTTCGTGCTTCTGCTGATATGAGGCCACTGTTCCTAGGAGAGGCAGAAACTGCCCCATGAAGCACCGGCCACGAACTGTGTGAACACAACATTTGAGCGAAGACCAGTCTCGCACTTGGAGAGTGCAACTTGGACCCCAAAGCAGAAGCCAGTTGTTTGCTGAGCTAAAACACTCCTGCATCAGGCCACAGGATTGAGGGAAGGGGACATGGCAGGAACTGAGGGGATCGCCACAGGCTTCCTGGCCAGAGGGGCTGCATTTTGTCACTTCCGCAGGGAGGAGCCTGCCCAGCATCTGCAACGGGTGCGTGGCGGTAAGCCTGTGGTGTTTCTGCCTGCCCAGGCTGTTAGCTGAAGGGACACGTCGACCTCAAGACTCTTTCGGAAGCTGCTGGGTCAGACCCTCACGTTTCTGTGTGTGATTAGCTCAGTGTCTCTATGAAATCTTACCCTTCCCCTGTGAGAAAGCAATTTCCCCACCAATGACATAGTCAATGAGAAAGGCCACTAGCTATAGGAAGAAAACTTCCAGTTGAACTAATATGAAACCCATTTGCTCATGTGGGGGGAAATAAAGCTTTTAAATTATACAATGTAAAAAAAAAAAAAAGAAACCAGATTAGATTGAATTACCAATGATACTTTACTATTTTTCAATGAATTAATTTCTGCTTTCATTGTATTAATACTTTTTAATAGCTTTACATTTATTTTATATTAAAAAAACACTTTCCTTAGTCTAAAATAGTCAAACACATAGAAGCAGAGAGTAGAATGGGGACTGGGAGGAGAGGGAATTGGGGAGGTGATGATCAAAGGGTACAAAGCTTCAGTTATGCAAGGTATTAGCAGAGCTAATGTTAATAGTTAAAAATACTGTACCACATACTTGAAACCTGCTAGGATACACACACAAACACACACACACACACAAAGAATAGAAAAGGAAAAATGGTAACTATATGAGATGATAGATACGTTAATTAGCTTGATTGTGGTGATTATTTCACAATAGATACATAAATCAAAGCATCAAGTTGCATATTCTGAACATATACAATTTTTATTTGTTAATTATACTTCAATAAAGTTGGGAAAAAAAGAATATACAGTGAAGGCTGTCAGAGGTGGGTGAATAAAGAGATGAAACCACCCTCTCTAATTACACAGGAAACAAACAACAACAACAAAACTTTCCTTCTTGAGATGAATACTTAATTCATTATTTTCATTATTCCTTTTGAAAAATAATAACATTCTAGAATATGATTTTTTTTTCTTTAGTATGGCTTTGTCACAAGCCAGAAGTTGTGAAACCTGGTGTTATTATTATGGTTATTTTCAAAACACTATTTAATTACACGTTTTATTTCCTTTATTACTCAAGCGCTATTTAGAAGAATATTGCTTAATTTCCTGGTATTTGGATTCTCTTATTTAATATTTTTCTTCGTAATTCTTTGTTTTGCTGGATTATGGTCAAAGAGAGTTTACATCTAAGAATTTATTGGAATTTCTTTTATGACCTAATATATTACTTTACTTTATAAATGTCCAATGGCTATTTTATAGTAATATGAGTTAGGTTTTTGTAGACTATAAATGTTGAAAAGCTTGTTGATTATATTATTTAATTCCTTCATTTGTGGGTCCACTTGATTAATCAAAGTGCATAAAAGAAACGATAAATGTCACCATTTGGATTACAGTCCTATCAATTTCTTCTTGATTTCTAAGATTTTTATTTTTAATATTTAGATGCTATTTTATGCAGGACATAAATATTCATGAGCCTTCTCTCTTCTTTGTGACTTGCATTTGTATTGATAAAATATTCTATATTATTCTTTGATATTAATATTGCCATCCTTACTTTAGTTTTTGCTTTGCTTTGCTTTGTTTTCATATCTTTGTCATCCTTTTAGAGCAGAGATTTATGGGTCACTTTATTTTAGGCCTGCCTTTTGTAAACAATATACATTACTCAGATTTCTGTGGAGGAAATAGAAACCATCTTCCGTCTTTCATGTGGAAAGGGATTAAGGCAGAAAGTTGGGTGCTTATTGAGGCTTTAGGGGAAGCTAGAGGAGTGGAAGTTGGTGGCCTCCACTGGGTTATGGAGTCCAACTTCCTACAAAGGGGTCAGGAAGCTGCCGCTGCTGCCACCACAGCCCCAGGGCACCGGCCTCCCCGTCCTGATGGTCTTTCCTCTGGGTTAAATCCTGGTGGGACTTCCTATTAGCTGAATGTAGGCCACCCACCTGGGCTCTAGTCACCAGGGCTCTAGGGGGACAGTATTTGGCTTTTTAGCTCAGTTGAGAAAGACTGGCCTCACTTCCTTCTCCCTGAACCTAGGAAGATGTCAGAGGCTGGCATTTCCCACACTGAAGCGTCTATTGCACATGCCCCTCATGGTGAAAGATGAGAGACTTAGTCCATCTCCCTCTTTCTTCTCCTTAGTCTGATCACCAAGCATGTATTGACTGTCTTCTATGAATCAGACGTTGTTCTGGGCACAACATACAGCACAACATACAGATATCAAAGAGCCAGTTTCTGCCTTCAAGAAATGTACAGTCAAATGTGGAGAGTTAGGTCCTTAGGGGCCCTATTTTAATACCATGAGACACATGCTAGAAACATGTGTCCAGGGGCACCTGGGTGGCTCAGTTGGTTACGCATCTGCCTTCAGCTCAGGTCCTGATCCCGGGGTCCTGGGATTGAGCCCTGCATCGGGCTCCCTGCTCGGCAGGAAGCCTGCTTCTCCCTCTCCCACTCCCCCTGCTTGTGTTCCCTCTCTCGCTGTGTCTCTCTCTGTCAAATAAATAAATAAAATCTTAAAAAAGAAAGAAAGAAAGAAAGAAACATGTATGTTCACAGGGAGCAGAGCAGTGGGAAGGGATGCTTAGCTCAGTCTGCATGGGAGAGGACTAAAGACTGACCTGATTTCAAGGGAGGAGTATTTTCTGGGGGGTGGGAGGCACAAGACCCTGAAATGTGGAACCCCACAGTGCAGGTGAAACGGAAACACTTTGCCGTAACCAGGACATGAAATGCAAGCTGGGGCCAGCACAGCTGAGGCTGGACAGGTCAACGGAGCACCTCATGCTAAAGAGGGGTGACCCAAGAGAACATGGATCATCCCCACCTCCACAACTTGGGGCCTAGTGACTCTCTCTTTCTGGGATTTGTTGAGTCTTTGGACCCACAGACCTTCTCACTCTGCTGGAGCCTGGAGACAGGGGTGGCGGGGAGATGGCAGAGCTGCTATAAGGGTGGCCACATGACAGTTGCACCCCTGTGGTTGGGCTCAGCAAAAAAGGAGGGCTCCCCACAGTTCAGTAGACACCAGAGGAGGTGGCTAGGCTTGAGCAATCTTTTAGGTGAGAAAACCCCAGTGGCATTTTCTAAGGAACAACCACCCCAGTCAGGGAAATGCATGGGGGAGGTCTTATTGGCCCAAGAGAGGACAGCATTTGGGTGTCTGACCCTCAGAGGCCACCAGGGGCTTGTCAGTGTTACCTAGAAAAGTAATGCCATCCGCAGAGGGGCCACTAGAGGGACCTCTTCCTTGTCTCCCCTCAGAGCTGAGCCCTGGGACCAGATGGGAGGCACCTGAGAGTGGACCCCCCCTCCCCACCCCGCAACTCCAAGCAGCTGGGGCCACAGCTGTAGCCTGGAGTTTTCAGTATTGGAGTGAGACTGTTTCAATAATTAAAAGTGGCAAAAAAAAAAAAAAAAGAAAGAAAGAAAGAAAAGAAAGTTCTGGAGTCTTGACGAGCTGTCCATAGGGGACCTGCTACCCAGTGGGAAAGGGCAGTGGGGCATAGTACACAGCTGGAGGCTAACTGAGGACGCAGAGAAGGGAGATGGTGGCTACACAGCGCGGAACACGGCAATAATTCCTAAAGTTCTCCTTGGAAGCTCTTTCTCCGCCCCCTCCTCCACCACCCCCGAAATCTTTTTCCGCTCCGTGTTTTCTCACCTGAAGCAAATCTACCCGGGCCATCGGTTCCTCCCCACCCGCCAAACCTGTCCTGTCAGGGCCTGACCTCAGCAGCTGAATCATCCCCGCGTCCCTCTTCCGGCCCCAACCCACCCGCAGCTCCGTCACCTTCCCTGAGGGGAGCTGCTTTCTCTTCCGCCTCCTGAACTGGACTCCCCCACAGCAAGAAATCAGGCTTCCTGAGGAAATCTCAGTTCGCCCAGGAGCCTGACCATTAAGTGTTCCTCGGTTATCTGAGCCCGCTGGTCCTGCCTTTCCCCAGGCCGCTCAGCCGTGCCCTGGAAGGAGCTGCGGCCTTCAGCCCTGGGCCCCCGACCGCACGCCCCATTCCCAGCTTCCCTTCCCCGGGACGCGCCGCCAGGAGCTCATCTGAATTCTGGCACATCTCCGCTCCGCCGTAGAGACTTCTAGGGCTGGCAGGCGGTCTGCCACCGAGCTGGTCTCTGTGGCTTTGTGCCCACAGGTAATTATTAGGGCAGAGCCTCGCACACCCTCTCAACCTCCGGTGCTGCCAGCCTCCGGGAGCAGCGTCTGACCACGGGCTGGCCTCCTGCGGCACAGCGGGTGGTCGGCTTGATCCCTAGTCCCTCCGTGACCTCCTGCCCTCCGGGGGCCAGACAGGGGCTCTGAACGTGTCCAGTCATGCCTGCCACTGACCTCCTCATCCAGGAACGATCCCAGCATCTGCAGAAATTGTGTATTTATATACTAATTCCCAGCCTGGGCCTTCTGACAGACTTTCTTAGGCTCTCTCAGCCTTGCTTACATAAAGCCACACTAAGTGTGGTTCTCCCTTTCACTCATCGGGGCCCTAAAATCCATGCCCTCCCCTCATGGTTCTAACTCCGATTTCAGAATTTCCCTCTTCTTGAAGGACTTTCCAAGGATTGCACAACCCCCATCGGGCCAACCCCCGCTCCCTTGCACCATGAGCATAACAACTGGATGGTCATCGTGAAAGCTCATTCTGGTCAAAGTTCTAGGGGGGTAAAAAACCCAGACAAACCACCGAATATGACCTGAACATTCTAGGCTGCCTTGCAGACCATTGCTATGGTGTCATATCCAAATAAACACAAATCCCACCAAAAAAAAAAGGTAAGTAACGCAAGCATATACTAAAGTTTTCTTCTAGATCCGGAAGAAAGGCTTATTTAGCATACCATACAAAATATCCCCCGAAATCTTTTCTGAAAATTCTTCTCCTGCCCAAATTTTGAGTTCTCATCAGTTTCTTATGGCAAGTGCTCCAGATCTAAATCTTTCTGGTTTTTCCTCCGTTTCTCTGTCCCTTCATCCCTGTCTGTCTTTCTGCCTTGCTCCCTCTTTTCCTCTCTCCCTCTGTCCTGTGTTTCATCACATCCACTTCTTTGGCCAACAAGATGAAACTGTCCTCCCTGACGTGGCAAACCCTAGTGCGATTTTACAACCATGATATCGTCATTGATACAGTCAAGATACATTTCCAGCACCGCGGGGATCCTTCCTGTTCACCTTTCAGAGCCACGCCCCTTCCCTCCCAGGCCCCTCTTTAGCTCCCAGCCACCACTGATCTGTCCTCCATTTCTGTGTCACTTCCAGACTGTTAAAAAATGGAATTATACAGTATGTAACGTTTGGGATTGGTTTCTTTCACTTCGCATAATTCTCTGGAGATTGAACCAGGTGGGTGCATATATCTGTGATGAAGTTTTAGAATATAAGTGAGGTCCAGAGCCGACGACCAAGAAAGAATTCTTGAGACGTCTTTGGTGCAAAATGGTGGTTTATTAAAGCACGGGGACGGGACCCGTGGGCAGAAAGAGCTGCTGCCCCCGGGGTTGTGAGGGGTGGCTGGTTATATACCATGGGGTTGGGGGCGGTAAGGAAAAAGGGAGGTTTGCAAAAGAACATATGCTAAAGACGACTCACAGGATATCGGAGGCCTTGCCATTGTCAAGTTAAGGTTGTTTACCCCCCTAGTAAGGCATTAACATTAAGATAGTTGGGAACTTCCTGGAAGAAAGTCACACACGTCCCACCCAGGAGTGGGGGGTGGGGGGAGGTTGCAGGGTGTCAGCTTATGCTTTGTCTTCAGCCAGCCTTCTCTTCCCTCATCATCTGTATTAATAATTCCTTTCCATGGTTGAGTAGTTGTCTCAGTCTGTTTGGGCCCCTATCATAAAGTACCACAGACCGTTCAGCTTAGAAACAACAGAAATTTACTTCTCCACAGTTCTGGGGGCTGGAAGTCCAGGACCGAGTGCCAGCAATGGTCTTGTTCCTGTGAGGGTCCACTTCATGTTTATAGCCACAGTGCTTTCGGGCTGTGTTCTCACACAGTGGAAGGGGCTAAGCATCTCTCTGGAGCCTCTTTTATGAAACTAATCACGCTCCTGACTTGAGCACCCCCCCCAAAGACCCCACCTACTCACTAATCCCTATCACATTTGGGAGTTAGGATTTTATGAATCTGGGGGGGACACCACCATTCATACCAGAGCGGTAGTATCCCACGGTAAGGACATGCTGCAATTTACCTGTTCAACCCTTGAAACACATCTGGGTTGTTTCCAGTTTGGGGCTATTACAAATAAAGCAGCTACAAATATTTGTGTGTCAGTTTTTGTATGAACAGAAGTCATCGTTTCTCTGGGATAAATACCCAGGAGTGCAATTGTTGGGTCATATGGTAGTTGCATATTTAATTTTTAAAGAAACTGCCATTTTCCCAGAGTGTGGCCATATCATTTTCCATTCCCACCAGCAATGTGTCCAGTTTCTCAGCATCCTCGCCAGCATTTGGTGGTGGTACCGTTTTTTAAAAGATTTTCACCATTGTGATAGGTAGGTATGTAGTGATATCTCATTGTGGTTTGAATTTGCATTTCCGGGATGGCTAACGATCCTGAGCATCTTTTTGTGTGCTTATTTACCTTTTTTTTTTTTTAAGATTTTATTTATTTATTTGACAGAGACAGACACAGCGAGAGCGGGAACACAAGCAGGGGGAGTGGGAGAGGGAGAAGCAGGCTTCCCGCCGAGCAGGGAGCCGGACGCAGGGCTCGATCCCAGGACCCTGGCTCAATCATGACCTGAGCCGGAGGTAGACGCTTAACGACTGAGCCACCCAGGCGCCCTGCTTATTTACCTTTTGTACATCCTCTTCAATGAAATGTTTCTCCATGTCTTTTGACCATTTTCTAACTGAATTTTTGCTTTTTTTTACTGTTGGGTTTTGAGAGTTCTTTATTTTAGATACTTGTCTTTTGTCAGATATGTGGTTTAAAAATATTTTCTCCCACCCTGTAGCTTGTCTTTTCATCCATTTGACAGGGTCTTTCATAGAGCAAGCATTTTTAATTTTGGTAAAGTCAAATTTATCAACTTTTCCTTTTATGGGTTGTGTTTTTGGGGTCAAATCTAAGAATTTGCCTTGGCCTAGATCTCAAAGATTTTCTCCTGTGTTTTTTTTTCCTAAAAGCTTTACGGTTTTAGATTTTAGATTTAAGTTCATGATCCAGTTTTGAGTTAATTTTTATGTAAGAGGTGAGATTTAGATAAAGGTTCTTTTTGTTTTTCTTATATCCAATTGTTCCAGCACCATTTGTTAAAAAGGCAATTCTTGAATTGCTTTTTTTTCTTTGTCAGAAATGAACTGGGCAAATTCATGTGGATCTATTTCTGTGTCCTCTGTTCTGTTTCATTGATCTATGTGTCTAGCCCTTCATCAGTACCAATACTGTCTTGGTTACTGTAACTACGGAAGTCTCAAAATTGGGTAGACTAATTCCTCCCACTTTCTCTTTTTTTTCTTCCCAAAATTGCTTGCGCTATTCTAGTTCCTTTGCCTTTCCATACAAATTTTAGAGTAATCTTGTCTATATTTTTAAAACTCCTGCTGAGATTTTGATAGGAATCATGTTAAGCTAGTATATCAATTTGGAAAGAATCGACATCTTTACTATGTTGAGTGTTTTAATCCATAAACACATTATGTCCCTCCTACTATTTTAGGTCTTCTTTGATTTCTTTCATCAGTATAGTGCACTGTTCAGCACAGAAGTCTTGTGCATGTTTTGTTTGATTTATATCTAAGTATTTCTTTTCTTTTTAGTGATTCTCAATGGTGGTGCATTTTTAATTTCAGTGTCCGTGTGTTCATTGCTGGTATATAGAAATACAATCCTTATATGTTTTTCTTATACCCTATGATCTTGCTGGATTCACTTATTAGTTCTAGGAAGATTTAACAAAAAAAATTTTTTTTTTTTATATTCCTTGGGATTTTCTATGTGGACAGTCATGTCATCTGCAAACAGGGTCACATTTATTTTCTCTTTTCCAATTTGTATGCTTTTATTTCCTTTTTTAATTCTGTGCACCAGCTGGAACTTTGAGAACATGTTAACCAATAGTGGAACAGACAGACATCCTTGCCCGTTCCCAGTGTTTGTGGGAAGACATTCGGTCTTTAGTTAGGATGTGTCTTGGTCTGGATTTCTTTGGGCTTATCCTGTTCGGGATTCACTTAGTTTCTCGAATCTATAGGTTTATGTGTCACCAAATTTGGGGACTTTTCAGCCTTTATTTCTTCAACTGCTTTTTCAGTCATGCCATCTTCCTTCTCTGCTTCCAAGATTCTAATTCTATGGATGTTACACCTTTCGTTATAGTTCCACAGCTCCCTGAGGTTCTGCTTATTTTTTTTTTTCAATTCATTTTCTTTTATTCACATTTGCCGATTTCTATTGTTTTATGTTCCAGATCACTGATTCTTTCCTTTATCCTTCCATTCTGCTATTAGGACCATCCACTGGGGATTTTATTTCAGTTATTGTATTTTCAGTTCTACAATTTCCACCTGACTCTTTGTATCTTCTATTTCTTTGCTATGTCTTTGTCTTTTTTCATATGTTTGAAGCATATACATCATTGCTTATTGGGACATTTTTTTTTCTTATCACGGGGGCTTTAAAATCTTTGTCAAATAATCCCACCATCTCTGAAGTCTTGATGTTGACATAGATTGTTTTTTTTTTTAAATCAGTTTGAGATCTTCTTCCTGGTTCTTAAAAAAATCAGATGAGTGATTCTCAATTAAAACCTTTTTTATACT
Source organism: Eumetopias jubatus (assembly GCF_037043125.1). NCBI lineage: Eukaryota > Metazoa > Chordata > Mammalia > Carnivora > Otariidae > Eumetopias > Eumetopias jubatus. The sequence goes on along the minus strand of NW_028274815.1, from coordinate 52,370,923 downwards.
GTGTTTTTTATATTTTTATATATTTTATATATATTTTATATTTTTATATTGTGTTTTTTTATATTGTGTTTTGAAACTCTGGGTCTTTTTTAGATCTTCTGTTTTAGCTGATCTTCTCTGACATCACGGTGGAGGTTCCTTGGGTTCAAGGTCCCCAGCTTGTCTACCTTCTTCTCTATACCTTTCAGAGTCTTTTTTACATTGGTTTTCCATATAATATTCAGGGTTTCTAGTTGTACTTAGCAGGAGGAATATGGGAAAATGCATCTACTCTATCTTCCCAGAAGCAGAAGTCAGGCAGGAATTTTAAAACTTTAAATGTAATTTATTTGTTCCTGTCATACATGGAAGCAAAACAATAAGATATTTCTTTTATGCAAACTGTTCTAGAGGCTATGTGGCAGGGGGATTTGAACATGACCCCAGATGGAATCTAATAAATTGAAAAGTTATTGAAAAGAGATAATAGTTGGATGGGTGGAGAGAAAGAACAAATTCTAGGAATATTTAGGAGTTAGCGTTGACATAGGTGATTATTGGAAAGTGGGGAATGAAAGAAAGGAAGGAGTTTAGACTGTTGGGTTTAGAGCTTAGGTTTTGTTTTGTTTTGTTTTGTTTTTGAGAGAGAGAGCGAGAGACAGCACATGCACAAGGTGGGGAAAGGCAGAGAGAGATGGAAAGAGAGAATCTTAAGCAGACCCCATTCCCAACAGGGAGCCTGAAATGGGGCTGGATGCAGGGCTCCATCTCATGACCCTGAGATCATGACCTAGGCCAAAATCAAGAGTCAGATGCTTAACAGACTGAGTCACCCAGGCATCCTTATAGCTTGGGATGTTAAAAAGTGAATATATTATAAGCTTGGGAACATAGGCGGAGGGGCAGGTCTGGGGAAGGGGAGAAGGAAGATGGATTGTAGATGTATTGGGTTTGAGAGGCTTACAGATCCTCCAAGTGGAGATACCTATCAAGCAGTTATACCCACCAGTGTGAGGAAGTCCACAGAGAAGCCAAGGCTGGTGCTATTTGTTTGAGGGGCCTCAGCACAACACGGTAGTGAAATGATGGGAGAGGGAGATCACGTGGTGAGAACAGAGAGGAAAGTGCAACATGCCATGAAGGGAACACTGAGGAGGAGTCGTTAGAGGCAGGAGGAGAGAGGAGCCTTGTCTTGGAAACAACAAGAAGGAAACTTTGAAGACAGAAGTGATCAGTGCATCAAATTCTGCAGAAAAGGGCACAATGACAGAAGGACAGAGCTCCTTGATTTAGCCTTCTAGAAGGCTACTCACCTTTTCCAGAGCAACTGCAGCAAGGTGCATGGCAAGAGCTTGAATGCAGAGAAGTAAATGGAGAGAGCGAGGGAGGAGGGACAGCGAGTGTAGACTCGCTTCTCAAACGGAAGGAGAAGCTAAGAAAGGAGCTAGCTGGTGGTGTCTTGTACTCATTTTCTAAGGTAGTAAAGACTTCAGTATTTCTATAGGATGAAGAGAAAGAGCCAGTAGAGAGGAGGGCCTGAAGATGTGGGAAAGGGAGGAGCAAGCTAGTGGACCAAGGTCCCAAAGGCAAGTGGCAAACAACGAATCAGGAATGTAGGGGAAAGGTTGGTTTTGGGCCCAAGTCCAGACACCTGGTGCTCTGAGTCTGGAGGGATGGAGGTAGAGGTGGTGGGTGGGTTGGGGGTTGGTGGTGGTATTTGAATAAGTTTGTAGGTAGGAAAAAATAAAAGGAAGTTCTTTACTGGTCCCCCCCGCAATTATCCTGGTAAAGTGGGTGGTAGGTCTTCTGCCGGCATAATAGTGAGGGGGTGGATGGAACAGGGAGCTGGGAGACAGTTCTGAGGACTTGGAAAGAGAGAAGATGCTGACCGTGGACATGATGAAGGGTCATCAGCTAGGTCTGAAGACTCAGCTCAGGTTGGACACATGGAAAAAGAAAGAAATGAATAAGACATTTTAGTGATGGTCTCTCAATGCAGAAAAAAAAATGTGAATGTGAAATTTGGTCTGTAGGACATCTATTTGCAAATACCACTGGTGGCAGGCTTGTATAGCTTGTGCTGTGTAATTATTGCAAAAGAAAGAAAGGAATTCCATGAATTGCATGTATTTCACTGTTTGGGCATAGAACCAACTGAGGTCAGGTAATAATAAGCAGTCCTGCTACCAGCCTTATTCATCTCACCATCTCTTCTGCCACCCAGACAATGCTCCTCTTTATGCCACGTGAAGACCCAGCCGCTGTGACTGTAGGAACCCCCGCCAACTCAGCACTTGGCTCGGTGACCCGAGGGTTCGCAGGCCACAGCATCAGAGACCGCTGGTGCCACGGACACATCCGCTGTCTTGCTCCCCACACGATGGCCATTGAAAACCCCAGGGTGGGGACACAGTGCGGAACCCCTATTCAGTCTGTGCAGAGCCCCCAGGAGAACGGGACTGACGTCAGCCCGGGAGGAGAAAGGCCCAGGCCCAGAGAAGGCAGGCTGTGTTCTGGGACATGACCACTTCAGGCAGAGAAGTTGTATGACTCTCTTTCTGCTGTAGCATGGCTAAGGCTGGTGGGGCCATGAAGATAAGCTTTCTGAGGAGGTCATGCATTATTCAGGAGGTTCCCAGGAAAGCCGGAGATGACAGAGGGAGAGGGAAACAAATGGTATATTTTCAAGCTGGAGGCTCCGCTGTGTGACCAAATCCTATTTAGATGAAGTCCTGAGACTGGTCATCCAAATAAACCCAGGAATGAAAGGAGCCCAGGGTGGTCTGCCTTTCCCCAGGCAGCGCGCAGTGTCCTCTATCGATCCTAAACTGGCTTGTCTCATCGCTTCCTTCCACTAACGAAGGAACAAGAACAGGCATTTATTTAACACCTGCTGCGGACGCATTCTTGAACAGGCCTTCCTTAATCTGCACGACACCTGTGAAGCAGATCCGAGCTTCCCTTCCACCGAGGGGCGAGTGGGGAGTCTGATGGGTTAGGGAGACTACCTGTAGCCACACACATCTGAGGGGTGAGGCTGTGATTCCAACAGGCTTTGTGACACGGAATCCCGGGAACACTCTTCCCATTATACACAAAGAAATCCACAAAGTAATGTGTTTGGTGTTTCCTTCTGCTCCGAGTGCCTATTTAGACATCATAAAGATTTGCAGCTCAAGACTGAATGACCTCAGAGAATAAGCGAGTATTTGCCCAGTGGCCTGGGGAGTGGGAGAGATGTTTTCCATTTTGGCAGGTTTGGGACTGGGCACAGCTCAACATCTTTGAACTTATTGTGGTGCTCACCGCCTATAGCACCCCTTTTTACACTTGTTCCTGCCTTGAGTCCAGTCGGACCTAGCAGAAGAGGCCTCAGTCACTACTCAGTCATGTATACAGCCGGGAGGGAAAGGGGTGGTCTTTCCTGAATCAGAAGTCAGCGCGCATGGACTGACCGGGCCTGTTTCTAACTTACACATATGCACAAATCAAAGGAATAATGACTAAGGACAACCCGCTCATGTGCACATTTAATCGATGACTTTTATGGAAGGATTCACAATTCCGGGACATCTGACTGGACACACAGCGCTGAGAATAAGGGTGCACTCGAGACATGTGGGCCGGGAGGAAGCGGTTTTCTTTGAGCTGTGCAATGAAAACCCCGGCACATGGGGAGGCCCCCGCCGGGTTTTCAGATGGACTTCCTGCGCCTGCCGCAGTTGGGAGATGGAAGTCTAAAATCACTTTGTATTAATGACCATGAGTGGGTGGCACGTTGGAAGTTTCTCTTCAGAAATGGTGCTCGTTTTCTCAAAGAGTGAGTCTCTGTGAAGCCACTGGATCTCCTTCCCTCACTTCCAGGGCCACGTGCTGGTCCCTGGGGCACCTGGTCTCCAGCGGCCACTGTGGGGCCCCGGAGTCACCGTGCCCTGCAGCCTGTGTGTGACCCCCACCAAGGCTCCGGGCTGCTGACTGCTGCTTGGGACACCCCACGGCCTGCAAGTTCCTCAACCAGCCTCCTCCCCACCAGGGAAGACTTTCACACCTGCACCTGTCATGGTACTCTGCTTTCTTCCCTGCTTCTTTCCCCTTTGGGTAAAGTCCTTCCCAACTCTTTCCAGTGATGGGAATAATCCCTTAGCATAGTCATCCATTGTAAATCGATGCTCTGAATGCCCATGTCTTCAGGCTCTGCACAGAGCCTTCTTTCCACTTCCTGCCTTGAATAGCTCGCTCTCTGGGAAAGCTGGGGCTTGGTGTCCCCCCCCACACACACCCCCGCCGTGTAGCCTGGGAGGTTGAAAATCCCATCTCCAACATGACACCGGAGAAGTGCTAGGTTCATGGCTCATGAGGCATCTTGGTAGGTGGACCTGAGAACAGTTTCCCAGGGTCATGTGCCCCCAGTGTGGTCCAGGGAGGCAGGCAGGAGGGTCCGCTGACCCAAAGAGGCCCAGGCCTTGGGACAAGGAGGGTACAGGTCAGAGCAGGAGCATGTCAAGACCTCATGGACAAGCTGCCCCGCAGCAAAAGCCAGTGAGGCTAGAGGACGGCCAAGGACCATTCCCACACTTCCTCTTCAAGGGTCACAACCATGTCATCTGCAAATAGAGTCCTACTTCCCATCCAAGATGGATGCATTTTATTGATTTTTTTTCTCATCTTATTGCCCTTACTAGAGCTTCCAGGACACTCTCAAATAGAAATGGGGAGAACAGACATCCTTGCCTTCTTCCTGATCTCAGTGGGAAAACTTTCAGTCTTTCCTCATTAAATATGTTGTTAGCTGTGGAATTTTCGAAGATGCTCTTTACCAGATTGAGGAAGTTCCTGTCTGTTCCTAGATTGTTGAATGTTTTTATCATGAACAGTGTTGGATTTTGTCAAATGCTTTGTCTGCATCTATTGAGACAATCATGTGGGTTCCCCCCTTTATTCTATTAATCTGGTGTATTACATTGATTGGTTTGTTGAACTTACCTTTCATTCCTGGAAAAAATCCACTTTATACACTGCCTGGCTCCCGTGCAGGTGAAATCCCTTATCCCAGTTAGGCCGCCCTTGCTGAGCATCAGCTGGAGGTCAAGATGCCCATGAAACTCCCCCTTCCTTAGTTAACTAAAAGGAGAGGATCCTCCTGCGGGAGGAGCCAGGTATGAGCTATACACGGCTGGCCACATTCTGAGTTCATCCTACTCATCTGGTATGAAACTTCTTTGGGGAATATTCTAGTAACTTGCAGAGTGGCGTAATTAGCTTGCTCTTAGATGCCTGTCCCAGCTGGACACGTCAGGCTGACATCACTTCTGGAAGCCAGGCAGTAAAGCTCGGGCTGTGTTGCAGCCTCCAGGTTTGCAACTACAGCATGTGTCTGGGGAGACAGAACAGAAGTGCTGAGCCCGATACCCTGCAGGGCTCACTCCCAACAGCCAGGCTGGCCTCTGGGCATGGGACGGGGTTCCACTGTTTTCTCTGTGAAACTGGCCCAGCCTGCCTGTGAGCCACTGCCCCCCTCCAGGCAGGGCAGAGCATAAACAGTTTGCCTTGGGCTCACCAACATGGAATGCGTGGCGGCGGGGGGGGGGGGTCCTTGCTTTGGGCCCCCCTGTGCTACTTGTTCTCAGAGAATAGAAGGTCCAGGGAAGGAGCCCTTCCCTCCTCACAGAGCTTGAGCGTTTCCCAGGTTTGTGTCTACCAAATTCTGTGGCCCCGAACCTGTGTCCCGAACCATCATGATAAAAAGACAAGCCCCCCCCCCCCCTTTTCAGACATTGACTGTGGGGAATGGACTTACAGCTCAGGAGTTACCATGAAACGTCCATTTTGTCCGTCCATCAAATGGTGTGAACCACTCCGTTGAATATCACATTTTCTAGAAGAGAAGTTAGAAGACACGGAGGAGGGGCGCCTGGATGGCTCAGTCGTTAAGCGTCTGCCTTCGGCTCAGGTCGTGATCCTGGGGTCCTGGGATCGAGCGCTGCATCGGGCTCCCTGCTCGGCAGGAAGCCTGGTTCTCCTTCTCCCATCTCCCTGCTTGTGTTCCCTCTCTTACTGTGTCTCTCTCTCTCAAATAAATAAATAAAATCTTAAAAAAAAAAAAAAAAAAGACAGGGAGGAGACAGGTTTGTCTGCTGAGAAGTGATGACTTGCCAGAGAGTTCCGGGGAAATGGGTACAGAGCGTCCTGGAACCATTTACAGAATTCTAAATCCAGCTCCAGTGTGGTGCTTACCTTAGGTAAGTCATAGATTGGCTTAGGGCATCTGTTTTTTACATTTTGGAAAAGGGCTTGATGATACCTACTCCTTGGATGTGCACCGAAGTATTTAATTAATGTTTGCAAATCACTTTGAGATGCAGTTGTAGGGCCCAGAGCCAAAGACAAAGCTGGCTTGTTTAGATTGGCAATAAAAAAGTTAAGCACTCTTTACTAATTAACACCCTATTAGTATAACAGCAATATGCATGTAGAGTTACTCAAGATTATGTTTATTTTCATCACTTGGCTTAGGTTGGTTTCCAAGCTAAGTAAACTGGAACTTACCTGATGGTGTGAAGTAATGAATTTACTGAAACCTCCCTTCAAGCCAAGCTCAGCCGACCAAGAAATATGCTAAGATGTGTCGATGCCAGGAAATGCCAGTCAAACAGGTGCCTGTTGGGGAACTGTGATAACCAGAAACCCTGGGCAAATGTTTCCCAAAACAAAGCTCCCCTGGACTCCGGGGTACACTTCCTGGAAAGTGTGGGTACCATGAGACTGCCCTCTGCTGGCATCAAGGAATATTTTCAGCAATTTGCATGCCAACTTGCAGGAGTCTCCGGGAGGAGGATTGGAGAAACTCTGAAGTTCAAGGAACCTTATTAGGCCCGCCTCCATTTTTATAATGGCAATAAAGTCCCACATAACCATTTTGAGAAAGTAAAACACACAAATGCAGGCCCTGTTATAGAGTATACCTGGAGAAGTTTAGAAGGGCTGTTGGAGGCAGAGGGGAAGTTGATGAGGAGGGAGGGGGCCGTGCAGGGGTGACACCTGCAGCAGATGAGAGAGGATGGGACCTGGTCCACAGGTGGTTCTCTGCTGGGATCATGGGCTGTTCACCCTGTAACAGGAGGGAAGGTAGAGTGTAGAGCTGGGTAGGTGGTAGATGTCACAGTGGGAGTTGGTGGAAGGTTTCTTTTGAATTTATCAATGAAATGGGAAGTAAATTCATCAGCTGAGAGTGAGTTTTCAGGAGGAAGAGGGAAAAGTTTGAAATAGTCATCTAGGAGAAGGACAAAATGATTACACCAGGGGTGGGGGACCACAGTAGGACTGTCCAGCTGCAGTAAAGGAAATGCAATCATGAATTTCAAGTGCAATCCATGGAGAGGACACTTCTGCTTAGGATGTAGAAAGTGACAGTTGTCACCCATCCTAACCTATTGCACAATCACAGTTTTTCTAGAAATCATCAGAGAGCTGAGATCACAAGGCAGCAAACTTTTCGGCCCTTTTGCCAAGAGGTCAATTGTAGGAAGCCTAGCATTTTTCTTCAGGTGCCAAACTATAGGCCTCTTCTCTAAATATATTGAACTTACTTCTAGGGGCCAAATAGGACTCCAGGCGGGGTCCCAGTGCCAGTGAGTAAAGCCCTCCATGAGGGCATCTGGGAAGCCCCAGTTTAGGTCTGGCGATCTACATGCTAATCCAAAAGAGCAACACGCCCACAGCTGAGCCTGGTCAGCACTGCCTAGTGCCCAGCCAGCATAGCCACTCTTAGCAGAGACCTAGGGAGAGAAACAGCCACACCCCTACGTGAGCAAGGAAGCCCACAGCGACTTGGCGCAAAAAGCAACACCGTTTCCCATTATTACATGGGAATCGACAATCACCAGATAGAAGACAGACGCCTGAATACGAACAACAAAGATACACAAACAAAATCACTCCAAAAGAAACAGGTTAACTCAGAGAAGAGAAGAAAACACAAAAGCAACCCTCTAATTAATGTCCTCAGTTTTTGAGATGTTGTGTGGATATGAATAAAAACAAGGGCAGGGTGCTATTAAAAAGACACAATCAGAAAATTATTTAGAAAAAAATTAATAGAACAGTTGGAAGATAAAGTCCAACAATTTCCCAGAACAGAAAGTAAAGAGCTGGAAACCTGAGAGAAAAGCTAAAAGGCCTGAAAGTGTTAATCCAGAAAATCAATTACCTGACTCATAGACCTTCCAGAGGAAAAACAGAGAAAGTGGATCAAAAAAATAATATACTTACTTCCCCAAGGCTCAAAAGAAACATAATTTTCAGATTTTAAAAGTTCAAATAGTATTGACTGCCACACACAACTTTAACAAATTTCTACATTCTGAGGATATGGTCTATCATAAAGCAGAGAGAGGGAGTGGGGCAGGGATTGGGGTTGGGGAGAGAGAGGGAGGGACGGAGAGGGGGGGAGGTAAAGAGGGGGAGGCAAAGAGACATTCTTTAAAAATCAGAAATCAAGGGCTCCTGGGTGGCTCAGTTGGTTGAGCGGCTGACTCTTGATTTCAGCTCAGGTCATGATCTTGGGGTCCTGAGATCAAGCCCTGTGTGGGGAATCTACACTCAGCGGGGAGTCTGCTTGAGGATTCTCCCTCTGCCCCTCCTCCTGTTCATGCTCTCTCTCTCTCTCTCAAATAAATAAACAAATCTTTAAAAAAAATCAGAAATCAGATTGTCATCAGGCTTCTCATCAAGAACTGAATTTTAGAAGACAATGAACCCAATTCCTTCAAAGTTCTAAGGAAAAATTATTTTGAATCTAGAATTCTAATCAAATGTGAGGCTGAGGGGCACCTGGGTGGCTCAGTCGGTTAAGTGACAGACTCTTGGTTTCCGCTCAGGTCATGATCTCAGGGTTGTGAGATCAAGCCCCACATTGGGCTCTGTGCTCAGTGTGGAGTCTGCTTCAGATTCTCTCTCCCTTCCCTTCACCTTGCTCTTTCTTTCTCTCTCAAATAAACAAATAAAATCTTTAAAAAAATGTGAGGCTGAAATAAAATGTTTTCAGAAATGCAAAGCAAATGAGGTATGGCTGCCAGGAAAACGCACCCTGTAGATCTCCGATCGAGGGGACTATAATTGAGGTGGGCCCACTTTTGTGCCTCAAATCTGTAACACATTTGTCAGCCAGTGACTGACTGTAGCAGAGACACTGAGGCAAACCTGCTTCTGGGAGACAGGGGACTCTTCAGGGTCTCTGCCAAACCTTTCCTTTGACTCAGTGTCAGTCTAGGACACTTCTACCCCACCTTCTTGTCCTCTGTCCATCACTCAGCATCCCACCTGCATCATGGTCTGATGGCCGTCCAGGCCTTGCCCAGCCCCTTCCCTGTCCCCTCATGCAAGTACATTTAATCCCATCTTGGAACCTACTAACATTTAAAATGTTAACAAGGATTACAGAGAAAATTGGAGATCTGAGATACAGACAAAAGAGATCCAACATGTATGTAATTGAAGAAGAAAACTAAAATAATGAACCGTAAGTATTTTGTTAAATATTTGGACATGTGGAAAGGGAGTGATGGCATATGCTCTGGCCTCTGGTATTGACAAATACGTTCCAAAATTCTGAGCACGACCCAAAGCCTACTTAGGCACTGTAGCCATGTGATCTTGAATTTGAATCTTGTCTCAAATTTCCTTTCAGCAGGTTGCTTAACATCTCTCTGCCCTGGCATTCTATATGGATAGCATGCCCATGAATACCTACCACATAAGAATGCAGGGAAATTTACACGAGAATGGTACACAGGGCCTGATACATAACAGGCAGAGTGAACAAAGATATAATTTAACTAGAAACAAGTTGTTGAATAGAATCAGAGCAGTTCCCTCTTTGTCTTTTGGTAACTAGGTCTTAGAGTAATATAGTAACATTTCTCAAGCAAGACTGTGTACAGATACAGGACCAAATGTAGGGCCTTGAATCCCAGCTTCATCACTTAACTGATTGGGAGGCCTTACATAACAGCTCTGTGCCTCAGTTTCCCCATTTGATAATGATAGTACTTATCTCTTAGGGCTGGTATGAAAATTAAATGAGTTACTACATGTGAGTATTTAGAAGACTGCCAGGATCACAATAAATCATAAATGTCGGCTGTCATTGGGTTTGGATAATTAGCTTTGAGATCCCCTGGGTCCAGGTCCTGATTGAATAGAATATATGTCTAACATTTCTCCCTAGTAAAGAAACTTTAAAACAAAACAAAACATAAACTCAAGATGACAGGGAGAACAAGAGGAGACAAGGGCTACAAAAGTTGTGAAGCTGGAAAGCGGGTAGTGTGCGGGAGCTGAATTAGCAGAGCCGATGAAGCTGAATGCTAAGCCGTCCGCGGAGAACCTGAGCATCCAGCCTGACTCCTCCACAGAACCCTCGAAGGGCTCAGAAATGGGCCGCCTTGGGCACCTTCAGAACAGGAGGTAAGGGAAGGGGCTCAAATTAGAAGCTGGGTGGGGGGGGTGAGGGGGTGGAGAGCGGTCAAGGAGTAATTAGATTTCTTCCATACTCCACACTCCCCGTGACTGCCCTTTCCCCAACCCGGCACAAGACTGAAGGCTTTTCTGCAGAAAGGGAAGCAAAGGCCTGTGTGCTCCACAGAAAACACGCTTCTGGGGCGGGGGACGGGACATATAGGCTCTTCCTTGGGGAATCTGGCCAGCCTGAGAAGAAAGAGACTGAGTTGGAGGTGCCCAGTACACACCCCTTTAGACCACCCAGGACAAGCTCCAATCTGCCAAGGCCTTCACACATTCAGGACTTCCAGTGGCTTTTTTAGAGCCCAATCTTAGTCAAGAGTAGACAACCAAGGCTTGTGAGACATTGAGAAAGTTCTCTGGTGTGGAATAAAGAGGCCCAACAAATAAATAATGAAAGTGAATCTAGGGGCGCCTGGGTGGCTCAGTCGCTTGAGCATCTGACTCTTGATTTTGGCTCAGGTCGTGATCTCAGGGTTGTGAGATCAGGCCCTATGTCGGGCTCCGTGCTGAGTGTGAGGCCTGCTTAAGATTCTCTCTCACCTCTCTCTCTGCCCTGCCCCACCCTCTCCCTCTCTCTAAAACAAATAAAATAAAATAAAATAAAATAAAATAAAATAAAATAAAATAAAATAAAAAAGGAATCTAGAGGAAATGGAATGAATGCAAGTTAGAAGAAAACTTCTTTTGTAAAGCTATCATTAATACTCCTGGAGAACAGGGGAGATGACATCAATGAAGCAAGAATTATGTGTCAAAAACCCCTGAATAATAGCAACCAAAAAAGCTCTTGAAAATTAAAATAAGAGGGCAGAAATGATACACTCAGTAGAAGAACCAGAAGTTAAGTGGGAAGAAATTTCCTGGAAAATGGAGCAAAAGGAACAAAGAAATAGAAATTAAGAGAAGTGACATAAGAAATTAGAGGGTAAGTATAAAAGATCCAAAATCTGACCAAGAAGAATTTCAAAAGAGAACAGAGGAGGCTAAGGGGACTATATCATCAAAAATAGTTTAAGAAAATTCCCCAGAACTGAAGAACATGACTTTCCAGATTCCAAAGGCCCAGTGAGAGCCTGCAAATGGACTAAAAATATATCTACGTGAAGGGGCATCATTGTGAAATTTCAGAACAAAGACAAGATCCTATATGCTTCCAGACAGAAAAACTAGATCACATATAAAATAATTCAAATGGCTTTGTACTTCTCAGTAGCAACACTTGCAATGAGAGGCCAGTGGAGAAATGTGCCCCGACTTATAAAAAAAATTCCAGCCTAAAAAATCATTTCCGACTTAGAATTCTAGAGTCAGTTAACTATTATGGAACTGGGATTGGATCACCCGACGGAAGAACCAAGTGGCACTCGGAGATCTTGGAGGATGGGAGGTTTATCTAACACTGGCGGGCTCAGAGGAGTATGATCTCCAAAGGTCTGAGCCCCAGGCACAAGTAAAGGGGGGTAATTTATACACTTCTACTTCCATATACTTGGCACTTCCGGCACGCGCAGGAAACATTTTGGCACTCGCAGGAAGCGGAGCAGGGAGAAGAATCTGGAAGAGCCCCGGGGGCAGGAACTAGGACTCCCTTGCTGGCTCGGTCGGCCCTCTTAGGACACAGATTTTTCCTCTTCAAACAATCAAGGAAATGTGGGGACAGACATAATAAAGACATCTTTGGGTTCGAAAACTCTACCTCCTGTGCACCCCCTTCTCAGGAGGCCATTGGAAGTAAAGCAAGAAAGAGAAGAACATGGGATAAAGAGGATTAATTTCAACCCAGAGAAGAAATCACTAGAAATAGGTGAGGGGATATCCCAGTGACAGCTGTAGATCAGGTGATAGGGCAGGTTTATTGTCCAGACTGGAGCAGGCTCACTCAAAAAATGGCAGGCGTGATGAGCATGGCCATACCCTTGACCATCTTTTTAACCTGATCAGGCTTCTGGAGCATGTATTCCATTCCAACAAGTTATTAAACTAAAAAGAGGAAGACATGAAGGAAACAGAAAATCCAACCCAAAAAGAAAGGCAAAAATAAGTTCAGGGATGACAGCAAAAAGTAGTCCCAGGAAGACAGCTATGCAGCAGCCTACAGACCAAAAACTGGCCCTGATGGGAGAAAACAGGTCTTCATGAGGGGTGGTTCCAACAGCAAAAGAAAAAGAAAAAAAAAGAAGAAAGAAAGAAAGAATTAAATTGCTTGATGTTTGTTGACCTTGTAGAAAAATGTTCTGAGAGACTTTTGGGAGTTGTAGGGTGAATTGACAATTAAGTACGAAAAATTCAGTAAATTAAAAAGCAAGGCAATTGTGAACTACAGATAAAACAAGAATTAAGAAAGGAAATGTAATCGGAGTGCACTACAATGCTCTGAGGTGAATAATATTTGTCCTAGGCAGACAATGTAAACAGTGACTATTGATCTAAAAACTGTAATCTACACGGGGAGGAGGAGGGACAGGAAACAGAGGGATGCAGATGGGCGTGTCAGAGAACGAGATCCTCATCTACCATAAGAGGAAGTCAGTGGACTGCATCTAGAATTGATAAAGTAAAAGACAACACTGTATACTTGTTATTTAGAAACATGGGGATGAGTAAACCCGGGGAAGCAGCAGTTGATAGCAGTGACCTCCAGGGAGGGGACCGTGTGCGGAGTGTGGAGAGCTGGAATGGGGAATCATATTTTGTTCTAAATATGTTAGTTCAGGAGCGCCTGGGTGGCTCAGTCAGTTAAATGTCTGCCTTCAGCTTAGGTTATGATTTCAGGGTCCTGGGATGGAGCCCCGCATCGGGGTTCCTGCTCAGCAGGGAGTCTGTTTCTCCCTCTACTTCTGTGCTTACACACACACTCTCTCTCTAATAAATAGAATCTTGAAAAAAAATGTTAGTACAGTTTGACATTTGAAACTGTGTGCACTGCTAAATAGTTTTTAAATGGATTAATTTCTCCAAGCACCTTTGCTTGCCAGTCTCTGAACAGTTCTTTCTAACAGGCTCACCTTCCCTTTGAAAGACAAGGACACCCCCTCCCTTAGAGCAGTGTCCTGCTCCCCACCCTGAGCCTGGCATGGAATCTTCTCAGAGATAATTAACGGAATGAATGAACTGCTCTCCTAACCTCAGAACAATCCTTAAAGCGCTGTGGGAGCTGAAGGGGTCCTCGTGTATCTGGTCCCACCACCTCCTGTTGCAGAATCTCTGACAGGAGCCGGCATTTGCTCTCTGGTCACGTAGTCAGTTCAATACTCAAGGAGGTGTGTATAGTCATTTCCCAGGGCTGCCGTCACAAAGGACCACAAGCTGGATGGCATTTAACAACAGAAATGTATTCTCTCACGGTTCTGGAGGCTAGAAGTATGACATCGAGGTGTGGGCACGGCCATGCTCCTTCCAAAGGCTTGAGGGGAGGATCCTTCCCTAGCTCTTCCGGCTTCCGGTAGCCCCAGGAGTTCCTTGGCTTGTGAAAGCCTGGCTCCCATCTCTGCCTCTGTCTTCACGTGGCCAGCTTCCCTCTGGGCTGGGGGTCTTCATGTGGCGTTCTCCCCTCATAGCTTCACATCTGTTTTATAAAAACACAATTATATTGGATAAAAGGCCCAACCCTACTCCAATATGACTTCATCTTAACTAACTGCATCTGCAACAACCCTATTTCCAAATGAGGTCAGACTCTGAGGCGGTTAAGACTTGAACATATCTTTGGGGAAGGGACACGGCACAACTCATAACAGCGTGGAAAACAGAATTTCTGCTTTCTAAAGCTGGCCGGGCATGTTTATCGCTAGGCTGCCTGGTTGCCCCTCTGCCAGAGCTGACGGCCCAGCTCCACCCAGCTGCCACCCCAGAAGGACAGTTCTTCCAGCTTGCTGAGGGGAAATCTTTTAATATTACTTCAGTGTGAGTTTGCATTTTAAGAGAGGCTCTTAAAAACCAAAGATTCCTTTGAGAGCTAAATAAATGGAATAACTGATTAAATGAGAGACAGACTTTCAAACTCGGTGAAAGGCAGTGGGACAGATATTTGAGAAAGTGTCCTTCCTGGAACCCCACCATCACACTTTGTGAGTTTCTACCCTCCACTCATGAGCTCAGACGTGAGGGCAGGCATTTGGGGACGGAAAGACTCGCCCTCATCTGAGAGGGTAGAACTTTCCTTCTGCTTCCCCACACCCTGGGGCTCCAATAGTGCCTGGGTGGGGGGGGGGTGGGGGGTCGGGGAGAGCAGGTGGCAACAGAACGCTCCCCTGAGGCTCACCTTTTCCTGTCATTTGTGGCCTGTTCCTCTCCAGCTGCTGCATTGACCCAACCAGGCCCCTAACAACATGAAGACGAAGACAGGAGCCCAGGGTCACGGGTCTCTTTCTCGCCATGGAAGAGCAAGAGTGATGGTCACACCCTTCAGGATGACACAATCTTTTGGGCTGGAACGTGCTGTCTCTTCTTTTTTAAATTGAGACCAAAGGCCTCTCTGTGGGGATGGACAGGCTGTCAGGTCATGCTAGCCCTGTGGTGTTTATTTTAAAAGCCACAAGAATAAATCTGATTCACGTCTTTAATGATTCAGCCTTCCTCGTAATTGTGAGGGAGGAGAAGTTTTTCTCCACTTCCCCCTCCTCGGTCGCCTTCTCCCCTTAGCTGTCCTAAGTCGCGCCAGTCTTTCTAAAAGCAATAGCCCACGCCTGTGTGTTAACCGGTGTGACCCCAGTTTGCACAATTAGAGAGCAAAGCAGAAAGAGGGACACAGAAGCACCAAGCCTTTTGTACAAAGAAGGCGAGTCTGGAGGGTGGGAGGGCTTCCAGTTAGCCCACCACTCACTCTGCTCAGAACTGATGTGGACAGTGGGCTTTCGTGTCAGGAGCCCCATCTGCTAGACGGGAGGAGGATCTAGAGGCGGAGGCCCGGGAACCGTGGTGAGCCCAGGGCCTGGGGGCTGGCCACATGGACCAGATGGAGGGAAACCATTATGTTCTTCCACCAAAACAAATTTCAAAGGCAGTGATAAGACAAAAATGCTGGGTAATGACATGCCTGAGCGTTCTTTCATCTAAGCATCTGGAATCTCTTGAAAGCATTAATTACATCTTCCTCCCTTCGGATAGAGGAGGAACCATGGGGTTGTCACCGTGGTAGGACATCTCAGCTCACTGGGAAAGCTGAGAGCCCTCGATGGAAGCCTCCAGGAGATGAGGTTCCAGCCTCGGCCCTGTCTACATGCGGTTCTCAGGCAAATTCCTTGACTGGAGTCTTGGTTTCATTATGTGACAAATGGGAGAAACAGTAATGATCATAATAATCGTAATAACCTCTGGTGTGAAACACTTTTGTGAAGCACTTGCTGGTGCCCGGTATTGCATGAGAGCTACACCTGCTTATCTCAGAAGGCTGGTACCACCATGGAGCCCATTTTGTGGATGAGAACATCAAGGCCTGAAGAGAATGACTGGCTTTGGAAGTAAGTAGAGATGTGGGTGCGGGAATACAGGTCAGCTGACTGCAAAGCCAGGGCTGATAGGAGAATAAGAAAGTCTAATGAGACAGTATGTGGCAGAGTGTTCAGGCAAGTTCCACTCTGCACAGAAGTGAAAGGAGTCTCGGGCCTGCCATCCCGCCTCCCATCTCAGGCCACGGGCTATTGTATCACTGGGTTCTTTCTCAGGGTTGGTACTTGTGCAAGACTTAGTCAGATCTCCAGTGGCTTGATTATGTAGGAGGAACAGCATAGAATGTCCTAGATTAAAATGTTACTTTGTTCCTTTCAAAACCCCACAGGGCTTCTGAATCCTTTGGTCCAGAAAAGCCAAAGTGTTCTAGCCTTAATTAGTTCTGCAAAAGTAATCGTCAAAGAGAAGACAATTGAAAATAGCATTTTGGGTGTTGCTTTGTACCCCTTCCCAAAGCTTGAGAAACATTGTTGGATGGAGGGGGAAAAAATTGGGGTGGGATGTGAAGTGTCTCTTCTCCTTTCCGTAATGAAAAGATGGGCTGATTTTGTAATTAATGACGGTGCACTCCAGATCAGTGACATCAGATTCCACAGCACCAGGGCTCCGATTCTCGCCTGAGTGCCTGTCAATAACCAGGCAGGAGAAAACTCCCCAGGACCTGCCACGCCCCCCAAGGGTCTGTTCTGGATTGTTCCTCCCCCGACACAAACTCGCTGGGCACGGTGCCGGGCGCTGCAGTTCCGCGGGGGGCAGGATGGGGAGACCCCCGCGCAGGCAGCGAGCCCCGGAGGTCCGCACTTGGCTCCAGTGCCCGCAGACAGCCCGGGTGAAGAGTAGGCGAGGCAGGCAGAGGAACGAATGCGGGACGGCTGGGACACAGGATGGTGTCCTAGAGGCCAGCAGGTGAGGCTGGCGGCGCGCTTAGGGCCAGATCCGAAAGGTCTCCTACTAAGTCGCGTTAAGTGGTGTGGCCCACGGGGACCGGGCGGCCCTTGAAGATCCGAAGCAAGGATGTGAACAAGGTATGGCCTCGTGTGTGGGCGGGCGCCCCCTGGAGGCCGCGAGGCAGTGCAGCGAGCCGGAGGAGAGGGGGGCCGCTCCCCCGGAACGCCAGCGGGGAACAGACCGCAACCAACTCACTGGAGACAAGACACATGTGTTATTTTTAACCTTTGTCCAACTTTCTGCAAAAGAAACTGCTGCCTGTTGAATCAAGTGTGTCGTTACTGAGAATTTAAGGCACGAAGCAAGATTTCCTCAAAAGCAAGCCGTTTCATGATTGCTGTAAGGGTCCCAGCACAAACTTGAATAGATGAAATCAAACATTCATCAAGGGATTGTTCAATACTTTAAACAAATATTGTTGCTGCTGCCGTACTTCACTTAGGGGTTCACTTGGTGACAGTCATGACCACAGCAAACACTTCCAGAACATTTACTCCATGTCTTGCTGTGCTCGTGTTTACAAGGACCCAGTATCTCCAGATTACTGGTGAGGAGGCTCAGTAACCACACAGCTAGTAGGTGGCGGAGCTGAGACCTGAACCGCAGCAGCCTGGCTCCGGAGCCTTCTCTCCGCCACTGATCTGTCATCTCATCACTCGACATGCCCAACAGAGGCCAGCATTCAGTGGCACGGTCCACGGAGCTGCAGGGGCTCTTCCAGCTGGGGGATACATGCAAGGTTTTGTGTTTGTGTGTACTTTTCTGGAGAGAGGGTCTTTGCTTTTGGCACTTCCTGGGTCTCAGTCACAGAGCAGCAGTGTGACTTGGGGCAAGCCGCATCACCTCTGTCTCCGTTCCCTCATCTGTAGGATGACGAGACGGCAGGAAACCCTGGGACTTCCATGACTTCCTCCAGCTCTGATATCTGCTGCTCTGAGTTAGTTGAGAAATATCTGAGCCCCTACCATAATGCGTGATCCGGCTGCTTTG
Organism: Eumetopias jubatus; assembly: GCF_037043125.1. Lineage (NCBI taxonomy): Eukaryota > Metazoa > Chordata > Mammalia > Carnivora > Otariidae > Eumetopias > Eumetopias jubatus. Next base: position 52,353,037 of record NW_028274815.1, on the reverse strand, counting down.
CTGGGCCTGGGGCTCCGGGGAAAAGTAAGACCAGCCTATGCCTCCAAGAAGCTTGTGTCCCCCCATGGGCAAACAGCCATTAGGTCCAGTCTCCCACGCTGACAGCTGGGGGCCAGGAGAGGAAAATCGGAGGGGCTAGCACCCTGGTCGAACATAAAGGCAGAGCCCCCTCTTGGAACACTGGCGGCCACGGAGCCCGAGAGTGCTGGAGACCTCTGCCCCAGGCTGCTGTGAGTGGAGTCCCGCGTGTGAGGCCAGTGGGCTCCCGACTGGGCCCTCGGGACAAAGATCCCTGCCATCCGTGCCTGACTCCCAGTGGTGATCTGCCACTGAGCACTGGCTCGCTTCCTCCTGTCAGCTTTTCAGTCTTAGTTCTTTCTCCAAAATCTCCTTCTGGGATCCTCTCATCCATCAGCCTGAGCCATCCGCCCCTCAGGGTCACACCCGGGCTCCTCAGGACCCCAGGTCCAGACTCTGCCCTTTGGTGCTCATCCATCAGCCTCCACCAGCCCTTCCTCACCCTCGCAGAGGCCCTCCGCTTCCCTCCCTGTCCTGTCCCTCTGCCCTTCACCTCCCTGGGCTCTCTTGACAACAAACGAGATGCCTCTGACCCCCTGGTCAATTTAGTTCCCTGCCGGGCCAACCACCACGGCAGCTCCCCTGACCATATGGGCCCCAGCAGCTGCGAGCAAGCAGCAAGGGCGCTGCCCAGGACGGGTCTGCAGGGCGGTCACTCAATGCCCACAGCCTCCTGCCAGGTGGGGGTGGGGTTTGCCTAGGGAGCACGCTCCCCCACTTACCCCTCAATGGTCTCTGCTCTCCGCACACCTCTAGCCTCCTCTCCGGCTCCCCCGACTCCCAGCAGATCACTTTGCCTCCTGCTTCAGAAGGAATGAGTAACTGTCATCCCAAAGAAACTCACCCATCTGCACTCACCCTGCATATGTCCCTCCGCAGCAGGGGCTCCCGTGGTTGTTTTTCTTAATACATTTATTTTACATATCTATAACTTGATTAAAAAGATGGCATGCTGTAGGTGTTCTTCTGGAACTTATTTTTTTCACTTAATAGGCATTGCTAGGTCGCATCCGTGTTGTTGCATGGACCTGCAGTTCATTCGTTTTAACTGCTCTGCAATGTTTCATTTGTGAAAATACCACAAAGGCATGATAAAACAGGAATCAGGATGGTGCTTACTTTCAGTGGGGTGAGGCCAAGGGCAGGATGGGGAAGGACTACGTTGTAAGTTATTGTCAATAGGCTAGTTCTTACGTTGGGTGATAGTTTCACAACTGTTTCTTATAATATTAATTTTAATAAATAAATATCTCCAATATATATGTACCTAAAATGAGAATGTGCTATGAACTAAGACATACAATTAATAATATTACATTATTACTGTGACATAATCTTTTATAAGTATATTAATCATAATCCTTATATATGCTATTATGTATATGTACATATACATAATAGTAATATATAATACATAACATGTATGCTATATGCTTATAAATAAAACATGTTCTATATACCATTGTTATGTATTATACAATAAATAACATACTATATTATTTTATAGGACATATTTAATCTTTAGTAACATAAAAACTATATTATCATAAATAATGACAATAAATTAAAACACCCCCCGCCCCTGTCATGTCGCCCCAGCTGTCACCATCTTCCTTTCCTTTTCAGAATCAAAGGTCTGCACAGCGTTGCCATCCTCCCTGTCTGCATTTCCCTGTCTTGAACCTTCCTCCTCATTCCATCCCATTCTGGCTTCTGATCATCCCTCTGAAGCAGGTCTTGCCAAGGTCACCAATGGCCTCCATGTCCCTGAATTCAATGGCACATTCAGGCCTGCCTGTCACCAGCTTCTGTCACTGCTGACGACTCCCACTTTCTCGGCACGTTCTTCCCCTGGAGCCCACGGGCCACGCTCTTTTGCTTCCCTCCTACCACACCAGCTGCTCCTTCTCAGCCTCCTTTACCAGGTCACCCTTCTCCACCATGGCTTGAGGGCTCCTCAAAACCTCATCTAAGGCTCTTTTCTTACTCTGTCTCTTCATCCATTTCCTTGTCCTCGTCTGTCCCCCAAGCTGGGTCCTTGGTCATTGGCGACATCTCCAGCCAGATGTCTCCTTTGAGCTCTAGATTCAAACATCTGGCAACTCTACTTGGATATCTTAGCACTCTGCAACACAGCATGCCAACACGAAGCTCATGCCCTCCTCCAGCCTGATCCTTCTCCAGTTCTCCCTCTCTCAGCACGGGCAAATGACCCAGCCGGGCCAGGGATGGCCACCCCCAGCTCTAGAAAGTGGCCTCAGAATGGGCAGGGGGCCTCAGCCAGGCCAATCAGAGCCCTTCCCCAGGATTTTTCTGTGCATCTCAAGGAGCATACTCCCTTGCCTCTTGGATTATGAAACTGATGGGATATGAGATGGTGGGTCCTGGCGAAAACCTGTCTGCAGCAGAGATAATGATGAGTCTAGGCAAAAGTTGAGTCCCAGGGCTTTAAGGGCTGGTTCCAGTCCCCATGGCTCCTGCCCCTATTCCTGCACTACTTCCTTTGGTTTGTTGAGCACCTCTATATCTATCCAGTAAACCAAACTTTTTGTTTATGCTAGTTTCTGTTAAGATCGAGGGGGCACTTACAGAGGCCAAGACCTTATAAGTTCTCCCTGCGTCTTGATCATTAGGGTAGACTAACCCTTATAACCTAGGTCTATTGGCTGACAAGAATGAGCAGGCTTCTAAGGGAGTGTGGCTCATGTCCCGAGCCCAGCAAAGCCCTAGGAGCTGGGGGGGGCTGAGGTTGGATGCTCCACTGGACCCAGTTCCCCCAGCCTCTGTTCCCTTTTGGGAACAAGTGGCTGCCTCAAAGCTTGATCCCTGCGGGGATTGGGCCAGTGTTGGAGAACCACTCAGCTATAGACAAGCATCCCTCAGACCATGTGGGATCCATTTCCATAGCCATGCAAGCCTTGGTGACAGTCACAATGGCAGAAGTGGGTTCATGTTATTCTCTGGTTATCTTCCTAGTATTTGAATGCCACACTTCAGACCCAATCCCCCCAGCCTGGGTGTTAGGACAATTCCAGAGGCCCTGGGGGAGGCCTCAAGAGAGGAATGCTGGTCTTTCTGCCAAAATGTCCCCATGTAGACTGAACGATGAATGGGAAGAAATTAGGAGACATGATGACATCTGTGCCCAAGGCTGAGCTGTGGGTCATGGGTGATATTTATAGACAGCACAGGGAGGCTGCAGGCCCAAGCCGGTGGCCAGGTCAGCAGATGCCGCTGCAGGGTAGTGGCACCAATAAGCATGGAGATGCAGAGGCTGGGATTAGAGGCCTACAGTGTTCTCCCAGAAGGAGCCTGTGTTTGGGAGATGCCTGAAGGATAAGATGAAGGTGCCTCCCTACGTGTCACCAGGAAGTAATCACCCAAAAATGCAATCTATGGAAAATAAGCTATAATCCTGAGCCGGATCACCCCTGGGTGATCTGATAAAGTCAGGTTTCTGGCCCTACAAAGGGGAGAAGCAGATGGGTAGCGAACTAACCAACAATCCAGCGCTGTTTCCTGTCTGTATTCTCCATGTTTCAGTAGCCGAGAGCAAGAGGGAGAGAAGGGGAGTGCTTTCAACGCCGGGAGAGGGTTCCTGTCTCACTGCATGTGGGAGTCACCGGAGGAACCTCATGCAGTGTTTAGATCCAGGCAAGGCTAAAGACAGCTTGGTTTCTTTCAGCCCTCATTAGCCTGGTAAATCAGGCAGCCACCTTTGGCCAGATCTTGTCAAGTATTTTTTGTCTTCCCTTGTTAAAACAAAACACTTCTCACCCAAGCCCATGGTGAGTATTCATTTTACGGTTAATGGGAATATGGATATTGTATTGCCGTCCTGGCCCTTCACTAGGACTCTGAGCAGTGATACTGGCCTTAGATCTGAACAAGAGGGGCCTGTGCCCCGAGTCCTGCACTACAGAGGGTCCTGCCCTGACACTTTGTCTAGCCGCACCCTCTGTGGGGGTGGAGCCAGCAGGGCCAAGGCGACGAGCCCACCTGGTGCTACCCCATGCTCTGGCTATCCAGGACCCCAGAATGCCCTGCCCTCGTGTCTGCACAGGTTCTTTACAGAGTTCATACCCCCCAAGGACTCACAGTGTGGCCAGAGGGCATCTGTTTGCTTGGGGGGTTATGGACAGAGCCTGGACATGAGGTCCAAGTGTCCACACGTGTGCCCATAAGGCCACCTGTGGCAAGGGATGGGCCCAGCGTTTGGAAGAGAAGGGTAACAGGCCTCAGGCTAATAGTTAGAGACTTGGGGAGTAGCTCTTCCCACACTACTGTTTTCCTCTGAAGAATTCCAATTCTGAGAATTCTAAATTTGAACCTGGCCTTCAACCTCATTATGAATGTACATTTGTAAAGGTAGGAGAATAGAACATATTTAACTTAAAATGTTTAGCTTGATTTAAAACTTTTCAGTGTTTATAGTAGGAGAGTTTCCAAGTATACTCTGGGTCTGCACTTCCCAAGGGTCAGAGTGGTTATGTTGGTCAAGAGTGACCTTTGTTACATGCTGAGGCAGTAGAGGCAAAGATCCACCTCGAGAGAGGAGAGACTCCTGCTTGCTAAGGCAGGATCTTTTGAGCAGATAAAACAATGGAAGCTGAGATAATCAATTTTAAATTTATTTAGAATGAAGCCAAGGGTGAGTAAGAGAGAGAGGGAGAGTCTGTGCATGTGTTTGTGTGTATGTGCAAGCATTAATTATAAGAATAGTAGAAGCTGACCTTTGGAATCCCAAAGGAGTGAAAATTTTATGGTGTCCTTCACTGTACAATTGAAAATTAAAATAATCTTAAATCACCAAAAATCAGTCCCCCAGTTCTGATTTTCCATACTGATTATTTCCTCATTTTGCAGATGAGGGAACAGTAGCTTAGAGATGTTAAGGGACTTATCCAAGGGCACAGGATCAGGATTCAGCCCAAGCACTATCGTTCATGGCCTCTAGGCCACGAGAACAGATCTCAGTGAGCTGGGGCCAGTGGGCAGGCTCCCCCTTAAAAGATGAGCACCCTGGGAACCAGGCAGAGTACTGGATATTAGGTAAGTGTTAAGGGCTGCTCAGAAATCAGGTTCTTAAGTCTTAGATAAGTCGGGAGGCTCACTGCTCATCCTTGACCCTTTTGCTGGTGACAAAGAGGCTGAGCTCTATGACAGAACTGCTAGGGTCTATCTGCCGGAAAATGGGAGTACTGCTCGGCAGGTTGCTGCAAAGTGGAAGCAGAGAAAGGAAATGTCGCCTCCTGGTGATCGTCTTTAGTAGCGGCAGTAAGAGGTGTAGCTGTCTTAGCTTTGGGGTGGGTGGTGAGACAAGGAAGTTTTCTTGTGCCCTCCTGGATGATCATTTTCAGGTGTCTTAAACGTCATTCTTTCATGTATTTTATCCATTTTGGGGGTGCTTTAGGCAGGATGGTAAATATGGTCTCTGTTACTCCATCTTAGCTGGATTCCTATTGATTTTTTTATTGTTATTTTTCTGTTCAGTGATTTGGAAGCTATGTCTTAATGAAAATTATCTTTCCCTTTTTATAAATCATCTCTATGTTTACAACTTTATATGTAAGTGAACCATTATTCCTATAGTAACAATGTGAAAAATGAACTGATCTATTATATTCCTCTCATCAGTAATGGTAAGTGTAGCATCGTCTACCTCTCTGCTGACCCAAATGTGTGTGTGTATACCAGTAACTACTTCTTAAACAATTGCCTTAGGTTTGTTGAATTGATAATGAAAAACTAGACCTAGCTGTAAATTTATGTGCTTTAGTTGCTCACTACCATTTTTTAATTCTCCATTCTTCAGTTATTTACTTATATTGATTTCCCAATCAACCAGATACATGATTGGCTAATTTTTTTCAAGTGGTGGGCTTGGGATTCTTACATATCTAAACATATCTTTATGTTCTCCCCATTCATCAACAATACGGAACCTGCCATTGACAGTCTATGCCTCATTTTAAAATACGGCATTGTTTTTCATCACCAAAAAATGTTTTCTTGATTTGAAGTACTCCCTTTTCATGAGTGGCTGGTGTTTTCTGATAAATGGATATTAACAGAGATTTTCTTAACCTCCCTGTTGCTTCTTGCAGTAACTCTGCTCCATTGAGGAGCAGGTCTTCCAACCTCTCAGATGGGTCTCCTGCTTTTTTTTTCTTTTAAATATTTTATTTACTTATTTGACAGAGAGAGACATACAGCGGGAGACGATGCGGGGCTCGATCCCAGGACCCTGGGATCATGACCTGAGCCGAAGGCAGACGCTTAACCGACTGAGCCACCCAGGCGCCCCATGGATATTAACAGAGATTTTCTTAACCTCCCTGCTGCTTCTTGCAGTAACTCTGCTCCATTGAGGAGCAGGTCTTCCAATCTCTCAGATGGGTCTCCTGCTTTTGAACTATTAAATCAGTACCACAGTATTTTTCTCCGTGCTTATTCTTGACAGAGTGAGCTCTCTCTCAGATTAAATGTGGTTCCTGTCAGAGATGTGTGGATCCATGTCCAAAGACCCAAAGGAAGAGAAAAGGAAAGATTTCTAATGGTTACATTTTGTTAGATTAGAGAACAGTTGTGTGGTAGCAGTGGCATCCACAATAACTTGGCTGAAAGGGCCCTTTGGCATATTTATTAGGGTAGCCAACACGAAGCATCCCCCTCCCTGCCTCCTGACTTAGAGCTTGCGAGCCGGGTTCCACAGCGTGAACTCTGGCACCTCGCTGCCGCTCTCAGCTCAGCCCCAGAGCCCACCGCCTTCCGCCGCTGCCCCGGCCTTTCTGCTTCCTGGCCAGGCGGTGCTCCTTCCACGCGCAGGGAATTGCGGGTCGCGGGGCCCCAGGCCTTCTCTCCCACGAAGCATACTCTGAAGAAAGCCCTCAGCAGTTCTGGAATGTAGAGGGCGTTCTGCTCCCATGTTTGTATGCCTCGGTTGTGCAGCCGACCTTTAGGAGGTGTGGAGGGAGAGCTCCCCTTGAGGGTTTGCAACACCACCTTCAACGGCAGCCAGCTCTGTAAGATGGTGTCAGCATGATGACTGTGCTCCTTGGCCTGAGCCGAGCTCACCGCTGAGAGGTTAGAGCTGTCGTGGTGTGTGTGTGTGTTGGGGGGGGGGGTCTCCGTGGTGATCTCAGGAGAGAAGACACTGATGGCCTTGGGGCAGGGCTGGCCTAGGTCCGCAGAAGCTCGTGGGAGCTTCTGGGTACCTTGGTGTAGAGGCAGCACTGGGGACACAGGCCCACCAGGAAGCAGCGGGCCCAGAGGTAGTGATGGAGACTGTTTTGGGGGGATTTGCTCAGGACAAAAGCAAATTGGGAAGAGCAAGGGCTTACTTAGCTAGAAGACCTCGGTTTGAATTTGGGCTTCAGCACATACTAACTTGTCCCCATGAAAACCTCCTCATTTCAAAGCCAGTTTCCTCATCTATAAAGTGGGTAATAATAGGACCTCCCTTTGGGTTTTATGGGGTTCAAACGAGGTGCTATGTGTGAGACACAATGCCTGACCTATGTGTACAGATGCTCAACAACTCCTGGGCTCCTTATTTGAGTAAAGAGGCGCAGGATATGGTGGAATGGGCTCTTTCCTCTTCTTTCTCTTCCCTACTATCTTCATTCCCCTTTCACACTCTGGGGGGACCTCAGCTCTCCCCAGCCCGCTGACTCTTGCCTGACACCTCCTTCCATTCCAGCCGGTGAATCTGCTTCCCCATGGGGACCATCCACATTTGTTTTTACAATCCCCTCCCCTCTCCCAACCCATCTAAACTGCTCTCCCTCCATGAGCTGTTTGCAAATCCACAGGGCTTTTCCCTTCTCAGAGGTCTACAGTATTGTCACCTCCCTCCCCATCAGAACTCAATTAGTCATATGTTCAGCTTTCCATGTATGAGGAACGGTTTCAAAGGTAAGAGTTTCCTGTGTGGTTGGAGGATTCCATACAAGGACCCCCCCCCCCTCTGGATTCTGCTCCCCTGGGAGCAGGGAGAGCTGGGTGGCCGACAGAGATGGGTCACACACCAGGAAGCCAAGCACGGTAGATTTACTAGGGTAATATCCGCAGGGGAGATAACAGCACATACATACAGAAATCCATGGGCAGAGATACCACCCGGCACCACAAACACCAAAGCAGCAGGGGAGTGGGGGGCCTCAGGAAGTGGCTTTGGAAAGTTCTCTTGAAAATCCAAGGGCAGCTTTGGTGCTCAGAGATTCAAACAGAAAACTATACAAAACCAACCCATAAATATATATATATATATTATATATGTGTGTGTATATATATATATATAAAATTGCAAAATAAAAGCCCAAGAAACTAATCATCAATCTGCACATCAGTGGCTCAAAAAGTGTTAGCGTAGAGAAAGGCAAAACCGTTTGTGGGGATGATGCATGACCCAGGGGGCTGGCATTTCCATAGCAGAAAGAGTATTTACATGGAACCCCTATTTGAGACTTCACAATACTAGGAAAAGCTATACACAGACAATGCATGTACAAGGGAAGACGATTGTCAGACACAGACATTTCACTGAAACCATCCACGGTTTTAGAGGATACGGCACTCTCTATCTAGACCCCTGCATACCCAGCCAGGCGAGCCCAGGCCTTGGACCCTCTCCCCACGCGAGTCTTCCTGGGAGAGGGAGGAACACAGCGCCAGACTCAGCGGCTGGAGCATGGATGGCAGGAATTTAAAGGTGGACTAGACCACAGAGATCAAGCTGTCACCCAGAAGGCAGGCCCAATAGGCACGAGGTGGGGCTGAAGTGTGGGGGCAGGGATCCCCAAAATATAGTCTCATTTTATAAGAGCTTTGATGTATTTAAATTGGCCCCTCTGTCCTTGGCCAAGGGTCGTCCTCCTTCTGATTCATTTAAAAAGGGAAGATCTAAAAGTTATATGAGATGATCTGTTGGAAGGGAGAAGAGTTTGGGGGTTTTCTACAGTTCTTCTCCCACCACCCCAAAACCCCACGTTTTCTCTAAGCTACTTAGAAGTTGGGGACTTGCCACATTGCAAATGGCCTCATCCTGCTCCTCAGGAACCAGTGGGTTGGAAGAGATCTGAGGAGCCACCACACCAGGAAAGCTACTGAGGCTCGGCCTCTGGCCACACCTGCGTCCCCTGTGTCAGTGACTATGACCATTTCTCCTCCATCTTCAGGCCCAATTCCTCATAGCAATGACCCAACTTTTGGGGTCATCTTGAAGGCAAATGGCACCAAACACCGATTTGGCAAAACCCAAGTAGGAACCAATACAAACCATCGCTTCTGTATTTTTAAGAAAACCCTCAACTGGAAATTCTAATTGTTCCTCAAAAGAGAAGCCTATCTACATAAAATGAGGAAAGAAGATTTCTCCACTAAAGAAGGACACCCCACCTGAAATGCCCACATTGATTCCTGGGTGAGGGTGGCTTCTCACAGCAAGAGGCTCAAGAGGGTTGAATGTGCCCTGGTCAGGGGGCTCCACGTGTGCTCTTTTGTTTCTGGCAAAAAGTAAGCCACATCCAAGTGGGTAGGTTGGCTAGACAGGGCATGGGGAAGTCATCACTCTACCGTGTCTGCGTTCTCATACTGAGACACAAGTGAAACTGCAACAAATGAGTAACCGATGAGCATATTTCTTCAGAGTCCGTTCAGGCCTCTGGCTTTTCATATTCAATTGTCCCTTTTGGAAAAGATGGGGAACAATTGTGGGGTGGCTTGTCTTTTCTGTGGGAATGGAGAGCATGGGTTTACCTCCTCCCTAATTTCTTCTCAGATGCTCTCAACGTTATTGTCTTTGAGAGTTTGCTTAGACTCAAGTGGTAAGAGAAGATACAAGACCTCTTTCCTCTATGCTCAGAGAGTCAACAGCAGCTCTAGCAACCACTTCAAGGGCTTCTGCTGACCTGAGTAAGGAAAATGAGTAAGGACTTGTACAAAAGATGGCCTCCACAGGCCAATGGTAGGCTATGTGTCTATCTACCCCTATGCATATGTCCCTCGAAAAATCAAACTTCTTTTTGATCTTTTCGGCTTTCGGAAGGGAATCATGCTGTTGGGGGAATGGTTCTTTCAAATCCATGGTAATCAGAGAAGTGGCCTGTTAGGACAGCAGTAGCCCTGTTATGACGGTGCTGAATGATATCTGAATGTCTGCCTTGCCACATTCAGTGCATCAAACACTGGGAGAAGATTCATGGCTCAGTATACATAAATCCATAGTATGAGAGCAATGCTTTCCAGTGGGGTTCTTACAGACCAGGGTCCTCATCCAAATCCCTGCAAGTCCCTTAAAAAGAACTTTTCTATCTGCAGAGGAAGAACCCCATTTTCATTACAGGACTGTTGAGGGAGACTATTTTTTAAAAGATTTATTTATTTGAGAGAGAGAGAGCATGAGTGGGAGGGGCAGAGGGAGAGGAAGAGAGAATCTCAAGCAGACTCTGCGCTGAGCATGGAACCCAATCCAGAACCCTGAGATCATGACGTGAGCCGAAACCAAGAGTCAGAAGCTTACCCAACTGCACCATCCAGGCGCCCCTTGGGGGAGGTTATTTTTATCTGTGTGTAACCTGGCCGAAGTTGGACAGTTACTTGGGTCACTACAGGCCAGGAAGCTCTAATGGAGCACAGATCTGTGCTAGAGGCTTGCCTCTTGGCAAAGCTTTTTGCAAAGTTTGAGAAAGGTCACATGGTGTGGACGGTTCTCCCACATCACTTCTGGGTGCCAGCCACTAGTGCACGGAAAGTCACTGGAACCAAGTTGTCCCTCTGTAACCGTCTCTCCTTCTGCCTCCCCACCCTGCCCCATGGAAACAGCCTCAAAACGGCCCCCCTGCCCAGCTCAGCCATCCATCACACTGCAGACTGGCTCACATGTTCTCATCCCTTTCTGCGGCATATCCAAGTACAGTGCCTTCACTAGAAATGACCCTCCTACCTACCACTCTGAGCTCTCCATAGAGACATTTTCTCCAGACAGACACTGGTCGAAATTCTCAGCCAACTTTTATCCAGATCCAAAGAAAACGCCCCATCCTCTCCCTAAAAGCCTATGGTTTTGTTTGGACTGCACGTCTCCTGCTACAGCATCCAGTGCACCACCTTGAGCCTGGCGCTAAGCATGCCACTGCTGACACGTGAGGGAGAGCAAGAAATGGGCAGAGGGCCTCAACAGCTCCCGTGGCAGTTCTGCAGCGAGATGAAACAAACCCGGAAACCGCACCAAGCATTAGCTCTTCGAATGTTTCCCTCTCCTTGTTGAAAATCTTTCCTAAGATGCCTTATCCAAAGACCGTTAGGGAAGCAAAATTCTGTGCCAGAAGCATGCTATTTGCTATAAAGGAAAACGTAGTGTAAGGCAGGCCACCAGGCATGTTTCAGTGCTGACGTTTCAGAAGGTCCTCATTAGGAGATCTCCTGGGCTTTCACCGCACTCCTCTCCAAGTCATTCTCCAGCCACCAAATGGATTTTTGTAAAATTCAAGCTTGATCATGACACCCTGATGTAAGCCATCAGCAGCTCCAAACCCCCTTCAGGATAAAATCTAGTTGCACACTTCTGTAGGTTTCTCTCTGACCCAGCCCTGCTCACCTATGAAACAAAGCCCCCGCCCCCCCCCCTTATACCTTACATTCTGGCATTACTGCATGACTCAGTGGGCCTGTCGTGGAGTTTTGTGCTTCCGTGCCTTTGCACATGCTCTTCCCTCGGCACGAATATCCCACCGACACTTTTGTCTTCCTGGAGAATTCTTCTTTGAAAACCTAACTCAATCATCACATCTTTCAGGAAAGTTTCTCTGGTCCAGAAGACAATAAATCATTACTTCCTTATGTCCCCTCTGCCCCCTTGCCCTTTCCGTAACTTGTCTATAAGCCTCCTATACTTAAAAACTTCTGTGGGCAGGGACTATGTTCTGCCTTCAGACTTAACCCATGACCCAAGCTCATGGGGTTTTTTGTTGTTGGTTGTTTTGTTCGAATGCATGAGGATGAACAAATGGATAAATATAAGGTGGACCCATGGCATAAATCCCAAGGATGATCCTCCAGCAAGACTCTGGCATTTTCACCTAAATGAGGCCTCATTGTTGTAAAGGGAATAAAGAGAGTTTGTTGAATGCGAAGAGTCAATCAACATCATCTCTGAGCTACAACCACTCAAGCACGAAAAGCTGCGTCAATGGTAATCCACTCCACTCTTCTCTTAACATTGCTGGCTGCTGATGATCCTAGGCACAATGAGTGGTTTCTCTTAATGATGGCATAATGCCTGGTGCTCTGTGGGTGCTTAACAAATATTGTGAGGGATGAAGGAATGAATGTGAAATCTATTTTTTCAAAGAAGGCATCAAAGGATTGGCTCTTAAAGGCATTTCCCACAACATGGACTTTGTGTGAGGCACTGGATGCCCCTGACCATTGGGTTGCCCATCACAAGGCCCATCAGAAAGTAGAGCAGTGTGGGGGCTGGGGTAGCAGTTAGGACTCTGCTCTAGAGAGATGCAGTACTGGGTTCTCTTTAGCCATGTGTCAACTTCCTTTCTTCTCAAGAAATAGCCCCACCCCCCAAATACTGTGGCCCAACCAGAAGGCTCCTGCCTCTCCTTCATCAGAGGTCCACATTGGCCTCGCCACAATCCACATTTATCAGGAGCTTAACGTGCACTCATGAGGGAGAACACAGGTAGTTTCCTGCCTTCATTTCAAATGCTGACATTACACAGTGGAAACAAATCACAGAAATGGGTCCTGAACTAAATTAGCCCCCGGCCTTGGGGATTTCAAGTTTTCTAATCATCGTAACTGTTAAGAACAAAGGCTCTGGACTCAGACTGACCCAGGGGTCAAATCCAGGCTCTGGATCTTTCTAGCCAAGTCACCTGGAGTAAGTCAATTGTCCTTTTGGGGCTCAGTTTTCTTACTGGTAAAATGGGAATATCTTACCCACATCACAGGATTATCGTGACAGTCAAAGGGTGTAACGCATGGAAAAGCCTGCACAGTGTCTATATATAGAAAGTAAGTGCTCAAAAGTGGAAAACTGTGATTAAGAACTTTCAAAAGTACTTTCACAATAATCAGGACAAAAAGGAAAAATACTCTTTGAAGACACTGTGCTATAAAGAGAATGGATTGTCTATTTTTTAGGAGCTAACAATGCTCATTATTCGATGTCCCGTGGAAGAATATGAAAAGATAGTGCTGGCATTTACAACAGCAGCTGTAGCTCTCACTAGGCCCCAGGATGGACAGATAGTGACAGGGCAAGGACACTCAAGCTGATTTTTCTGATAGCTGATCCAAGGAATGAATCCTCAAGGGCTCATCTCATTCTCCTCTGCTGGACCCAGAGTGACTGAGTCGGAAACCAAAGGAGCCAAGGTCAAGGTGCCAAGAATAAGATGCCAGTTCCAGTCTGTGAGCCAGTGCTTCCAGGTTTGAAGGAAGGTCAGGGGACACCTGACTGCCGGATAGGAGAGAAACGGGTACAGCCACATTGCTCCATGTATCATGCAAAGCTAGAAAGGCATAGCATTTCCTGTGTTGTTTTGATCCTCCTTGTACAACCCAAAGCCAACAGAGGATCTAAATTTCCCCAAATTTCTGCCCTGAGCATGAGACAACTTTTCTCTAAGTTAAATTTGGTTTTAGTTTTGAAGCGCCTGAGATGCACAATTCAAATGGGCCAAGTTCCTGGCTTCTTATATTGATTAAATAATTCCCAATCCTGTGGCTGACTCAGCTTGCCCTTCTGTCTGCCCACTCTTACAATTCTTCATCCATCCATCATTCAGGAGGTTCCATGAAGAAAGCTCAGGGTTAGTGGTTGGGGAAGCACAAGCTAAGCCATCAGACCTTGGGAACAAAGATAAACTTCTGGTGTAGGGGACAGGGCAACTTGTCTGGTTACTGAGAGCAGCAGGGCAGGGACCCTATGGAAAAGAGAGATTTCTAAACTGTGACAGCTCCATTAACAGGAGACTGGATTCCTGCAAGGAAAAGGACCTTGCTCAGGGGAAGTCTCAACCTGTCTGATTTGATCTGAGATTGTGAGGGCTTGCAGCCCACTTGGGCCTTCTGCCCTGGGCTCAGATTGGTGGACAGCATCTTCACAGAGGTGGCCCACAACTAGGCAGTGTTATGTAGTGGAAAGAGCACTGGACTAGGGGCCAGGAGACCCCAATTCTAGTGCAGGCTCTGCCACTAACTAGCTGTGTGACCTTGGGAAAGTCACCTGATTTCTCTGGGGCAATTGTAAAACGAGGGGTTGGTTGGGTAATCTCTAAGTTCCTCCTCAGAGTGTGATCCAGGGTCCTATTCTATCCCTCTTTGGCCCTGTGCTTCCAGGGACAGAGATGGGAGAAGGGAAGGGGTGGAGGGAGAGGGTGCAGATGGGAGCCCAAGGGTGCTACCAATCAGGACTCCACTTTCTCCTTCTTTTTGCTCTTTTTCAGGAAGGATGGGGTTCGGAATTTCTTCTTCTTTTTGGAGGGAGACTTGGAAGGTGAGCCCTCTGGGGACATGGGGCCGCTGGTGACCGACTCGGTTTTGTCCTTAGAGGTATCAACATCCGTGTCGGCATTGGTGGTCATCTGGCTCAAGCCTTTGCTGAGAATTTCCTCTGCGGTCTGCTCGTCCTCCCTCCCGTTGACCACCACTCCTTCTGGCTGTGTTGTTTCAGGCTCTGTGGTGGCTTTGCTTGTTTCTGTCTTCTTAGCACCTTCTAGAAAAAGATCAAGAGATATGACCCATAAGATTTCCATCTGGTGAAAGTTTCCATATGGGGTTAACAGAACCATTTCTAGGCAATTCTATAAAAGAAGTCTAGAGCAACAGGAGGGACAGGCTGACATTGTAGGGGGAAAGGGTTAGGCAGGGTTCTCACCCAAACCCTGTACCCCCTTCCACACAGCCTGCTCTGGGAACAGGCCCTTGGCAAGTCTGTTACTCTGGGGTCTTGTCCACAAATGTAAACAGGGAATGGTGTCCAAACGTGGCAGGGGGCCCAGCTAGGGCCCAGTTGAGAGCTTTTGTAGGACTAAATGAGGGGACAGACCCAGGTGAGGAGAGAGGCTGTAGGAAGGAGGAGACCAGTAACACATACAACTCAGTGGAAGAATCTAAGAACTGTTGTAACCCATTCAGTTTCACCAGTAAAAATACAGAAATTAAAGTTTTTTAAAGCTATTACTTAAATTCCAGTTAGTTAACTTGGAAATTACATGTTTTTATACCCATTTCATTTCCTATACCAGAGAGGAACTTTTGGAAAAATGGGGAATATCTCCCCAGTAGGCAGAGAGGGGAAGGCAGAGGGAGAATGGAATTCCTTGAGTGATATGGACCCCATGTTTCCAAGATAAAAGGATTAACCAAAGGGGAAGATGCCTGGTTGGCCCATTCTAGTGGTCACCTGGAGGGAACCTGTTTGGATTGCTGCCATGTTCAAAGCCACAGCTGCTCAGACCCCCAGAAACTAAGCCCCCCTACTGCCTTTTTTCCTCCTTCCTACTCTCTCCCCACCTTGCTTCCACTCAAGCTTTGAAATGCCTGGATGGGGAGGTAGGAGGGGAAATTATAAAACCACAGACTCTTAAAAGTAGAAAGAAATTTACAGATCATCTAGCTCAACTCCTCCCCATTTTACAGAAATGAAAACTAAGTAGTAAGAGTGAGCAGATCTCAATCTCCTGACATTCAGTTTTTTGTTCTTTTCACTATGTGAAACTGAGAGGAGTGTGTGAATGTATGAGAACATGTTTGTATGTGTGAATTTGTAAGTGTATGAATGTAGAGTGAGCTGTGTGAATAAGCATGGGAGTGTGGTGTATGAGTGTGTGGGTGGAGTGTATGAGTTGTGTTGAGTTTGTGTGTGGCCATATGAGTTTGTGAATGAGTGTGTAGGTGTGCTGTGTGAGTGTTGGTGTGTGTAAGTGAGTTGTGTGTGTGAGTTGTGTGAGATCTCACACCACAAGAAGGTACTGGGCATGCTCCCCTCTATAGGAATGTGAGTAATGGGTGAAGTATGACTGGTCTGACTTACAGATGGAATGGGCAGGAAAGAAGTTTTAGGAAAAAACTAAGGTTCTTGACAGGGGTAAAGACTGGAGAAATTTATGGTTACAGGGAACATGGGACAGAGGGGTGTAAATTTGGGGACAGTTAGAATGGGCTAGTTTGACTATGGGAAAACTCTGGTCTTTCCTAACTTCTGAAATTCTCTGGGCAAGTCAATGTCCTCTTCCAGATGACTCTTGAGGACTGTCTCTCTTTTAGTACCCAACACCTTGACCCCAGCTCCCATCCTCCTACTGTTCGGCCCATGTCCTATCATCACCCAGCTACTAAGTTCTCTAAGGCCCTTTACTCCAATGACCCACATTCCCCTCCTCTCTCAACCTGTGTCCCCATGGTCATCACCTGGCAATAGTCTTGAAATCAATACACTCGTCTAACCACAACCTTCTTTCTGTCCATTCTCCTCTCCTCACATCACCTGCTAGTTGGCCTCATCAACTCTCTGGTATGGCTCAAGCCTCTCCTGACATTTGACAATGATATTGCCCTTCTTTAAATCTATTGCCAATATATCCATTTTACACTTTCATGTGTCATTTAGGAGGACATAGTTGGGTGTGGTCCCCTCCCACAATGAATCTGGTCTGGCTCCTTGGTGCACAGTAACCAACAGAATGATGAGAAAGTGCCACCGAGCCAGCCTTAGGCTGAAGACTTAAGAAGGCCTAGAAGTTCCTGCTTTCAGAATTTGGGGAGCTCTGAGCCACTATGTAATGAAGTCTGATTACCTTGATGGAAACATACGTGGAGAGGCCTACAACCCCATGGACAGAGACAGAGAGACAGAGACCCAGCCATCCCAGTGTCCCAGCTGACCCTAGCCTTCCAGCTGTCCCTGCCAAGGCACCTGACATGAGAACACCATCTTGGAAGTTCCAGTTTAGTCAAGCTCACAGATGACTGCAGCTGCAGCTGACTTGAATGGAACAGAACCATCCAGCTGAGCCTAGTCAACCCACAGGAAAACTAATTTCCATAAAACCAGCTCTTATTATGCACCATGATTTAATAATTATCTACTGCTGCATAACAACCTCCACCCCCAAGTTCAGTGGCTTAAAACAGCAAGCCTATATTCTCTCTCACAATCCCAAAAACATAGTACATAACGAGAACTAATAGATGGAAGCACATTACAAGGCCCTTTTGTGTTCATTTGCTCATTTTATCCCAATAACAATGCAATGACTTAGGATAGGGCAAGGATTCGTGTTAGGCAGCCCCCCATTCTGCAGGGTTTTTAAGTGACTTATTTGAGATGGCGAAATCAGTAAGTGACAGCGATGATCTTCTGATGCTGAATGCAGGGCTATCTCTTGGCAGGCAGAGCTAGTGCTCCTGAGAGGTTACTGGGGGATGGAGTCAGCAGGGGCAGGGATCAGGAGCTGGTCAAAGAGAAGGCGATGACAGAGATGACCAGATGTGAAGAAAGAGGGTTTGAAAGAGTCTTCTTCAGGGAGGCTGATGGGGTAAGAGACAGATGAGGAGGGACACGGAGGTGACCCCACACCAGAGCATTTGAGAGCATGTTGACACAGAGTGAAAAGCCAGCCCTGATTCAGTGGGTGAGCTACATGTGAAAATGTACACGTTGATAGGTGTGCGAGGGTCAGCTCTGCCTGCCCTGAGGAGCTGGGCAAGCCATTGGTAGCATGGCCATGGCCACCCTGCCCTGCTCCACATTGGTCACCCAAGGCAGCTACAACTCTGGCCTCATCATGTAGGCTCAGCTCTGTCTATACTATGAGAAGAGTCTTCAGGGAGGATCTTGATTTTTCTAACAATTCAACCAGGGTGCACCCCTCCATGAGGGCACAGATTTGGACCAGATTGGGCAGAAACCATGCTACCACTGGCAATGATGTCAGGGGTGGGTAAGCAGTTATCCTACCTGTCATACACCCCTCCTTCCACTCTCTGTCCCTCTGAACAGCAGAGGTTGCTCCAAGGGGCTCCCAGGAGCTGAAATGCAATTACTACCCCTTGTCCCACTGCTGCCATAAGCTGCCTCTCCAGCTTGGATTTCCCTCCTGTGGCTGGTGTGCATGCCCTGAGGGATGCTGAAGACATGGTCAGGTCAGGTGCTCTAGGCATCTCTATAAGACAGTTGATCCTAGGGCCATTCAGGCTCTGGGCCTCAGCCCTAGAAGAGGTTATGGGCTCCTTGGAGGGGCCATTAGGAACAGATGTGCAGATGTGTTAGTGAGGGCCATAAGCATTCCCCCACAGGGACTGCCCAGGAGCTGGCCCCACTGTCCTTTCACTGTGCAGACTTGTTGCTTCTGGATGGTATGCCCCATGTGAGGATGAGTGTGTGTGTGTGTGCATGAGTCCATCCTATGTGTGTATATCCTAGAGGGAAGCTTAGCCCATGCATAGAACATGTGGAGTTGGTCATGAACTTTATAGCCAGGAATCCTCCCCAAGTCAGGGTTGCCAAAGAAAAAGCTGGGGAGAAACACATTTCTTTTTGAAGAAGTCCTCCCTTCCCCATTGCAAGTATTGGAGGGAGTTAGTAAACAGCCTCTCTATACTTACTACAGAGACAAGTATTCAGAATCGGAGGAAACTCCTTTGATGAAGGCACAAATGGGAAGAGAAAGGAAGACATTGTGGAGACAGGTTGATAACACCAGGATGAGACACAATGAACACAAACAGTGAGGGGACATCCACTTGCAGCTCTGGCCACAAGCAGATGGGGTTCCTCTGGCAACACTGGGACTGCACGCAAGGCAGCAATTTGCCTACGGAGGGAGCTCAGAGGTTGGGGGATTCTAGCAGCATCCACACATGTGGTCATTCTATCCAGAACAGGGAAAATCTCAGGGCCCCAGGGGAGGAGGGTTCATGCCCTAGGGTGATTCCAGGAGCTCAATAAAGACACTTTTATGATGTAGGTGGTACAGACCATAATAGCAGTATTATCTACCGTATGTATATTATTAATTATAATCACAAACAGATCTTACATTTAAATGTTTTTATTCTTTCTTTTATTTCTTTTATGTTTTGTATTTCATTCTTTATGTTCCCATCTACAGCTTCCCTTCTATGTGTAAGAACCTTAAAAGGGGAAAATATTGGTAGTCCCATTTGACAGACAAGGAAACTGAGGCACAAAGATGATCTGATTTTCTAAAATTAGCAGTTGAGTTATTAATTAGTGGTTGAATTGGGCCTAGACCTTAGTTCTCTAAACTAGTATCTAATGAAGTGGTTCTTAGCCTGGGCTACACATTAGATTTACCTGGAGAGATCTTAAAACTCCAGTGTACTCTTCTCTACCCCATCCCAGACCATTTAACTGAGAACCACTGGGGGTGCTGTGGTGGGACCCAGGCCAGTGTTAGGATTTTTCAAGCTCCCCAGGTAATTCCAATGTACTGAGATTCCAAAGGTTGAGAATAACGTCATCAGCCTTACCTGAGAGTTTGTTGGAAATATACAGTCTCAGGTCCCACCCCAGACCTACTGCATCAGAATCTTCATTTTCACAAGATCCCAGCGATCCCTACACACATTAAAGTCTGAGCACTGGGCTGGTGCACCTAGAAAGACCCATCAGCCAACCTAGTCTGAATGAGAGGTGAGAAGGCTGTGTGTCAATCATTAACTTACTCATTATTGCTTAGACAGGGACTTAAATTGTAAGATGTGTTGTCACAGCTTGTGAATGAAACAAGCTTAAATTTGGAAACCCCTATTTCAGATTCCCTAGAAATGGCAGAACAGAAAGCTTTTTGGGTAGCAGGCAAGACCTGCTGAAAGGCAGGGTCCCTGGAGTGTGCACATCTGCCCTGCCTTCCATGCAGACCCCTTTCTAAGCTGTGGAGGCACCTCCTCCCTTCCAGCTGCTCAGTTCCACTCACCGTCTAAAGACTTGGAGGGAGAGACCGCAGGGCTCTTTGTCTCTGACTTCGCTGGACTCTGCGCTGGAGAAGCTGGTGCAGACCTTACAGGTGAGCCAGGCTCCTCTGCAGTGGTTTCTTTCTCTCCTGAAAATACAGAAAACCACCTCAGGATAGGCGTCAAACAGAGGAAAGGTGGGCAGAGAGAGAACATTAAAAAAAAAAAAAAAAAAGCTTTCTTCCAGCTGGCCCTCGTTTCTCCTAGCTGAAGTTAGCTGCTCCCCCCAAACTTTTTTAAATTTCTGCTACATTCAGGGGGAGGCAAATGGGAGGAGTCAGAGTCATATTCTGTTTCCTCCATCCAGGCACATCTGCCAGTGGAATGTTAGCCCTGATGTGGAGCCCAAGACTGCAGGCGTCCCACCCATGATTTGTTTTCATGTAGCTAATTTATTGTTTATCTAATTTTCATGTTCAGCCCAAATACCTCTAGGGATATAAAGCACCACATTTTCTATCTACTTTTTCAACTGTCCCATTAGAACTCCAAGCAAGCTAGCAAGGGTTTTTCTAGGGCCTGCTTGTGCCCAGGAAGATGGCTGACTCTGGGTGGGGGGAAGGGGGATCGTGGACGACAACCCTGCCCTGAGGGAATGAAAGCCTAGCCTGGTGGACAAAACCAGGAGCTGAATTCTTCAGTGTCTCAGACCCCAAGTGCTTTTGAAACAAAGAGAAGGGCCAGCTCAAAGTGGGGAGGGGGGGTGGAGAGGGACAGAGAGGGCTTTTTTAGCTGAAGGGGGCTTGAGATGGAAGTTCTCGGATCAGCCTAGCCTAGAAGGGAAACCGTGCCAGGAAGGGACAAAGGCATGAATGAGAGCATACAAGCTATCATGAATATGCATATTTGGGAGTCAACATGGAGAGATGGGCTTGACTGAAGATTTCGAAATAAAAAAGGAATAAGGAAAAGACCAGAGGTAGCTGGTGGGAGTTTTCATTGCCAGGCTAAAAGGTTTATACTGGACCTGATAGATTAATAGTAATTATCACTATTATAATTCTCTTATCATAGCTAATGTTTATCTGACCTAAGCCACACTTACAGGCCCTGTTCTAAGTGCTCTACAAGGATTAACTCCTTTAAACCCAGGTGAGAGGCTCAGACAAGGTCATGGCAGCATGGCATCACCGTTAGGCACTGAGCCATGAGGACCATTACATAAGTAACAGCATTATGCTGGTAAGAATGTGACTTGGTTGATGGGGCAGGAAGGGCAAACTGAGAATATGACAGAGGAGAGAGAGAAGTGAAGGCTGACCATGAAGGTGAGGCAAGGCTAGACACAGCCCTGAGGGCCCTGCCAGGCGGGGGCGGGGGGGGTGTCCCAGGGCCACTGGCAGGAGTGAGTCTTGCTGGTTGCTCTGCTGCCCCTCTGGGTGCCCCCAGCTCTCCCTTCACTCTGGGCGACCCGGCGTTATTTACCGTCAAGTTCTAGTTTCTTCCTCTCCACCTCCTTCTTGTATTCCTCCAGCTCCTGGTCAGTGAGTTGGCTGAAGGGGTTGGGCATGGTCTCCTCTGAGTCGTCTTTGGTATCTGCATCGCCCTTGGACATCAGCTGGCTCTCTGTAGACTGAAAGTTAACCACAGAGTGTGTGTTGCTCTCTGAATGCCGCAGCTGGGGCCCAGGCCCGAGTTTCCTTTCAGACTCATGTGGCTGCCAGTGGTCTTGCTAGGGACAGCGTGGCATGCAGCTCCTTGGAAACAGCTCAGGGCCTTGGGGTAGGGGTTGTTCATTCCTTCCCATGGCTACCTCACCCCCAGACCTGGGTTCTTTGCAACTGCCTGGATGAATGCAGGGAGTCCACCCTCTGCCCCAGAAATAAAATCGAAGGATGCTCCCAAGCAGAAGGAAGACACACGTTTATTGCAATCCCTCCTGTGGATGCTTGCAAGCCACCACTAGGCAAATACAGTCGACAGCCCAAAGTCAGTTAGCCAAAAGCCAGCAAGCAAAGCATTGGCTCAAGCCCGCTTCATGCCAGCCATTCCCCACCATGCCCTCCTCCCACCCTCAACAGTTTGCACAAGCCACAGCACACAGCAGGAAGTCAAATGCAAAACACACAATGGCTTCAGCGTTCTTAGTCCAAACTGTTAGTCCTGTTTTGCACAAAGTCATAAATTACAAGGGGCCAAGGTCCTGAATCTCGGATCTTCAACCTGCCTGTACTGCAGGTCCCTGGGGGACATTGGCAAAAATCCCTGGGAGACTTTGTGGAGCCCTTGGCTCTGGGGAGCTCACCAGCTGGACCTTATGTGAGCTTCAGAAATCCTTTGACCCCTCTAGCCCATGACAGGGTCTAAAATTCAGACCCCATAGCCCTTTCTCCTAATGTCGCATCCTCATCTTGACCTTTGAGAATGCACTGCTCTGAAGCTGAGGAGGAGCCAAAGAGCATGAAACTCAGCGGAGGTGAGCCCAGAGCAGTTGGCCCACACCACACACTCTAGGCTGCCTTTCCTGGCCCCCCAGGCCCTCTGATGATGGGCCCATGGGCATCTTCCAAAAGAGAAGCAGCATTGGCCTATCTTAAGGAATCGCAGCATTCAAAAGAGAATCCAAGACCAGGATCCCAAGAAGAGGGACTCCAAGGAGAACACTTGGTATAAATGGCAGAGTTTTTAACATTTTTGCTCACTGTACTGAACTTTCGCCACCCCCACCCCAGTAGCAGGGGGTATTTCTATTCTTGGCCCTGTGGCACTTTTGGCGTTCCTCATCCTGGCTACTGGCGGGTGGGTGACAATGGTGGTACAATGACATAACCTTCATATTTCCCTGCATGGGCACCCACCTTGTGGGCTGCAGCCTGATCTAAATGATCTCAGTTCACTCTGCAGAGAGGAACAGTTCCTGTATCTCTCCCCTTCTTACCGCTAAGGAATATGCCATGCCCATTGCTATTTGCCACGAGTAGCAGTGATTTTCAACACAAGCCAGAATTCTGATTTTCACCCCTTTTGCTAAGCACTAGACAAACACTGTCCTATCTCAGGCATGGAAACAACTTTATACTTTGTAATCTATGTGGGTTTGTGTGGGCAACTAACGGCCCCAAATGGAGCACCAGTCCTTATATACATGCCTCCCCTCTGCGAGCCCATGAGCATCTTCCCAGAGCTACGGCCTGATGATGCCATATCCACACACAGAGGCCATAAACGCTCAGAGCAGGCAGGCCTGGAGCAGCTGGGAGCTGCCTGCTGCACTCCTGTGATGCCCACTTTGCAGGATAGCAATAGAGGGCAGAGTGGAGTTCCATGGGTGAAGCATGGAAGTCAGCATCACTCCTGGGGCAGGCTGGGCTGCTGCACCCCCGCCCGGTACCCACAGGGGGCAATTACACACTGTCCCTGGTCCTCACAGCATCCGTCCTGCAGCAAGAGCACCAGTGCCCAAGATCATAGGGGACGGTGGGCACGAGGACTCAGGGGTCCTCCTGCCTAGCCCCAGGCACTGAAGACCCAGAAGGCAAACACGTTTCCCCTCCAGACAGGGGCAGCTTCTGCTGTACCGGGCTTCGACTCTTCTCAGCGATGACACTCGCCAGGAGCTGGGACTGAGGCCCTGCCGACTTCACGTCTTGTCGGTTTTGTTCTCGAATCTGTGTGGCAAGGGAAGGGGAGAGTGAGCTAGCTGTTGAGCGTCAGGGTGTGGAGTTTTGGAGGGGGCACTTGGAGGGCATCCTGGTGTCTCGTGTGCTCTTGACTAGGGTCTACAAAGGTCCTCCAGTGAGGCGGGGGCCTGTCTCCCCTATTTCTAACATAGTGTGTCCTCTAAGAGACAGTCTCCATGTGTGCTTCAGAGTGAATGAGCAGTTTATGTAAAATACCGGATTCTCATGAACTCTGAGGAGGTAACTGTAAGAGGTGAAGAGTGAAACAACGCATAGTAGATCCTGGAGGGAGGGCCTCACGTTTTACTGAAGCCCCTGAGAAACTTCTTGACTACCACAGATTTCTGGAGCCACCCCACAACCACTGAATCGGAGTCTCTCCTTGGGGAGGAACAAGGGATTTGACCTGGGCATCTGCATTTTAAATCAGCACTGCAGAAGGTCCTTGAACCATACATTAAATCACTGTTCTGTGAGTACATTTGACCTTTTGGAGGTGGTCTACTACAACCTAAGTTTTTAAAGTAACGTGAGAAATGTGAGTGAACTGTAAAGCAAAGGTTGAGAGAGAAATATAAAGGATTTCGAAATTTTGAAAATGAGCTGGAAGGAAAAAAGCATAAAATTCATAAAAACTCAATTTATGGGCAGGTTTCTTAGACATATCTAATGTCATAAGCAAGAACTTCTTTACGTACGAGGGTTATTTAGGACCACATAAGTATAGAGTTAGCACAGTGCTAGAGAATGGCCCGTATATGGTAGTTTCTTTCCCCTAAGAGGAATCAGGGGTTTTGATAAGACAGGTACATCCTGGGAACTCAGCTTATATTTGTGGGACCTGAGACTGCTTCCCGCTTGAGGGAGAAGAGATGGCAAGAGAAGCAGCTCCCACCTTACCTTATTCCGAATGTCCAGCACTTCTTGGGGATCAGTATAGAGAGGCACAAATTGGTTTGGGTTTTCAATCCGTATTGGCATGCCACTGCTGGATTTCTCCACCTCATCAGCCTTCATCCACTGAACAAACACAAGGCCAGGTGGGTAAGGTAAAGGAATAAAGTCACCATGTCCTCCCCTATGGCCCATCCCTGAGATCTGGGCCAAGCGGTCCATGTGCAAGGTCAGCAAGCCTATAGAGAGATGTTCTCTCTTCTTGGGCCTCCTTGAGGTCGGTCTCCCAGAACAGAGACGGGGAACAAATGACCTGCTTGCCAAAGAAGGCCCCCAGGTCAATAGCCATAAAGAGCGCTGGAGAGTAGGGCTCAGAACCTTGACAACCAATTTGACAAACAGGCAGCCACTTGACCTTTAGCATCAGATGACTTACTGATTTTCAATTTTATTTATTTATTTAGAGGGAGAGAGAAAGAGAGAGCAGGGGGAGGGGGAGAGAGATACTCTCAAGCCAACTCCACACCGAGCATGCATAGCCCAACATGGAGCTCAATCTCACAACCCTGAGATCATGACCTGAGCCGAAATCAAGAGTCTGATGTTTAACCAACTGAGCCACCCAGGTGCCCTGACTTATTGATTTTAAATTGCAGGGCTTCATCTTTTTTGTTTGTTTGTTTGTTTAATGAAGAGCTATTCTACTTGCCTTCAGCTACTTTAATGTTAATGAAAAATCAAATTAAGAGTCGTGTGTGTATGCGTACTGCTGTGTGTGTGAGAGAGAGAGAGAGAGAGAGAGAACGAGAAGAGGTGTGGAGAAGGAGAAGACAACTTAATAGAAACTCATATCCCACCCATCTCCTGGGTTTGCATCATACGGACAATCCAAATGTTGGATGCCCATGAACTTCCCAGAAGCCTCCTGTATATGGGGGAGCAAGAAGCAAAAACCAATTGTTCCTGGATTTTGTGCTGCTGGGAGTGAGGTCCAGCCACCCTCTGGAGAAATCTCTTCTTTGGGCCCCAAACCTCAGTGTAGAGGTGCAAGAAACAGGTGATCAGAGGTTCTGCGGGCATGAGCAGCTGCCCCTAGATGCCCAATAGGAAGCTCTAAAGGGAAACTATAATAACCCAGTCCATGGGATATTTGTTCTGTTCCCCTTTTAAATTAAGCTGCTTAACCCACAGATACAGCCATGCATCCTCCCTCCACCCTGATCTCCTCCTTACTGTGGTCTTGGGCCGGGGGCTGCCCATGCTCCTCTGAACTTCATCAGCCACATTGACCCGCAGGTAGGTGTTGGGCGTGTTGAGCCAACGGGTCTTCTCCTTCTGCTGCTTCTGGGCATGCTGCCGCAGGGCGGGCACCGGGGCGCCATCCTCCTCAAACACGAAGGCTGTGACGGTGGCTGGGATTTCCACCTCACTTTTGTGTTTGGTTTTCTCTTGAACAAAGGGGTAGCGGTACGTGTAGCCTGTTCTGTAACCCTAAAAAGGACAGAAACAGAACCACTTACTGTGGGAAACATGGCCTCCACGCACATATCTCACATACCCTTTGCCCCCTTCTTTGTGAAGGACTCAGTTTAACCCAAACTCTCCATAACACAACGCTGCTCCTTTGATGTGTTTCAGAATTGTTCCCTTCTCCTGGTCCCCCAACGCCCTCTTTCCTTCACCCCAACAAGCCCTCTGATCAGAGCTGAGAAAATCCCTAGAACCTTGTGGACCAGACAGGTCTCCTTACCCTAACAGTGTTCCAGTTTTCCATCTGCTCCAGGGGTTCTCAGCCCTGGCTGCATGCTGGGATCCCTTGGGGGCTTTAAAAATGCTGGTACTTGCACCCACCTCAGAGCTGATTTCATTGGACAATGTCTGCGCTGCAGGATTTTTAAAAGCTTGCCAGCTGATTCTAATAGTCAACCCTCATTTTCTTGACTCCAAGGCTTCTAAGCCATTTCTTTCTCAGAACCCTGAAATCTGACTCAGGAACATCCCTGTCTCCTAAGCAAGACCATGTCCCACAGAGGTAGAAACGACTCCTGCTTGGTGAGAACATTCAGTCATCCTGAGAGCTCCCCATGGGATTCTTTTTTGGCTTGGCCTATCTTCTTATTTTTTTTAAATTAAAGAGGCATTAAAATATTTTCCTGATTATAAAGAAAATACAGACCTATCTAGAAAAATCAGGCAATATGGAAAAACATAAGAAAGAAGTGGGTTTTATTAAAAATTCTCATCCCCAGAGATAACCACTAAAAATCTTTCTGGTCAGGGCGCCTGGGTGGCTCAGTTGGTTAAGCGACTGCCTTCGGCTCAGGTCATGATCCTGGAGTCCCGGGATCGAGTCCCACATTGGGCTCCCTGCTCAGCAGGGAGTCTGCTTCTCCCTCTGCCCCTCTTCCCTCTCATGCTCTCTATCTCTCATTCTCTCTCTCTCAAATAAATAAAAAAAATCTTTAAAAAAAAATCTTTCTGGTCATCTCCGTAAGCATATATATATATGTGCATATAAGTATATACATAATATATAACTACAGAATATATGTTAATTATATATGTGTTCTAAATTACATATATAAAACAGTACATAAATGGGACCATACTGCATAAGCAACTTTACAAGCTGCTTTTCTAGTTTATTGATGTGATTTAGAGATTTTTTTCACATTATTGAACCTATAAACACACAGAAACCTTTATTTTTTTATGATTTAGTAAAAAGTAATTGATAGCACTGACACTTTGTCATTTTTAAAATATTATAAACAACCGTGAAATAAGTATATTTATACAGTTCTCTTTAGGCAATTAAAGATTCTCTCCTAAAATAAAAATTACTGGGTCAAGGGGTATACATTAAAAGTTTTCATGTATTTATTATCTTCCCAAAATGTTGAGCCAATTTATACTTCTACCAATTGTACTGGAGTTCTCAGTTCTCACCTCCCTCCCATCTGCTGAATATTGCTGAGGTTTAAAAAAAAAAAAAACAAAACTTTGGCAATCAGAAGGGTTAAAAGTAAAATCCTCCAACTTTTTAAATTCTTTTTTTTTATTACTAGTAAAACTAGATATTTTTATTGGCCGCTTGAATCTCTCCCTTTGTAAACTGCTTGTGTTCTTGGTTTGTTTTTCTATTGAGATGTTTACTGTTTTCACATTGATTCATAATACCGCTTTCTACATTAAGGATATTACTTTTTTGAATGTCACAGATGTTGCAATATTTTCCTCCATAGTTTGCCTTTCAGCTTTATGATGGGAGAGATAGTTTATAAAAATATACACTTTCAATTTTAATATAATCATATCTGTCAATATTTGTTAGACTTTCCCACCATACTTGACAAGTTCTTTCCCAACACAAGAGCATCAAAAATATAAATCTGTTTTTTAATATCTATATGAATTTACTTTTTATGTTCAAATTTTTGATAAATCAGGAATTCATTTTGTTGTTGTTTTTTTAAGATTTATTTATTTGAGATAGAGAGTGAGAGAGCACAAGCAGGGGGAAGGGAGGAGGGAGAGGGAGAACGAGGCTCCCTGCTGAGCACGGAGCCCGATGCGGGGCTCGATCCCAGGCCCCTGAGATCATGACCTGAGCTGAAGGCAGACGCTTAGCTGACTGAGCCACCCAGGAGCCCTGTGGAATTCATCTTGTTGAAAGGAATGATCCACCTTATTTATTTCCCAAAGGGCTAGCACTCAATCTTTCTCCCACTGTTTTATAAGATGCCTAGCTGCCCTGTGTTAAGTTCTCATACATTTAGGGTCTATTTCTGGATTCTCTAAGCTGTCCTACTGATTCACCTGTTCATTCTGCACTGGTGCTCCTCTGTTTAGTTGCTGAAGATTTTTCATGCTTTACCATGTGATGGGAGAAGAATCCCTAATTACTCTTCTTTTTATAGGATTTTCCTAGCCATTCTGAATTTCACTTGGAAAAACATTTTTGCTAAGTCCTTCTGTGCTCCCCTATTATTGAAGGAATTACCCTGAATTTATTAATTTGGAAAAGCAACCTCTTAACCCTATGGGATTTTCTAACCAAGAGGAAATTGTGGCTCTTTATTAAGTTCAGGTTTTCTCTGACGTCTATTGGTAAACAATTATGGTTTTCTTTAAATCAGTTCTGCTTAATGTTTTATGTTCTTTCTGCATTTGCAAATAGGGCTATTTTCTCCCATTACTATATTTTCAAATATATTATTATATGTTAAGATGCAAAAAAAGCTACTAATTTTTAAATATATTTTCATAACTGACTACTTTAAAATGCACTCATTGTTTCTAATATTTTTTCTTAGTTGGCTCTTTGGGATTTTATAGGCATATAACCATACTGTCTATACAGAATAGTAATTTTGTTTCCTTTTCAATATTTATTTTTATGCCTTACCACTTTAGATTGAGTTCCAGTATTATTCCAGAACAATATTAAAAGTGCTGACAGAAAGAATCATTGTTTTGTTTCAAAATTTAATGGAAATACTTCCAGTGTTACTAGTATATTGGCTCTTGTTTTAAGAAAAAAATTACTTTAATCATGTTAAATAAGTGTCCTCCTGTCTTAACAGCTATTATTTTTATAAACTGATACTATATTTTTATCAAATGACTTTGGTATTTATTAAAATGACCAAAAGGTTTTTAATCCTTTGACTCACTAATATCATGAAATATATTTAAAAGATTTATAATAGGGGTGCCTGGGTGGCTCAGTTGTTAAGCATCTGCCTTTGGCTCGGGTCATGATCCCAGGGTCCTGGGATCGAGCCCCGCATTGGGTTCCCTGCTCACTGGGGAGACTGTTTCTCCCTCTCCCTCTGTCTGCCACTTCCCCTGCTTGTGCTAATAAATAAAATCTTTAAAAAAAAGATTTATAATATTAAACCATCCTTGAATACTAGGAGTGAGGTTTTGCTTTGTTATTATGTATTATTATTCTAATGTTATGCTGGATACTACCTGCCAGTTTTCATGCAGCATTTTTTCATCAACTCAAAGCAAGATTGGTCTGAATGTGTTATAACTGTTACAGTTTCATGTTCCACTTTCACTCTCTGAAACAGTTTAAATGGCAGAAGAATTGTCTGTTTCTTGGGGTGCCTGGGTGGCTCAGTCAGTTAAGCATCTGCCTTCAGCTCAGGTCATGATCCCAGGGTCCTGGGATATTGGGGTCCTGGGATCAAGCCCCACATCAGGCTCCTTGCTCAGCGGGGAGTCTGCTTCTCCCTCTCCCTCTGCCTGCCTCTCACCCTGCTTGTGCCCTCTCTCTCTCTCAAATAAATAAACAAAATTAAAAAAAAAAGAATTGTGTGTTTCTTAAAGATTTGAAAGAATTCCTGTATGAAACTGTCTGGCTCTGGTGCTTTATTTAGGCATGGATTACTCGGCATGTGAATGTTAACAGGAACTGTATTTTCAAGGTGGATTGTGTTTTTCATCATTATAAAGTGACCCTCACCGTCAGCCTGGTAATAAGGTTAAGGATGGTTTGGAGGGACTGGAGGCAAGGAGTAAAAGATTAATTATTGCAGTGACCTGGACACAATGGGTGCCTGGGTGGCTCAGTTGGTTGGGCGACTGCCTTCGGCTCAGGTCATGTTCCTGGAGTTCCGGGATCGAGTCCCGCATCGGGCTCCCTGCTCGGTGGGGAGTCTGCTTCTCCCTCTGACCCTCCTCCCTCTCATGCTCTCTGTCTCTCATTCTTTCTCGCAAATAAATAAAAATCTTTAAAAAAAAAATTTTTAAAAAAAAGAGGGTCCAAGGTAGTAGCAGTCAGGAGGGGAACATGAATCAGATATAGAAACCGTCCAAGGATAGGTTTCATCTTTCACTTCTCCGAGCAATCGAAGAAGTTATGTCCTCTTCCTGCAACTAGCTCATCATGCATGCTTTGCTCTTGTTCTCCAACTGTCTCCTATTTATATGTCCTATCATCAACTAGATTGTTAGATTTTGTATCCTTTAAAGCCCACCCCTAGACACATACCAGTTAACTCCTTACATGATTGATTCATTCAATCATTACAACAGGATATTGTTAGAATGCTGCTCACCAGAATAAGGAAATTAGAGTATTACATGGTTTCTACATTAAAGTCATGAGATACCAAGGCAGAACTAACTATAAAAGAGTGAACTGAACCACAATATAAGATGGCATCGACAGCCTTTAGAACTGGGTGGTAAAGGCCATCATTTAAGAAAACTCAACTACGATTAGAATGACCATAAATTCTGAGTCAGTTGCCAATCAATGAGGCTTTAACAGCTTCATGATGCTTCAATTCTCATGTCCACCTACTGCATCCCCCCTGACTGGTTACAGGGGACTGAGTCTCAACCAACTCACCAAGTTGTCCAGCATCCTCATGAGGGCCTCAAACTCGTGCTCCCCCAGCCGGCTCTTCTGCATAGGCCCAAAGGTGCTCCCTGCCCACTGCACGGAGCCCACTTCATGGGGTCGGTGCTTCTCCTGCTCCAGGAGGATGAGGTTCTCCGCTCCCCCAGCACCGGACAGGGCAGAGACCTGCAGGAAAGAGCAGAAAGACCTCAGTGTGCGTGCATGTATGTGTGTGTGTACACATGTCTAGAAATGTGAGCTGTATTTGGCTTTTTACCCCCCAGAAGAAAAGCTACTCCAGTTACTGGGCACGTACCCACTTCCAGGGAAAGAGGTCTTAGCAGTTTCTTTCTTAATGCTAGTTCTTAGAGACTACAGAAGAGGAGGAAGCAGCAAGTGTTAAACCTCAAGAATAAAGCAATACAGAGGACTGAAAAGTTACCTGGGATACAAACCAACCTCAATTTGTGACTATTTCTGGGGAAGGTGGGGGTTAAGGTCAGGAAGGGCTCCAAAGGGGACTTCAGTTCTTGTCTATAATATTTTATTTCTTCAAGAGGAAAAGATCTGAAGTAAAAAGGCTTTTACTTTTTAAATCTGAGTGGTGGGTAGTGGGTGTATATTATTCTTCTGCATCTTTCTGTGTGTTTGAGATATCTCCCCCTGCCTTTTTTTCTTTTTTAAGCGAAAAATCACTTGAAAGAAATAGGCTGGATCCTCGGCCAATAAAACAGGAGAGTAGCCTGATGGTCTGAATGAACAGGTCTAAAGGGAGAACCCATCTTCTACAGTGGTATTAGTCAGTTGAGGAAACACAGAAGAAGGAGACACCTGAAGGGCTGGTAATACACAGCCGGGCCCCGTGGAGGGAGACGTGGCTTCCCCAGTGCACTTGGAGTATTTGCCCCACTGTCCAGGCTCCATGGCAAGGGGACAGAACAAGTGGCTACAGGCAATGGGCTTTGAGTATTAGGGTAAGAGGTGTGTATATACAGCAAGCGATTTTAGAATGATCCTAGAAGACATTTATTAATCTAACCAATCTCATTTTCTAATTCCATATCCATCTAATAGTACCTTCTGTCTACTCCCTGAATCCCGCACTCAGATATAATTGGTTATGATTTGGCTTCCAGGGTGAGGCCAGCAACATTGAGAGAGGGTGGTTTCCCAGTCGTTTCAGTGGGAAGCCAGGTGTTCTGTGCTGCAATCTGATTAATATTTGATATCTCCTGTAAGCCTACTTATTACAGGAGAATGATCCGATTACATAAACTTCCAGTGTTCCAGTTTTTACTGAAAAGGTAAGGATGCAATTTAGCTTGCTGTCCAACATGAGTCTGTGAACCTGTGAGGACCCAGCACACACCCTGGAGTGTGTTGGATTCACCAGTGTAACAAATGGCTCCGATGGGACTTCGTGGAAGTCAGCCAGGCCACCTTTGCAAGGGTGAAGAGGAGGAAGCAAGAACACTCATTTTCCATACCCTCTTCATCCAAGGCATGCATCCAGTTGGAGGCTCCATTTTTATCTGGCAAAGATAAAGACTTTAACTTTCCACCAAAGCTAAGGGTCCTTGTCCAATATCCCTGGAGATAGTCAGCTCTACTATACTGTTGTCCAAATGTTAGAAGGGTTACAGTGAGTTGGTGTAGATTACACAGAATGCAAATCCACCTTTTTGCTATGCTCATTCACCAGTTCCGGTTCTGGCCTCTGTTGCCGTATTTTCTAAGGCTGAAGTCCCTCACACGCACACAGGCTGAGCACGTGGGCATGCACTCTCAAAGGCAGTGAATCCCAGCCGGTAGGTCAATTACCTGGTTCATCCCAGACGCCCATCTGGCCAAGGCAGGGCTCCAGCCCTTGGGACCTTGGAACCCTGACTTGGAGTGCTCTCAGCTGATCTTTCCAACCGACCCTCATTTCCCCCGGAGGCAGTGAAACGTAGTGTTTAAGGACATGGATGCGGACACAGGCTGCCTGGTTTGAATCCTGGCTCTGCCACTTATTCGCTGTGTAATTTGGGGCAGCTATTTACCCTCTCTGTGCCTATTTTCTCATCTGTAAAATGAAAAAAATAGTAGTATCTACCTCGTGAGCATTATTGAAGGTAATATTTGTAAAGCATCTAGAATAGCACCTGGGGCATAGAGTGCCACATCAATGTTTATGATCAAAAAATTCCGAGGTTTTACTATGAAAGAAACAATGTGCCTAGTCATTCATGGAGGAAAGAACTGCCCACATCCTTACAAGAACTGTGCCTCCTCCCACCTCCCCCTTCCCCCATTAGTTTCCATGGCGATGGGTAGCAGATGGAGAAGAATTGCCTGAGCTTCTTCCCATCTGCCTGTAAGCAGAGCAGGGAGCTGCCTCTCTCAGCTGGGGATGACCCAGTTTCCTAGAACCCCAAACCGATAGAGAGCACTGAGAACACTGTCCCCAGGAGAATGGACTAGGCTTTTAGCCTCGAACCACTAAAATGACCACAGCCACGTTCATTTGTTTGCCAAGGTCACTGAGGGAGAAAAGTAGGCCCATGATGAAAACAGAACCTCAGTGCTGGCTGTTCAAGCAGAAATGAGCTGCCCAGGGCCTACCATCACAACAGCATCTGTAGACTGCTGGCCCATGGGGTCGCCCATGCCCTAAACCACCCACACCTCTGGTCTAATCTGGCCTGTTCTGCTTCCACACCCTCCAGCTTCCTTTCTCTCTAGAAGCCTCCCTGCTCCACGAGCTAAAAAAAAAAAAAAAAAAAAAAAGCCACTGGAGCTTTTCTGGAGGTTATTTGCTTCTATCGCCTGATGCACTTTAACAAGGTCACATGGCAGTCCTGACTGAAAAGAAAGTGACAGCAGACAGGGCCGGAAGAAGCCGCTGGGGCTGTCAGGGCCAGTGGCTGGCAGCTCTGTGCTTTCATCTCCCCAGCTGCTAGGCAGCCGTCCTGCCTTTGGTTAAACTGTACAGAGGCCATTTTTCAGTGTGGAGCCTGGGACAGGCCTTCACCAACGTGGTGGGGGACACATGGGCATCTCTCTCCATTCATTTCTAGGCCATGCTGTCTTTGCAAAGTGGTAAGAACTATTTTCTCATGGAAACCTCTTCTTCAGAAGGAAGATGGGGAACTCGTTAGAGCACAGTTATGGGGAAAGAAAGTGGGCGTATCAGAGGCTCTGCCAGGTTCTAACATCAGTTGGGGTCAGAGCTCAGGGCCAGCGTCCCTGGGGTTGCATCAGGAAGGAACTGCCTTGATCCCGGGTCTACCTTCGGGGTCAGAGCTCAGGGCCAGCATCCCTGGTTGGGGCTGCATCAGGAAGGAAGTGCCTTGATCCCGGGTCTACCTTCTCCACCTTCTGTTATGACCACCACCGTCTGGGGGGGTGGGGCAGTCTCATACCACTTCTAACACCTCTTCATCATTGTCTTAACAACTGTCCTCTCAACATATTCATTTAAAAACCCTTGAGAAAGGTGCCGCTTGCAGAACCTCCACTAGCTATGCCTCTGGGATTATCCCATTCTTTCCCCTGTCCCCCAATGCCCAAGACAAAGGCAGGCATTCCACCTGGGGCGCTGCTCTGCCCAGACCAGCCAGAAGAGGGCAGACAGGACACCAAAGAACCTTGCAAAGAGCTGACTCATCCTGGAGCAGTTAGCCTTCCCTTCTGTCAACTGAGTCCTAAAAATACCATCAGCAACACCTCTCCTTATCTGAAAGGACCCATCCTCACAAGGACCCCATAGGCCCCCCTTGTCCAGCTGAGGAAAGCAAGTCCCTGACCCAAAGACACATATCCCAGAGCTGGGAAGGATGGAGTCCATTCAGTTTGCAAGGCCCCCTTACTCACCCCTGACAGCTTGCCACACTGAAAGGAGCATGTGTTTTGCTTATGTAACACCACCTTGTTATCTGGCAAAACTATAGGATTTGTGTTTTCCTATTGCTTTTCCACCAATTCCTTTAGGGGTCCCATGATCACTGACAATCCCCACCTACCCTCCACGCCATCCCCTACTAGTTAGGAGAATCTCACAATGGACTCCCTGGACATTACATTGGGGATTCCCTGGTGTTCAGACTTGCCATGTCTAACTTCACCCCTTTCTGGGCTGGATGGACCATGTTCATGGTCTTTGCAAACTACACCCTCCAGACAAAAAGAGAAAAGACCCACCTACGATGTGGTGTCTATTTGGCATTAGCTAGATGTAACAGTTATACCCCAGGTAATACGTGAGCATGGTAAGAACTTTTACATCCCCTTTTACGGTTTCTCCCACTTTCCATTTGATGGGCCTTGGCAGCTCCCTGTCCTGGGCACTGACCCCCAAGAGGTAGATACCGGTTGTTAGGCAACAATGATAAATATTTTAAAGCTACAAAACTGATTCTAAGTGCGAAACTTTAGAAGGATAAGGTGGTGCCACGGCAGAGAAATAGGGCAAGGCTTTTAGATGGCTGGCTCCCAGGAGTCCTTAAATCACGGCCAGTGGGGCCTCCGTCAGAGCCACGCCAGGGCCCACTCCCCAGAGGAACTTGCTCACCTGTATCTCACACGCAGCCTGCAGGTGGAAGACCTTATAAAACGCCTCCTCCACGGTGTCACCTAGAGCAACCACTCCATGATTTCTTAGCACCAGGATCTGCATAGGAGCAAATGGCCAATTAAAACTTCAAGCCTTTTAAACTTTAGTGAGAAGGAGAGATTTTTCATTTACTCCAGATCAGTTTCCATATCCAATCCCAAAGCATGCCCCCAACTCCTTGTTCATTCTCCCTGTGCAAACACCCCAATGCTACCCCGCATGTGATTTTAACCCTAAGCATCCTCCCTAAAAAATAGAAGATGCTTTTTAAAACGGAGACCAGAGAGCTTGGTGGATTTCTTTGGGCAATACCTGGATTTTTAGGTCTTGGAGGGGTTTGAAGTCTGAAAAACTGGTGTCTGTGTTAAAGTGAATGAAATTACTTTGTGTCCAATAGGAGGGTCTAACCTCAAAAGCAATCTCTTGCTCCTGTGACTTAGTTGACCTGGAAATCAAAACCCAAGGGGGTGGCTCTCTGAGGGGTGGCTCTGCAGAAACAGGTGCATCATGTTACCTCTCTGGACTCAAGTCTCTTCTCCATGAACTCAGTGAGGCCCTGGTAGCTCTAAGACCCTCCACTTCTGTGAAGGAGGCCATAGTGACCTTCTACTCTTAACTCTCTGGTTTTGCAGAAGAGGAAACAGAAGCCTAAAGAAAGTGAAAGCCTCCCAGCTAATCAGGGGCAGAATTGGAACTAGAACCCAGGTGTTCTCACCATTGGTGCAACATTTGTCACTCAGCCAGGGGCAGACAGACAAAAGGAGGGGGTGGGGGAAAGAAACAGAAATGAACTTATACAAAGCCTGATTCCCTAGAGTTCAGATGCAGAAACTGTTTCTTGGTTGGTTTTATCCTCATGAACCAGACGACGCCCACCTAACAGCAGGGACACAGATCCATGTGTTGGATGTGTCCTTGCAGAAGTGGGCTGAGGCCTAGTGGTCTAATCATCACATCCTCTCTTGCTGAAAACAGCTGGAGGTTTTTCTTCTCAAGTGCCAGAGAAATAGAAAGAGATGATGACTCTGGCCTAAAAGATTTTGTAGATAGCAAATCTCTGAAATTCTTGTATTATTTCGTAGATGTGAACATCTCCTCCCTCTCCGCGCACCGCTAATGAGGCTTTAAAGAATGTTGGGAGAGAGTGGCAGGGATTTCTCCTCTGTGTCAGGAATGGGAAGGCAGAGACTCTCCAACTGGAAATGATTCAGGCAGTGAGTGCCTTTCAAGGACGGGAACAAGCATCCATCAATGTAGGCTCAGCTCCAGAACTTCCCGTACTAAGCTGGCGACCCCTAATGATGTACTGTTAAAAAATAAGTCTTTAGATTTAAGCCAAACAATAGTGAGATTCTGTTCTTCTCTATCAAGTTAGCAAAAGAAAAAAAAAGTGGTAATACTCAAGTTTGGGGAGAGCGCAGGGAAGCAGCATTCTCATATACTAGACTATGGGGGAGGAAAGGGCAATGCGCCTGAATGAAGTAAGAGTTCTAAAATGTGTGTCCCTGGGAATTTATCCTAAGGAAATGATCTCAAGTATATACAGAGATTTAGCTAAAAGGATTTTCATCATGTGTTGTTTATATCAAGGAAAAATTCAGGGCGGGGGGGGACTTCCGGTGTCCCAATTTGTTAAGGTAAATGGTGGCACAGCCATTTACACAATGAGGTATAATCTAATAATTTAAAATAGTGACTTAGAGGGGCACCTGGGTGGCTTAGTTGTTAAGCGTCTGCCTTCGGCTCAGGTCATGATCCCAGGGTCCTGGGATCGAGCCCTGCATCGGGGCTCCCTGCTTGGCGGGAAGCCTGCTTCTCCCTCTCCCACTGGCTGCCACCCTGCCTGTTTGTGCTCTCTATTAAATAAATAAAAACATTTAAAAAAATAAAATAGTGATTTAGAAAATATTTAATAACATACAAAGGTGTTTATTGGATATTACTAAGGGAAAAAAGGAGGATATATTTTATGATCCACGTTTTCTAAATATATGTGAATATATTTGTGGAGCATGCACCAAAACCTCAGGATAGTGGGATAAAGAGAATTACATTTCACTTTTTTGTTTATGTGCAACTTCTAAACATTGTCCACTGAACACATGTCACTCATGATGTAGGCTTTGGACAATCCCACCCCAGAGTGTCTTCCCGAAACAGCTGAGCAAACCTTGCAGGTAGGTCCAAGGCACTTCTGCAGGCTGATTCGATCCGCTTCCTGCTCCATCCCACCATTGAAGTCATAATAGGCCATGTCCCCCACCAGCAGGGCATTGTGGGAGACAGGCAGGAGGCCACACTTCATGGCTGACACCTTTAGTGAGACAGTGGAATGGTTAGCACCTGCAGCTCCCCCACCCCAGTCTTTGCCCTTTCCTCAGAGTGGCACAGCCAGGCTCTACTCTGGGGACTAGTGCAGGAGAAAGCAAGCCCCCAAGAAAGGCACTGCCCTTTGACTCTGCTACACCAGGCTGGGCTCTGGCTTGCTGGCTGCTTCCTCTGACGTCTTTCCATCATCATTTTGACAGTAGCCATGTCAATATACCTCTCTCTAAAATTGCTACAAAGAATGCCTTTGAGAAAGCTCGTGCTCCTGCCCACCCCCTTGCTCTTCTCTCATCCTAGGATTCTGGGAAAAGATAAGGGATAGCAGAGTTGGCACTAGGCTGGAGTGAAGCAGGGTCCAGGGTCCTCTGGGGTGAGCTGGTGGAAATCCTCAGCCTTGAGGTCAGGGCAGAAAACAGGGAGGCCCACTGAGAGGCCCCCTTTCACTAGTGATAGGGCAATAAGAGTGCCAGAGAACAGGGTTAAAATCCATGCCTCAAATCCTGCCTTTTATTAAAAGCAAGGAACAGGGAGAGGTTTAGGAGAGCCTCCTGCCTTTGTTCCCTCATTCTGTCCCATATTCTGGAAAATCTGAGTGCTCATAACTGGTGTGCTTCACAGAAAAAACCCAGGCCAATGACAAGTCCGCTCTGCTCCTGTAGGTGTTAAGGTCTGGAAGTCAGTAAGATGGGTTGAAGGTTGAGGGGACACCCAAACCTGCTTGGTTGTGGTCTTTCCAAGTGACACTGGAGTGCCTAAGGTACACATGGAGAAATTACCAGAGCCTCTTAGGGGACAACCTGATCCTTGAGGGTATTCCTTCTACTCTCGCTGAGTTTTCCTTGTTCCTGTCCCCAGCTCACAGCCCACCCTGGGTTATGAAAAGTGGACAAGTCCAGGTTCCCACCATCTTATCTTTTATCACGATCTCTTCTCACCAGAGCCTGGGCTGGGGGTGGGGGTTGGGGCAGGCACCAGCCTTCAGTCCGAGAGGACTGATCTGAGTGGAAACTCAAGAGGTGCCGTCACTTGGGTAAATGGTGCTTATGTGTGTGTGTAGCAGGGTGGGGGACGCAGCAGAGCAAACACTTCATATCTTTGCCTCATGTCCCCAAACCAAGACTTCTGTGCTTGGAAAAATGGAGAGGATTAGGGTTACCCCATGGGGTGTTCCCTCTCCTCACCTTGGCTTGAGTTCAGGAAATTTTTCCAGAACTGTTTTAAATAACGAGATTGCCACTAGCTTGGGGGGCTTATGTCTTTCGTCAGGGAGCACCTCAGAGAAGGGGGTAGCACGGGTTTGCTGCCAGCCTCAGGGACGGAAATGCTGCCCTTAGAGCGGACACTCACGGCTGCTGTGGCCGGCGTGTGCAGGTGGATGATGCAGCGCACATCAGGTCTGGCAGCGTAGATCGCCGAGTGTAGACAGAAGCCTGTGGTATCCACTGGGAAGCAGCTGCTGCCCTTCTCCACCACCTCTCCCAGGATGTTCACCTTGATCTGAGCCGGGGAAGAGAAACTTATGGCCACAAGGCAGGTGGGGGCCCTCAGGACCCTCCTTGCAGGTGGGCCACACCCACCGCCTCCAGGCATTCCCGCACCCCAGGAGCGAGGACTGTGCTTAGTGTTGGGAGAAGAGACCTGGTTCCTGCTTTTGGTGAGGACACAGGCTAACAGGAGACATGACTGATTATAATTCAGCAGGGAAAATGCTAGAGCAGATTTTCTCAAACTTGACTGGGCATAAGAATCCTCTGGAGATCCTGTCAAAATACAGATTCTCTGCAAACTGGTGCAACCACTCGAGAACAGTATGGAGATTCCTCAGAAAGTTAAAACTAGAGCTACCCTATGATCCAGCAATTGCACTGCTAGGCATTTACCCAAAGGATACAAAAATACAGCTTTGAAGGGGCACAACAGCCAAACTATGGAGAGAGCTCAAATGTCCATTGACTGATGAATGGATAAAGATGGGAGGGGGGTGTGTGTGTGTGTGTGTACACACAACTGCTGGTGGCTCTGGCTGGTCCCACATACAGTAAGGCTGTGGTATTCACACACACACACACACACACACACACACACACACACACACACACACACACCCCGGAATACTACTCAGCCATCAAAAAGAATGAAATCTTGCCATTTGCAATGACATGGATAGAGCTAGAGTGTATTAAGCTAAATGAAATAAGTGAGTCAGAGAAAGACAAATACCATATGATCTCACTCATATGTGGAATTTAAGAAAGAAAACAGATGAACATATGGGAAGAGGGAGGAAAAAAAGAGAGAGGGATTCTTAACAATAGAGAATAAACTGCAGGTTGATGGAAGTAGGTGGGTGGGGGAGGGGTATATGGGTGATGGGTATTAGAAAGGCACTTGTGATGAGCACTGGGTGTTGTATGTAAGTGATGA
This sequence comes from Eumetopias jubatus, assembly GCF_037043125.1. Taxonomy (NCBI): domain Eukaryota; kingdom Metazoa; phylum Chordata; class Mammalia; order Carnivora; family Otariidae; genus Eumetopias; species Eumetopias jubatus. The sequence continues at coordinate 52,312,743 of NW_028274815.1, read as the reverse complement.
ATCACTGAATTCTACTCCTAAAACCAATACTGCACTGTATGAAAAATGTAGATTCTGATTCAGTAGGCCCAGAATGGGACCCAAGAGTCTGCATTTCTGACAAGTTCCCAAGAGATACCCATTCTGCTGGTCCACAGACCACACCTTGTGTAGAGAAGCTAGAAGAGAGTCAGTCACAGAATTCTCTAGAAGCAGATGGGAGGAGTCTTTGATCCCAGTAAAACAGGGGGATCAGAGAAGCCTTCCCAGAGGAAGTAATATCTAACCTGAGCCTTTTTCTTGTTTTTTTTTCTCTTTGTTTTGAATTTTTAAGCAAAATACACAAAGGTAAAGATAATAGTAAAATAAACACCCATTTACCAATCACCCAAAAGCTAGATCTTAAAGGACAGGTAGAAACTAGTTACTGGTCTTATAATCCGCTTTTGATGCCAAGGAGCTAGTAGGTGTCATGGTTAACAATCACACAATGTGTGTGTGTGCGTGTGCGTGTGCATGTGCGTGTGTGTGTGTGTGTGTGTGCGTGCGTGCGTGCGCGCTCTCTCTACATGTCCAGCAGAGTAAAGCCAAAGCACCATAACCATGCTTTTGGTGCCATTTTTTCATCTGGTCCCTATCCCCTCCCCAGCCTCACTTTCAGACACTGAATACGTGAGCCAGACGTCACCCCTCACTGTCCTCCCAAATGCATCAGGATGTGGCATGTGCCCGGCTTTGTCTGAACTGTCCTCCCCCTGCTGAGGACAGAGTTCTCTCTGCCCAGTCTCTCCCTACTGGCCTGGTCTAAATCTGATTATCTTGTGGGCTCCTGGGGACTAAGGTCCTTCACCATCAGGTTAACCCACATGCTCTTCCCTTGCCCCTCCTGCTAGGCCCAAGCACCTTTTCTGGGCTCCCCAAGTTTCCTGCTGTATGGCAGCCTTCTTCACTCTGAGTTGAATCATTGCTTGTCTTGCCTGCTCCCCAACTCGCCACAAATGCCTTAAAGGCAGAGCTTGTGCCTCCTTGTGTCTTTGACCCTAATCTGACTTGGCCATGACCTCCTTAGGTGGCCCTGTGCAAGTCACTTACCTCCCTGGGCACCAGCATCCTCTCCTGCCTATAAAGTGGCCTTGGCAGCCCTCAAGGTCTACCCTGCCCAGATACTCTGTGACTTTGTCAGCTGGCTCTTTTAACTGCATACGTGGAATCAACATGTGAGTGTGTGTCAAGCCTGGCAGAGGCCCTGAGTTGGTACCCTCTGCCCTCAGGAGTACAGCACAGCAGCCCACACATCTAGGAACCACAGGGCCTCTTCTGCTTGTAAGACAGTCCTTTCTACTTCTTTCCTCCTCCTACCCAGGAATCTTTCCTATCAAGACCAATTTCTGGACGTTTCTTCCTACTACACCTAAAAGGAGCAAGAGAACCAAAAGGGGTTCCAGAAAGCTATTGCTAATGGTACCAGCACTAAGCCAGTCTTGCACTGCTTTGAGACAAAGCACTGGCTGTTATTCTAATATATTCCCCAATCTAGGAAGGCCTCCCCATTCCCAGACTTCGGGGTCCAATCCAAGGCACAGAGAACCTCAGGCCCATCTCCTCCCCCTCCTACCTCCTACTGCACTTGCTGCCTGCACCTCATATTTGGTCTCATGGTTGGGTTGTACTATGGGTATTCTGCTTTGGGGCCATGTGTCTTCTCTGCCCCACTAGACTGCAAGCTCCACGAGGGACAGGATGGCAGTGGCTAATCTGAAGATGACCTGTCACTGTAGGCTGCTGTCGTTTCAATAAGCAATGGGCAATGAGATGCCCGACTATACTTACCAGGCTGGATGCAGTGACTTCACTGCAAGAAACTCCCTTAGGGCTAATCAGGAAGTGATCCTGCTCCTTGCTGACTCTCAGCTGGAGGGAAGACACATGTTCTCAGTGGCAAGGAGACAGAAGGGTTATTTCCAAGAACACGCTGCTTGAATCCCCACTTCCCCTGAATCCACTGCACCTAAAACTCACACCCAAAAAACCCTTATCTCCCCCACAGCACACGAAAGATGAAGAGGACCTGGACTTTATTGGAACTGGGGCAATGGACCTACAAGAGGAATCTCTCAATGATCAAGGGTAGCCCTAGAAATAGGATCCAGGAGTTCTTAGCTCCTTATGCAGGGAACTGGCCACAGGGAAGGTTGTCTATTTCAGGTGACCACAGTAGTTAGAAATGTTGGAAGGGCTCAGTGCATGGCCATGCCGACAGGCAGGAGCTCTCTCTTGGGATTTTGTCAGGGCCACATGCAGTACCCACCCCACTCCAAGATGCTCTGCTCACCGTGACATAGGTGTCGCTCAGCTGGGCCCAGCCATAGAGGTCTAGGAGACGGTACACGCTGCTGATCTTGCACCGCATGAGCCGCTCCCCCTTGGCCAGGTTCAAGGGGTCAGCTGTGTGGAGGTCATTGATGGGCGTCATCATGGAGAAGTCTGCAGGGAAACAGGGTGGGGACAGGGCAGCTCTCAGGGTCGGGGCTGCTGTCTGTCCCCCTTCCTTCCTCGCCCTAGTCCTCTCTAAATTCTGACACTACAACTGCACAAGAGACTTCCACAGGCAGGGAATTAAATATTCTTTGGCCCTCATCCAGGGGGAGAAAATCCATAGAATGGATAGTTGTGCCCAAGAAAGTCTTCTGCTTATTCAGATAAAAATGGCATTGCTTTTGGTCAAAAATCATGGCAAGATTCAAACCACAAAATGAAGGGTTTTTGGGATGTCAAGCTCAAAATAAATCCTTAAGATGGACATTGAATAAAAGCAAGAATAAGTTTCTGAGTGGAAATATAGGTATATTTCATCAGTTAGTTTTGGAAGAAGATACTAATCACTAGACCTGCTATTGTTTATTGTTTTAAACTATACCATGTAATATAACTTTTCCTCTGCTTTGGAAACAGAGCAAATCAGGAAGTCAAGTCAGCCAGGAAGTAAATTCCTCAACTTCTTCTGACAAGTCATAAACTTCCAGAAGTCAGTGTGGTTAGCTGAAGGGCTTCAGGCTTCAGTCAGGCCATATCTGCTCCCCTCTGGATGTGCAGTCCCTTGGTTAGTTATGATTCTTTCAGGGAATTTGGGGAGATATGGAAGGGATCTGGAAATGGGCCTAGAGGGCTTGATGGTCTTATCTTCAGGGCACGTAAGGGGTCTAGGAAGTGGTGTCCAGTCTATCCCATTAAAAATGGTGACCGCTCCCTGTGTGCCTCCAGAAGGCATAAGAGGGCATCTGAGCCCCAGCACTTCCAATTAGTCAGTGTCTAGAAACCAATAAAAGAATCAATAGGAAAGCGTTCTGGCTTAAAATGATGTCTGGCTGGGAGCCTCCTGATGCTGCCTCTCCCAGCATCCCACTAAAAACTTTAATGGATTAAACGCCTTTTAGAAGCTTCCACCATCTCAATAAACTCGCTATTACACACTGTGATATCTGTCCTGCATCAGGTTTGCCATTAGCTGAAATGATGAGATGGTCTACAAAGGTGAAGGTGGACCTACAAAGATGCTGTTGGGCCTACATAAAGCAAGCAGAGCAAACCTCGAAACACCCATGTCAGGAATATAAACCCAAAAAGCTTGTGCCCACCAGAGGAGGGATACCTCCAGGGCATGTGCCCAGGAACTGTAGTTGACAGAGAAAGAAGTGGTCCAAAGGCTCAGTAGAACTGGCAGAAAGAACGACGACGAAATTCCAAAGTCCGCAATTTCTCATTGGAATTGACCATTCTGGTATCCCCTCCTCCTCTCTGTTCATTCCCCAGACAAGTAATTACCTCTTTACTTCATCCCTAGCAGCAAGAAGGAAGGCATATCAAGAGCATAAGCCCGACAGACAAAGCTGGGCAGGGGGAGATAATGGGAGAGGGTCTTCAGACCGAGATTTCTTTAATTCCTTCTCTTACAAATAACTAGGGAATCCCAGGGATGGCAAGGAGGCCAGAATAGGTCTAAAAACATGCCATCCCATCTTCTGTGTCCTGTATCAGTGTCCCCCTCCCCCACTCTGTAGAGCTTTGCTGAAAGGATTACCCCACCCGCAGACCCAGAGTGGGAGAAGAGATCAGAAGGCTCCACGAGCACCCCAGAGCCTCTGCTCTCAGGGTTTTAAAAGAAAGAATGCTTATAAGTTAAGGTGACTGAACGCCAAGTTTATGACTCAGATCTAACCAAGCCATTTACTCAAGGGACCTAAGAAAACACAGAAAAAGATGAAAACTCCCCAACCGCCCCCAGGAAAGCTAAGACTGAAGGACACATGATTGCAAAAAAAAGAAACCAAAATAAAAATACAAAACAACCACAAAATTCTAAGGCAAATGGAGCTGGACAAAGAACAACCTGTCTGCTCTTGAACTCATGACTCTTGGAACTTCCCCCCTCCACATTCCCTGACTCAGATACCCTGGACATGCCCGAATCAGATTTTCAGACATCCAACTGTCTTCCTGACAGATGCTGGTTGGTGAGGCAGTGGGAATGCTGGTCAGCTCTATTTCTCTTTCAAAAGAAAAAGTATAAGAACGGAGACATGAAAACGATGAGAAAGAATAGGATAGCTAATGGAGACAAAGACCAGAGAGCTGGCATATAAATAATCAGCACTCACATAACAGAAAACATTTCTGAACTGAAAAACAGACCTGTGTAAATAAATTATAAGGATTTACTACATTCCACAGGAAAAAGTCCATAAAGAGAAAAAGCCTACAGTTATATGCTTCCTGGCACATTTCTGAAATACAAGGATAAGGGGGAAAATGCACAAACATCTACCAAAAAAAAATGTTGGTTACCTACAAAGGAATGAAAAAACCCCGGCTGTTTCAGATTTCTCTGCTATAGCAAGAGATGCCAGGAGACAATGCTATGGGAGGGTTACCAACAAACAACACTAAAATAAAGTGACATGAAACAGGTAAAAAGAAAAGAATCATCAGAAGTATGCCCAGCAAATATAAAGAAAAAAATAAACAGAGGTCATAATATCATCAAAGTAGAAATCAGGGAAAGCCATATTCCTTTGGAATATTCATCCCTGGCAGCAAGAAGGGAGGCAGAGCAAAAGCATACGCCCCCCTAGACAAAGCCAGGCAGCAGGGGCCATGGTTGGGAGGGGCCACTGTGGAGGTCATTTTACATGAATTAAACATATAATCCATCATGAGGCTATAGCTATAAAGAACATTTACGCTTTGAGTAACATTTCCTCAAGATACAAAGCAAATGCTACCAGAAATACGAAGAGAAATGAACACTAATTAAATATACAGTGGAAGACAACACGACTCTCAGTTTCTACAAAATAAAAATAAATGAAGATACAGATTAAATACTATGCGCTGGAGATAGAGTCTCTGCCTACATATCATTCAAAAATGATATTATTAGGCCACAGAGAAAATCTCAATAAATTCTCAACATAGACATTAAATAGGTCACATTTTCCAAACACAATGCAATCAAACTAGATGTTATCAACAAACCCTTAAAACATTACAAATTCAGTCACTTGGAAATGAGAAAACACACTTCCAGATAGTTCTTAGAATAAAAATAAAATCAAAACAGCAACTGCAAACTATGTAGAAATTAGCCATAAAGGAAATATTGTGTCAAAATGCATGGAATAAGATGAAACTTACACTCAGGGAAAAAAATTCATAGTCTAAAATGTCTTTGTTATTCAATTAAATATGAAAATAAAGCATCCATTTTATTCTACTCTAGAAAACATAAAAATAACAAAATAAACCAAAGAAAAGTTATGGAAAAGAATTAGTGAATAGAAAAACAAGATCAATGAATCCGGAAACTAGAAAATTAGTAGAACTAATATAGAAATCCAAGAATTGGCTTATGTGAGAAGATCTATAAATAAACCAACATCTGGATTGGCATAAAAGAAAACAGGAATAATAAAAAACTAATGATGTAATGTATAGTGATTAACATCACATAATAAAAAAAAATATATTGCCAGAAAAGAAAACGGGAATATGCAACATCAGGAATGAGAATGGGATGTCTTCTCATTCACAGCAGAAAGTTGAAATGATAGAAATAATACTGTAAATCACTAATAATTTTGAAAATCTCCATGAAATGTATTATTTATTTAAAACATATGATCAAAATTTACTCAAGAAGCAGCAAAATAAATTTTTTAAAAACCCTAGATGAAACTGAGAAAAATAATGTTATAAAAAATGTTCCAGATCCGGATGGCTTTACAAGTGAGTAATAAACCTCCAAGGAAGAAAGACTTCCTATCTTATTTAAATTCTATCAGGACAAAGAGAAGTATGGAGTTCACCTTGATTTATCTTATGAAATTATAGCCTTAAAACAAATACTAAATGAAGACTGCCCAAAAAGTGAATTTCTGACCAATCTCACGTATGAATATGAAAATCCTGAATAAAAGTCTAGCAAATCAAATCTAGAAGAGTATTTTCAAAAGGATGCAACAAGAGCAGGAATGACTGATTTCACAAATGAAAAAAGAGTTCAATGTTCAGAAATCTATTAATATAATTCATCACAGCAATAGTTCAAAGAAAGAGAAATCAATAAATGCCCAAAATGCATTTTATAAAATTCAACATCCATTTCTGAGAAGAACCCATATTGAACTAGAATAAAAAGATACTTCCTCAACATGATACGAACTCAAATTCTTGTGGTAAAGGATTTCTATTAAAGTCAGAAACAAGACAAGGACGATTACTCTCTAATCTATTATTAAACATTTTTTTCTGAGGGTTCTAATGGATGCAGTGAGAAAACTGGAAAAAGAAACCAAAGGGTAAATGTTGGAATGAAGGATTCAAAATGACCATTATTTGCAGGTTATGTGATTTTTCTATATACAAAACCCAAGAGAATTAACTGAGAAGCTATTAGAATTTAAGAGTTCAATAAGAAGCTGCTTTCCCTGGATGACAGCTATAATCAGAAACAAAATTGAATGGAGGAAAAAAAATCATTTAAAATAACAAAGTTAGGGGCGCCTGGATGGCTCAGTCATTAAGCGTCTGCCTTCGGCTCAGGTCATGATCCCAGAGTCCTGGGATCGAGCACTACATCAGGCTCCTTGCTCCACAGGAAGCCTGCTTCTCCCTCTCCCACTCCCCCTGCTTGTGTTCCCTCTCTCGCTGTGTCTCTCTGTGTCAAATAAATAAATAAAATCTTTTAAAAAATAAAAAATAAAATAAAATAACAAAGTTATATAAAATTTCCAGGATAAACTTAACAAGAAATTAGTAGGGACTATAAGAAAATAACTACTAACCTTCTCTAATGGACATTTTTTTAAAAAAGCAAATAAACAGAAGACATACATCATTTCTGAACAGACTTAAAATTCATTTGTGCGAATATTTTTAAAACACCTACACTGTGCCAGCTACTTTTCTTTTCTTTCTCCACCCAGGTGCCCCATAATGACTGCTTTTTTTTTTTTTGAGATTTTCATTTTCTTAAAATTTTTTAGTTATGTTAATCACCATACATTACATCATTAGTTTTTGATGTAGTGTTCCATGATTCATTGTTTGTGCATAACACCCAGTGCTCCATGCAGTACGTGCCCTCTTTAATACCCATCACCAGGCTAACCCATCCCCCCACCCCCCTCCCCTCTAGAACCCAGCTACTTTTCTAAGTCCAAGACACTATTCTAGGATACAGCAGTGAACAAAACACAAATATTTTTTCCCTCATGAAGCTTATATTCTAATATAAAATTGTAAATTTATAAATTCTCCACCAAATTAATCTATTTATTTAATATAATCCCAATCAAAATCCCAAAAGGGAATTTTTGAGGTATGCAGGGTGGGGGGGAACTTGACAAAATAATTCTTATTTTTAAAAATAATTAAGGGTATTTGTCCCATGAGATGATAAAACATGGGGAAGGTGTTTCTGAGTGTGCAATCAAAAGAGGAACACACAAAGGAAAGTAACAATGGATTCAGTTGCATGGAAATTAAAGAGTTCTACAAGACAAAAACATCATGAACAAAAAAGGCAAAGGAAAAACTGGAAAAAGTTGCAATATATTTGATAGATAAGAGGGAAATAGCCCCATTTTATAAAGATTTGAAAAAATTTTTTAAAGATTTTATTTATTTATTTGAGAGAGAGAACGAGATAGAGAGAGAGAACATGAGGGGGGGAGGGTCAGAGGCAGAAGCAGACTCCCTGCTGAGCAGGGAGCCCGATGTGGGACTCGATCCCGGGACTCCAGGATCATGACCTGAGCTGAAGGCAGTCGCCTAACCAACTGAGCCACCCAGGCACCCCAAGATTTGAAAATTTTTAAGAAAAGGATATGTGAGTAGGAAAATTGGCAAGGAATGTGATAGGCAATTTACTATAAAAAAAAAATCATCCCAACGTGTATATGAAAATACACCCAAAGTCGTTAGTGATCAAACAAATGCACATTAAAACACAAATAAAGTACTATTTATCACCTATCAAATCAGGAGGATGAAATGAATGGTATAATACATACTACAGATCAAGGTGGAGGAAAAGGGCACTCTATTGCATTGCTGGTGGGAATGTAAATTGGTTCCATCTTTCTCCATGGTAATTTGGCATTATGCATTAATGTCTTTAAAACATGCAAATACTTTAATGTAGCAATTCTATTTCCAGTAATTTGTCTTTAGAAAATAGTCATAGACTAAATGAAAGGATTTATGGCACTGTTGTTCATAAGAGCAAAAAGCTGTAAACTAATTAAAAGTCTAAAAATGGGAAACAGTCTAAAAATAAATTATGGCATATTCAGTCATGCCATAGAATAGCATACTTTCACCAAATATATTACAGAATCCTATTTTATTATGTGAAAAATTAGTTAAGATATGTTAAAGCTATCAAACTTGCATGTATAATATGATTCCATTTTTGTTTTCCTAATTTATATATGTTAAGAGAAAAAGGCTGGAAGGATATACACCAAAATATTGAAAATAGTCATTTCTTAGTTGTAAGAACACAGTACATTAATTTTAATTTCCCTTTCTTGATTATTTCCCTAATTTTTATCATAATCCTGTATTTATGTTGTTGAGGGAAAGTATTTTTTGATGTTTATTTCTTCAAGGTTGTGGGCAGAACTTCAGAACCCAGGAAGAGGGTTTCATGCCCAGGCCTGGCTGCTTGTGGTCCTTGTCTATGGAGTCAGGTTGGTCTGTCCAGTGGGATACCAAGATACTGGCTTCAAAACCCTCCTCCCCTCCCTACCACTCCAGCTGCAAGGGAGAGGCTCCACGGGGTTGAGTAAAGAGCAGCCCAAGTCAAGGGCTGCTGCTAGCCCACGAGGATTTTCCTTCAGTTCTGTATCCACAGCTACGGTAACAGGGAGCGGAATCTGCACTCTCCACTCCTGGGTCCTCAAGCAGAGGCCATGTAGAAGACTTGGAGTTGCAAAGCTCCTCCCTTCATGCTAACCCACTTACGAAGGGGGATGGAGGAGTCACATAGAGGTTTCCCTGCCTCTCAGAACAGTGACACTCTGTCATCCTGTCCCTTCCCCCAACAGAATCAGAAAGAGGTTTTCCGGTAGGTCACCATCCCCCTTCTATTTCTGGGCACCAGGAGTAATTCTCCTGTGGGTCTTTAAATCCAGCAGCCTCAGAAGCAGAGCCAGGTACCGCTTTGGCTGCCCGCCTCCCGCGTTGGCTAACTCAGCTGCACCGCTCACTCTGTAGCCTGGCAACCCACCCTCTCTTCCCCACCTCACTTCCTCCACTTCCGTTCCTGGCAGCTCCCCAGCTCCGCACGTACTCATGGAAGATGCTGGGAAGACTGCGTGGGAGGTGCTGGCCATGAAGTCCGCGATCTGCCGCAGGGCCCAGATGTTGGAGGAGTTGTTCCCCTTCTTCATCTGCTCCTGGATGAGGCCTTCCAGTTCTTCCCTGAAAGACTGAAGCAGGCCCCAAGGTGCTGGTCCCCCCAGTGGATCTCATGGGGGGGTCTGAGGACCCCTCTTCCAAGAACCCACCCCAATCCCCTGGGTCAGCTAGGCCAGGGCCACACATGGGATCCCTGGGCCTCAGGGGACATTGGGAATTCTAGTGGGACCTCAGGAGCCTCCCCAAACTACAGTTTGGGAAGCAAAAAGATGTCCCCTGTTGTGTCCCCTTTGTCCAGGTCCTTCCTGAGTCTAAGTGATATTCAAGACGTCCCTCCCACTTCCAACCCCCCCTCACTGCCCCCCACCCCGCCCCAGGCCATCAGACAGGGCAGGGCTTCACTTTAGTAATTAAGAGACATTTTAAAAAGCAGAGCTGGACGAAAATGTGTGCCATCCTCCCTGTCCGTCAGCCATGCCTATGGCCCTTCTGGACCTCAGTTTCCTCAGGTACTGAAGGATTTGCTGTCCTCCCTGTCACTTCCACTTCTAATGTCCTGCTACTCTAAGCCTGGTTTTTCAGACCATAAATAAGGCAGGACGGTCCACCAGGTGGCAGCAGGGAACACTCAGGAGGAAACGGAGCCCCTCAGGTGTTGGTCAATCTATAAAAGGATAGAAGAAACATGAACTCCTTTTGTCCCATTTCTTGCCTGCGAATAGAGTTCTATCCATTCAGGCCCCGAAACTTGGGTTGGTACTAACTCTGCCACTTCTCCTATCACACCTGTCATCTCTCCTAGTCCCACACTGGAGTTTTCCCATCATCCCAAAGCTTTTAGTACCTGCCATATTCCTCCAGGCTTCCTCCACAGCGTCACCTGTCACCAAGACCTCAGGCCCATTACCTCAGTGCTCCTCTGTGAAGCCTGAGCATTCACCGTGTGCTCTCAGCCAGGGTCACACACAGCCCACCTACGTGTTCTGTCTCTCCAAAGCCCAGTGGGGACTGAGGCAGAGCCCCTCCTGGCAGGCACCTGGAGATGCCAGCTCCAGCCTGAGCTTCCCAGCCCCTGGGATCATGCACTGTTTCCTGAGGACCCCCAGCTCTGCCGCCCTCACACTCCTTCCACACCGCTCTTCCTCTCCTCACCCAGGGCCTCTATCACCCTCCTACTTCCGTGGTCCATTAGGCCCATGCTTTGTTCTTCTCAATGCAGCACTTGCTGCAAGGATGAGCTCTGTGTCCATGCCACGCAGGTACCAACTGACCTCAAGTCTGGGGCCATGGTAGGGTGATCATGACTTGCCCTCCCTGCCCTGGCCCATAGTCCTCTGTATCCTTCACTCTGGCCACCTCCTGGGGCTTCCAGACCCTCTTCACCTCTACCCCATGCCTGTCAACCTTATTGCCCCGACAGTGAGTTCTTTGCGGTGCTCAAAAATGGGGGCCCCAAGCCTTCCACGTGGCGCTCCCTGATGGCCTCTGGTTTACAGGACTATCCCTGTTAGTTCATTGTTACAACTTTTGGGGAAGGCTGGAAACTGAGGCAGGGCTCCTGTCTCCCAGACCCACCCCCTCCCCAGTACCAAGCCAAACCGCCTGCACATAAACCAGGTTTTTGCCCACTACCAGTGACCAGGGAGAAAATGAAATACCCACAGGGCCAGGCCCGTCTTGCTCAGGGCGCTTAAAATTGCTACAACACTGAGCAAATGAAAGAGGAGTTATTTATCTTTCAGGTTCAGCCAGATGAATGGGCGGCGCCGCCTCCTCGGCTCCCTTCCCCTCCTCCTCCTCCTCTCCCGCCCGCCTGGGGCGGACCCCACTCACGGGGCTCTCCAGGATCATGGTGACGCGCTTCTTCTGCTCCATCAGGTTGAAGTCCTGCCGCAGGTCCGCCGCGCGGCTGCGGAGGCGCAGGTACTCAGGGTCGTCCTCAGAAAAGCGGTCCAAATACTGCTGCCCCTGCGGGGGCGGCGGCGACGCAGCCTCGGGGACAGTCTCTTCACTCATTGTCCTGGTGGGCTTATAATTCGTTTCTGGAAGCCTACAGAGAAGGAAAGAGGGAGCTCCCAGTCCGAGTACAGTTCCATACGGCAGAGGGGCTGGATTCTTTGGATTCACGAGGGAGGCGGCTATTCCCCGGAGGGTGTAACCTGAGCCGCGGTTTGGAGGGCAGGGCGCCGTCAGCTGCCCATCGATAGGGGGCGCTAATACATCATCGGACCTAGCGAAAATCTGGCACTCGCCTAGGGGTCCACCACCCTTCCCTGACTAACCATCTACACTTAAACTGCCACACCAGGGTGGAAGTGGACAGTTCCTCCGGTGCAAGCATGATCTGCATACTTTTTGGAGCATTTTTGTGATGCATACCTACGTAGTGTAAAGCCACATATTGGGAATTAGTACTTACTAATGTACTATATCTAGACCTGATCCCTGGAATGAGGACTAGGGCAGCCTTTGGAGAGCTGGGCTGGGAACCCTATTTTTTCTACTCAAGCATGGTTTTTTTTTTTTTTTTTTTTTTGCCCACGGCCTGATGGTAAGAAGGAATCTCTTCTCTTACTATACTGGAATCTTCCTGAAGAAGCAAGCTGCAGCTCCAGTCTCCACCTCCCAGCTATGGGGCTTTGACCACACCAGTCTCCCTTTGTGTGTCAGCATCACTAGGCCTTCAAATCTGAGTTATGCCCCTTCAACACCCAGGGCAGCCTTACAGAGCCCCCTAGCCTTCTCCCTACTGTGTGATCCCTTTCTTAGCAAAGGCAAGTGCCTTGACTGAACAAGAATTAGCTTTTGAACACCAGTAGAGAGATGCCAACAAAAGAGCATTACGGGGGATCGGGACAGCTGGCTTTCATCTTTAACCTGCCCTCCCTCACTTTACCTCCATGAGCTCACATTTGCATTCCACAAGGAGGTGGAATGCTCTCTTGTTCTCTTACAGCACTCCTGCCTCCTTGTCCTCATCTGTTCTTCCCCCTTGGCCCATTCTGTTAGCCCAAACCTTGACTTTCCCTACAGCCAGCAGTTCATTATGCAAGAGGCCTTGCTGACAGCCAGTAAAGCATAGTCTTGTTGGTGAGCTGTCTGCAACATCTTCTTCCATCTTCTCTCGAGATTCTACCCTCCACCTTATAGTTCCTCTGAGTGGGGCAGGTGGGTGAAACACTAGGTAATGGGAGAAGTGGGAATCTACCCCATCAGGCCAGAACACTCAGGTGATCTTTCTTCCTTTCCCTCTTCTTTCATTTTTCCTTCCTAACTACCTACCTACCTTCTTTCCTTCCTTCCGCCCTTCCCTGCCCCTCCCTTCCCTTCCCTGTCCTTCCCTTCCCTTCTTCCCTTCCTCCCTCCTCCCACCCTCCCTTTCCTTCCTTCCTTCCCTCCTTCCTCCCTCCCTTCCTTCTTTTTCCCTTTTTGGGAATTAGCAAATTCAAGGGAGGGCACATGTACTACTTCCCTCAGTGGACAGCCTGAACCCTTGGCCTAGAGTAGTGGTCTTAAACTTGGGTGCATATTGGAATCCACTGGGGAACTTTAAAAAATACTGCTATCAGGGATTTTAATGTTATTAGTCTGGGGTGTGATCTGAACATCAGGATTTTTATGTGTTTTTTTTCTTTTATTATGTTATGTTAGTCACCATACAGTACATCATTAGTTTTTGATGTAGTATTCCATGATTCATTATTTGCATATAACACCCTGCGCTCCATGCAATATATGCCCACTTTAATACCCATCACTGGGCTAACCCATCCCCCCACCCCCCTGCCCTCTAAAATCCTCAGTTTGTTTCTTGGAGTCCATAGTCTCTCATGATTCGTCTCCCCCTCCGATCCCCACCCCTCCATTTTTCCCTTCCTTCTCCTAATGTCCTCCATGCTGTTCCTTATGTTCCACAAATAAGTGAAACCATATGATAATTGACTTTCCTGCTTGACTTATTTCACTTAGCGTAATCTCCTCCAGTCCCATCCATGTTGATGTAAAAGTTGGGTATTCATCCTTTCTGATGGCTGAGTAATATTCCCTTGTATGTATGGACCACATCTTCTTTATCCATTCATCTGCTGAAGGGCATCTCGGCTCTTTCCACAGTTTGGCCATTGTGGACATTGCTGCTGTGAACATTGGGGTGCAGATGGCCCTTCTTTTCACTACATCTGTATCTTTGTGGTAAATACTCAGTAGTGTAATTCCTGGGTCATAGGGTAGCTCTATTTTTAACTTTTTGAGGAACCTCCACACTGTTTTCCAAAGTGGCTGTACCAACTTGCATTACCACCAACAGTGTAAGAAGGTCCCCCTTTCTCCACAACCTCTCCAACTTTTGTTGCTTCTTACCTTGTCAATTTTTGCCATTCTAACTGGTGTAAGGTGGTATCTCAGTGTGGTTTTGATTTGAATTTCCCTGATGGCTAATGATGATGAACATTTTTTCATGTGTCTGTTAGCCATTTGTATGTCTTCTTTTGAGAAGTGTCTGTTCATGTCTTCTGCCCATTTTTTGACTTATTTGTTTTTTGGGTGTTGAGTTTGAGAAGTTCTTTATAGATCTTGGAAATCAGCTATGGACATCAGGATTTTTAAACGCTCCCTGGGTGATTCCAATAGGCAGCCAGAGTTGAAATACCACTGGCTAGATGTTAATAGTTGTACCATGTAATAGATGGCATCCATTCCAGATGTTGGCCATTTAGCAAGCCAGCCAAAATGGCACAAACCTCATCTTCTAACACCATTGCCAGGTGTCATTTCCCATGGCTGTCCAAACCCCATCCTCCAACTCCAGTCACCAACTGCCACCATACACCTAACCTGGGACAGCCGGAGGCTCCAAATGCCACCATTGCTGCTTTTGCGAGTTTGCCAAACCACGACACCTCATCTTAATTCTTTCACTAATTAATCATTTCCTTATGAATGCCCTCACCAGATCTCCCCCAACCAGCACCATGCCTGCTGGGCCTATAGATGAAATATTTGCCTGTGAGTGACAGAGTATGGAGGAGGCATCTTCAGGAAGTGGCAGCCAAAAAAAACCCCAAAAGCAAAAAAAAAAAAAAATCTCTAAAGAAAGATCTGAAACAGATTTGGCAGGTTGCTAGAATGGTTGAAATTGTACTTAGTAGCATTCAAGCCAGATTCTTCAACTAAGTGGAGAAAGAGTTATTGAGTCCATCAGGGATGTTTCCAGTGGAATTAGCTCTGGACTAGAGTCAGAGTCTACAGTATCACCCTCACTCTGTCATTCTTTAGCTTCATGGGCTTGGCCAAATAGTAATTTCCCTCTTTGGGTCTCATTTTGTCCATCTCTAAATGAGGGAGAGAACAGAATAAACTCTGGGGCCCCTTCCAGCTCTACACTATATGGAGTGAGACAGATTCATGTAGAAAATGAAGGATGGAGGATCTGAGTTTCCTGGAGCAAGAGACCTTCTTCCTGCATCCTTGTCTCTCCACCCCTGGGGCCTCTCCCTCAAGCCAAATACCAAATGGGCAACTGCAAAGAACACACATGACCTACTGACATTTGCCTTATAGGTTCAAGTTAATCCCACGTGCGTGGAGCGAGTTAAAAATACCTCACCTCCACCATGCTCTCAGACAGCCTCACCCCTGCAATAATAAGCAGTAATAAGGTATTGCAAGGACAAAGACAATGGGAGTGCATCAGAGCTATGCAGACATGAAGTCACCACCCAGACTCTCCAGGGCAGACAGCACTGCAGACATTTTTCCAGAGGCACTGCCCCTCCTGTTTTAATTCTTAGAACTTTGGAAGCCCCAATCTTTGAGGTTATTTTAAAAACAAAACAAGCAACATTCCAATGGGTACCATGGATATGCACATGGAGATGAGCTCCCTGTGTTCCTTATGACTCCAGGTCCCACCAGCTCCAGAGCCACCTGAACCCTCAGCTTCTCTGGGATTAGGATCACTTTGGTCAGCACAGCCCAGTACTGAACCTTCCTAGCCTAAATCCTTTCTATTTAGGTGGAAAAGGCTGACCGTCTTTCCTTCCTCTTGGAATGGCTGCACTCCCAGGAATGGGTCTGTGAAGGCTTGAAGTAGCATTTCCCTCCCTGAAGCACGAGGAACAAAGAAGCTCAGGTCCTGCTGGAGAGGAGCCCAACTACCATGCCCCCCAGGCCTGCCTTCACTTCTCAGAGCCCATCCCCAGAAGGTTACTCCAGAGAAGCTCCGTTGGGAATGGAGTAGAAAATGGAAGCCCTGACTCCCTCATTGTGACAACGGGGGCCAGAGAAAACCACCCTTTGACTTTGTGAACAAGAGGCATCCTTTTGGGCTCCTTTTTTTCCTTCCAAAGTGTTGCACAGGTGACCAAAGTTATGTGCAGTGTGGCTTACTGGTTAAAAGCATGGACTCTGGAACAAGCGGATGATGAGTTCCAGTCTTAACTATGCCACTTATTAGCTGTGTGATCTTGTAGGGCAAGTTACTTAACCTCTCTGTGCCTCAGTTTCCCCATGTATAAAATAGGGATTGAACTATTTACCTCTTTAGGCTGTTGTGAGGATTTAGATGAGTTAATGTATGTGAAGCATTTAAAACAGTGCCTGGCATATATCAAGTGCTATTAAGCATTTGCTCTTATCATGTGTCATTTAGGGGCTAGAATCATTATAGCATCAGGAACTTGAGTAATGAGAGGCTCATGATTCAACTGTAAACAGGTGCATACTCAATAGCTGTAATTATATGTTGTAGTCCAAAGAACTAATCTGATCTTGAGCTATATTAACAAAAAGAACACCCAGAAAAAGACTGACAAGAATGACTAGTTCTCTGACCAATACTGGGAACATGTCAGCTTGGAGATCACAACAAAGAGGATAAGCAGGGTGGTGACCATCAGAGGCCACTGCTTGATGGGCCAGGTGTGACATCATAAAGAATATATCTCGCCTTTTCCCCCCATTCCTGGCACAGAACTTCAAAAAGTCTTGGGATTTCTAAAATATCCAAAAAACATTAGGAGGGTCTTTTGTTATTCATGATGAGCTCATTTCATCAAACCTGAATTTATGCTAATGAGGTGATTTATGGTGGGCCCTTAGATGTTTCCAGGGAGGGACTGGCCACCAAGAAAGACCAAGCACCTGATTAGAGGGTTGGAACTTCAGCCGCACCCCCAACACGTGGAGGACAGGAGGGAGGACTGGAGGCTGAGTTCAGTCAAGCGGCAGATGATTTAAACCACCATGCCTAATAGTAATAAAGCCCCCCACTAAAAATCTCTGAACATCAAGGCTTGGAGGAGCTTCCTGATTGGTATGCTGGGATGGTGATGCACCCAGATTCTAGAAGGAGGGGCACAGAAGCTCTGCACCAATCCCCCACCCTCCCCACACTCTGCCCTATGCATTGCTTCCATTTGGCTGTTCCTGAGTTAAATCCTTTGTCATAAAACTGTAGTCACAGTTACAGTGCCTTCCTTGAGTTCTGTGAGTTGTTATAGTGAATTAGGGATTAAAGGGCAGCATGGGAACCCTCAAATTTATAGCTAAGTGAGTCAGAAGTGCCTGGAGGTGGCTTGTGGCTTCTGAACCGGGGGCAGTTTATTGGTGCCCTTGCCCTTTAACTTGTGGTAGTTAACCTGTGTGTCCTTTAACACGGCAGAGTGTCAGAACTGAGCTGAACTGTAGGACACCCAGTTTGCTAGTTTGCGTCAGAGAATTGGTGACGGAACAGTACTGGGCAACTTCTATTCATGATTTACTTTCATTCCCAGGACCACTCCATAGGGCAGATGTTAATGTCACTATTTTACAGATAAACTGAATCACAGAGAGGTTAGCTAACTTGCCCATGATCACACAGATAACAGTGGAGTCAGGATCTCAACCAGGACTATCTCTGGCTCCAGATCTGCACTCCTCCACTCCACTCCACTCCCACAATTCTGCTGGTGACTGGAAGCTCATCCTGGTGAGACGGACCCAACCAAAAAGCGTGCCTCACCCCCCATCACCACCCAAAAACTGCCAACAAATTACCGGGAGGCTGGACCAGCCTTATCCCAGGCTGCTGCTTCTCAGTGCTCGGCCCGTGCACCCTGCTTTGCTCTCAGGGACGCCGACCTCATCTACAGGATTTCAAACATCTGGATGAAAGCTGAAAAACACAAGCAACAAACATCAGGGTCTTGTCTGCACCACCAGGACTCCTTACCCTGTTTTTGCAGCACCATTAGGCGCTGATTTATTGTAAGGACTGCGGAGAAATTCTTAAAAATGAAGTAGAAATGAAATTTTATTTTAAAAGCAAATTATGTCTATGAAAAGGTAAAGAAAGCTTCATTATCTTTACAAGTGGCACCAAAATTTTTTTCAAAGAGAGGAATTGGAAAATCTCTTCACTGAGTCCTGGCTTTGAGGACCAGAGGAGAGAAGCTGTTCTGCACAGTGGAGGGAGCAGGATGCGGAACTCCTGCGTAAGCCTGGAGGGGTCCTGGCTGCCAGGCTGGAAGGCATTGTGACCCCTTCCTGATACCACCCCCCAATACTTCACTAATAGCTACTCAACTCACAGACACTGGTATGAGAGAATTTTGGATGCTGTCAAAGAAGCAGAAGAAGCCTGAAGAATATCATGCCCCAGGACAGTGGAAGGGTTTGGGAGGTGCACAGGCCATGAATTGGATTCAAGACAATTTCACCAAGCATTAGTATCTTACAAACAAGGATGAGTTACTGCTCTAAAAATCCTGGGGATCAAGGTCTTCAAAGGGTTAATCATCAAAATGTTTAAGCAAACAAACAAAACCCACAAGTGATGGTTTCCCATTTTCACTTGGGCACTCTGTTGCTCAGAGTAAGGATGCTTGTCTTGCCCAGGGCTGGCAGCATCCCCAATACCAACTCCTATTCCCACATGGCTCTGGGGCCAGTCCCTGTCTGTCCTTCCTCACCGGCCAGTTCAGCTCCATCCCTGACCTGGCACTGGCCACAGCGGGGCATCTGGAAAGACTTAACCTACCATTGAGGGGCAGAGAGAATCCATCTTGGTAGGTATGGTATGGCTGAGGGAGGCCAGGACACTGCATGCCTACTAAAGCACAGCTTCCTTCTCAGCCCAGCCAGGGTACTCTGGGCTCAGCATTGCAGTGCTATGATGGCCCCTGAGCCCAATCCTGATGCTCATGGCTCTAGTTAGGGACCCGGCAGTTGCTTCCATAACCTAGTCTTGATGCTCTGCACGTCCAGCTGCCAGCTGGGGTCCTCCTCCCATTAGTCTTATTTTTAGCTAGAACAGGGTCACAGGCACCACCTTATGCTGCTTCTGTCCAACACGAAAGGGAGCCCTGCCTTCCAGAGCTGGCTAGCTCTAGTGCAGGGTTTACTGACATATCTCTGGATGCTGTTCTTCTGAGGGGTGGCCACTGATGTCTCCTAAGGACTAATCCGCAGCCTCGTAAGTTGCCTTACCTGAAGCATAAGCTTCTTCCCCTTCCCCAGCAGCCCGTGCCACAGAGGTATGAGGTTGTCTTGTGGTCATAACCTGCTAAGGTTTGGATTTTCAGAGTCTGAGCTATTTCTTGTTTCCACCAAAAGAACTAATTTTTTGCCTCCAGAAGTGACCTGTGCCATTCACATAAGACGATAGGCATCTGTCCCCCAGATAAGTATACACTGAACACAATAATTCCTATCCCAATCTCTGTTGGTGTTGAAATTCCACTATTAGAGGCTCATTCCTTGGGTTATAGTATTATCCCCTGATTAAAAATGAAAATATGTCTGAGAGGTACCATAGGCAAATGTTGTAAAACATTCCCCTGTGGTACCAAAACTATCAGATCTCTGATTGCACAGTCAGGCAGAGCAGGGCCAGGACAGACACCAGATGAGCAAGTCTTAATGAGAATGAGACATGATGCCAGGGGCACTCAGGAGGATCTAGCAACTGGGGCAGGGTTGCCACCCTGGATGGACCTCAGGGGACCCTGGTGTGACAACTCTCTGAGCCTGTGCCTGCTGCAGTGTTGAGGCCAGCATCACCATTCATTCGGCCTTTGGTTTCCCCAGCATGTGTTTCGAGAGACTGCCTTTCAACCATTCACACCCTGGGGCAAAGCTGAGAAGCAAGGGGTACTCCATATCATAAGAACACCAGCACCCACCCCCAGGGTGCTTGACACCTCCTAGGAGGCACGACATCTCAGAGCCACCTGTTCCTTGTCTCCATGTCCAGTCAAGCTGGGCTGCAAGGTGGGAAGAGTTAGGACACAGGATCCCAGCCCTAGATAGTCGCCCACTAGAGTGTGAATGTGAACAAGTCACAAGAAGCTCAAGGACCTTTGTACATTCAGACGTCCCACAGTCGCTTTAAAACTGACTTGTCAGAACCAAGCAACCCTGAACCAACCACCAGAGCCTCCCTCCCCCAGCCAGCCCTGCCTCCCTGACCTTAACCTAGCCAGCCACCCCACCAAGGATTGCAGAACGTAGCCGCGACTCCTTTTCTCGCCCTGTGCACCTTCTCTGTCACCAAGTTCTCCGGTTTCCTGTCCACTAAATATCTCCCTACCCAGGGCACAAGGCCCTAAATCATGCTGCCATCTCTCCATCCCTTTCATAGTCTATGCACAGTCTTTCCTCTCTCATACCCACCACCCAATCAGTGGCCAGAGTCACTTTCTAAAAGTGCCAATCTGACCCATGCTGTCACCTCCCTGTTAAAACCCACCTGTGGCTCCCATCACCTGGGGCAGTATTCCTGCACTTTTTTTCCTAATTCCTGCTCCTCTAGCCAAAATTCAAGTCAAACTTAGATTATGACAGGTATCCTTCTTACATTTATCACATATAAAGTTTTAACTCTGAATTTGCTTTTTCAAACCAAACATATGCTCCATGCTGGAAATTCAAACCCATCCATCCCCAGTCAGAGAACCGGGGGTGCCTTGCTTTTCTCTTTACCCACCTCCTTCCCCTTGAGGACTGCCACCCAGGTGAATGAGATCCAGGCTCTTAGCTGGCACACAAAGCCCTGAGAGTATCTCAGTGCCTGCCCCCACCTTCCCCGCCCCCTCATGGGTATTCCGGGGCTATTCCCAGGACCTGGAAGGCACCAGGCTGTTCCTACCTCTGTGCCTTTGTCCATGCTGATCTCTGCCTGGAGAACTTTCCTCTTTTCCTTCTCCCTTTCTTTCAGGTTGTCCTCTCCTGGAAGCCTCCCAGCCACACCCCTGTCCCTTTGGCTGTCACACCACCTTCACTCACCTCTTTTGTTCCGCTTACTATCTGACAGCAACAAACTGTTACCATGAGCTCCTAGCAGGCGCGGCATGTGTCTTTGGCACTCCTCTGTTCCTTATGCTCTGCCACAAGACCTGGAGCCAGGTAGAAGCTGAATGAATGGTAGTTGAACTGAAACTCAACTTAACAGTGCATTGCAAGTTGGGCTGGTTTCACAAAGCAGCATTGTCCAGGTCCTGGGGGCCCAAAGCGGGGAGAGAGGCCCTAGGGGAGCTAGGCCCCCATGGAACAGCATGGGGAGACAGTTCCTGGTAATGTGCCGAGTGTTAATGGAGGTGCGCATTGGCAGGTTCCCTAGTGCCCAAATCTCCTTCTTTAAAACAAATTGTTCTTTTGTTGTACAACCCCCAAATAGCTGGACCCCCTCTGGCAGCCATTCTTCTTGCCTATTTGGAAGCAGAATTCCAGCAATTGACTGCAACTCTTAAACTAACAAATTCAACTTCACAACATAACACTAATTATGGGGAGACAGAGGAGAAAACAATAGATCCCACATGCCACTGCAACCCCCTTGGCCCTCCAATATTCAGCCTTGCCCCCTTATCTGTCTCTCTCACCTCTTCCCTCCAGTAGCCCCTCCTCTGCCCCTGCCCCAAGACCCTCGATTCTTTGCTCAGGGGAGCCCTGTGGCTCCCTCTCAGTAGCTCCAGTTTGCATCCTCACACCCTTGACCCCTACTCAGGAAATACTCTAGCTGGGATTCACCCTCCTGGGAGAGCAGCTGGGGATTGCAAATCATAAAAGATGCACTCAGTCACAAGTCATTTTCCTTCCTGTCCCACTGAAGACCAGGTATATGTAATCACTGGAGCATAAAATCATATTTCTATGGGTCATTCCTAGCAGCTATAAAAGGAACAGAAGGTCTAGAAGGAGAGTAACAGATGCTCATGTTGTGTGACTTTTTGTTAGAAGCTGTTTAAGCTCCATGTGCACCTAAGAGAGACAGGTGCCTGTCTCCTGCTCCTTCAGTGGGAGGTGTCCAAACAGGAACAGACAGTCTAAGCACCCTGAGCACCCAAAATGGAAAGACATTGCAAATGGTTGCTCCTGGCTACCCCCACCACCACCAGGGGCATGGCCTCCCCCTGGGGGTAGTGCCAGCTTTGGAAAGCCCCAGGCCCCCAGCCCCTCAGCACAGCATCTGCTCCAAGCCTTAGACTTGAAGTCAGAACCCAAGCTCACCGATCCCTGAGACTTCCAGAAGGGAGGGAGGAGACAGTCATGGGCTTGCGGCTGTTACTTTGCAAAGTAAATGGAGACTGCTGAACAAGGGGTTGGACCACACCCTGCCTGGTGTATTCAGATAAAGAGAAAGCTCGAGCCTCTGCAGGGTGGGATTATGGGTGAAGCCTATCATCACCTTCTTCACATGTTTCTGAATTTCCCAAGTTCTACATTAGGTATCAACTGCTGTGACCATTTAGGACAAAGTTTAAAAGAAGAAAGGGAGAAGGAGGAAGGAGGGAAATGGTCAAGTCTCTCTCTGTCCATCTCTGGAACCCCCTAGGCGGGAAGAATCCTTTAACCCCCTGACTGCTGCAGGTCTAAGAAGTGCTCGTTTCTGAGCATCCCTGATGCATCCTTTCCTAGAAAAGTCCAGTGAATTTTAAAAGCCTTCTACTAAAGGGCCCCAGACCTAATGGTTGGTAGGTACTTTTTTTCCATTCTTTTATTATCCAGAAATTGCACTGCTATGGAATGAATGGACCCAGCACTTTTTTCTCATCACTTAAAATCAGTCCCATTCCCTCTCACTGGACAAGCACAATTATTTGTTGAGTATCTATTGGTACCCAAGAGTAAGCAAGAACTGGAATTGGGTATGAGAGGAAAGATTTCCAAAAGAAGTGAGATTTTGTCCCCACCTGCTAGAGGCCCATAGTCATATTAAGGTGAAAAATATGAATACAAATAAAACTCTGTGTGTGTGTGTATAACAAGCATTGAACACATTCATTTCAGACCACCTCTGAAATGGTGTATATCTGTATCTCTCACACTCTCTCTCTATATATATACAAACACACACACATTTATTTTCAGTTTCATATATATATATATAGAATATATACATTTATTTTCAGTTTCCTACATGTATTCAATGTTTTTGGAACAGGAGACTGGAAACCCTGGGTTCATATTTTTTTTACTTAAATTCAATTACCTAACGTATAGCAAATCATTAGTTTCAGATGTAGAGTTCAGTTAATCATCAGTTGCACATAACACCCAGTGCTTATCACATCATGTGCCCTCCTTAATGCCCATCACCCAGTTACCCCATCCCCCCACCTATGGTCCACATTTATGAGGACCAAAGTTCTGAGTTAGATCTTGAAGGAAGACATTCAATCAACAAAATTCAGGCTGTTAAACCCAAATAGGTAGGGCTGTGCTGGGCCCTTCTCATCAGCGCTGTGGTGCAGGGCTTACCACCCTGGCTTTCAGGTGTAGAACTTGGGGCTCCGGGAAATGGAGTGACCTGGTTGGGGCTACAGAGCTATTCAAAGGCAGAGCCTAGTTTGAACCCATCTGGTGCCAGAGCCTGTTCTCGCTTTTCAGTTCACCATGCGTTCCTCCCCGCCATCACATGAAGGTGAGCAGATGCAAGGGGCCTGGTAGGAAGGCGAGGAATGGAAATCAGCAAATAGCTAAAGCCTGAGGCCCAGGCTTCATATCCTTCAAAGAAGCCTCAAGGATTAAGCCAGCCACTTAAAGGATAATTCTAGTTCCTATTTCTGGCATGGGGACACCGAAGGATCTAATTCACAATCCCTGCTTTCAAAAGGCCCACGATGGAGCTGGGGCAAGGGGGTGGCTCATAGAGAGATCACTACAGTACTAGGGGCACAGTGCTCTAGTAGAGCCTCATGAACCACGGGGTTCCAGGGAGGCCCCAACCTTGAGTCTCCAGCATTAAGCTTTAATCCACTTGTCAGATATCTCTGCCACCAATCACAAAACCATGCCTTCAATGAAGGGGAAAGAAAGGGGGATTCAGGAAGCCCTGGTGAAGCAGAGACAATGCTGAGCTAGCCGGAAGGCTGGGTTCAGCCTTCAAATACTCAGTCCCTTCAGTGAAAAGGTCAGCCAAACTTGCACACTCTGTGGATAAAAGCTCATCTAAAAGACTGTCTAATTGAACTGACATGTCCTCTGATTCACTGTTCCACACCTCAGGATGGCCTAGAATCCAGTCACAGATACTTTTAAGCAGTCATCCTGTCTACCTTTTACTTCTGGCAAGACTGTACCTAAGACCAATGGACCTATATTTTGAAAAGCTTCACCTCCGTCAAGTTCAAACATAAAATAGTTGGTTCTGCTTTTTGACCTAATCTGAGAGCATTTGTTCTTCAGTAGGAAAGTGAACTGTAACCCACTGAATCATGTGGCAGGACTATCCTTGCTCGCCATTCCCACTTCCAGCCAAGAAATCCAGGAAACAGCTACTGGATGACATGTCCTTCTATGTCTAATAGAATAAAGTGCATCCCAGACCACAGAGGTGAAAACAAATGCTCTTTTAGCACATTCAGATCAGAACTGTTTTGTTGGCTTTTTCATTGGTTTTGTTGGGAGGGTTTTCCTTACTAACTGGGCAAAAGAGAAAATTATAAGAACATCTTGAATCTAGGACTAAAAGGGGATCTGACACCATCCTTCCCCTCTCCAGACTGAAGAAGTTGTAAAAATTCACAACCCCAGTGACACCGGGCCATGCTGAGTTAGGGTGTTGGGGAGAAGTCTTCATAGGCCCGGGAAGAAGGGATGGTAAGGAAATGTGTTAAAGGGTGGGAGGGTCTAAAGGCTTACATGGGGAAACTCTGCTGGCCTCTGGATATCCATGCAGAGATATCCCCAAAGCCTGAGAAGGGAGGTTCAGTCTGTCACAGAGTGTCAGGACAAAGATGGAAAAAATAGGAGGCATGCTGTTCGACCTTCTCCTCCTGTGATCCTCCCTATGACTCTATATGGCTTGGATTTTATTGTGAATGTATTAAGGGAGGAACTATTTCAACTTCTCTATATATCTGTTTGTGTGTGTGCATCAGGGACAATGCCATGTGCTCACCAAACCCACTGCTCTTCTTCCTGGATACCCAATTTCGCAGCCCCCACCTTCCTTCTAGCAAGGGCCATATGGAATGTAAATCAACGGGTGATAAGCAGGAGTGATGTGCATCACCTGTAACCCAGGAGATTAGGAGCAGAAGTGCCTTCTCCACACTCTTTCTCTTTTCTTGCCTCTCTGCTGGATGCAGAGGATCCAGTAGAAATTCTGGGGCCCTTGGGGAAAATGTAGCCCCCAAATGGAAGGAACCATGGTGTCCCTGAAGACAGCCCACTGAGCATCTGATTAGAGATGCTGAGGTTGCTGTTACAGGAGACAGCCTACCCTGAACAACATAGTCACACTCTTTTTTTTAAACTCAAGATAGTCTTCTATTAACTTAATCCTGATGTCTCCTTCAGGATCACCAGTTATCCATATGCTGAATCTCTGTTCTCTAATTTTTCATTTTTCCTCTCATTAGTTTTATTATTGACACTTGCCTTGCATTCTGACAGTTTGTCATTATTTCCCACTTCACCGATGTTAATTCAGCACATTAGTATGCTTTTCATGATAGCATGGACCATATTATCTGTGGCATACTTTCCTTTACCTCTCCATGCTAGGCTGTTCTCTACTGTGGTTGTCCTCTCTTATTTCTTAGAAGCCATATCTTTTTGTACTATATTAAGGAAACCAAGTCACGTTCTGACATTTTTCTTGTGATTCCTATAGCAGATTATTACAAGAAGCACATGCTTCTTTTGAGTCTTCCAGATCACCTATCTTCCTCTGAAGTGTCTTTTCTCAAGGCACTTTTAATTGCTTTTTCCTTCCCTTTATTCTGAAATAAGAAGAAATCGAGTCCCCTAAGATACAATACATAGGGAAATTAGTTTCTAGCAAAAGGTGATCAGGAAACCACATGTTTTCTGGAAATAGATGCAGTGTACACACAATTAACAGTGACTTTTAAGACCGTACGGCAATTTCTGTACTAGCCGACCATAGCAATTACCTTAATAATCAGTCCACCTAAGATCAAAGATATAAAAGGATGATTGTCAAGGTAAACAGCCCAATCCTGCATCCAGGTTATAAAATGGGTACTCCTTCAATCAAACTCATTTCTAGGCGATTGGTCTATTAACATCAGACTTGAGGACATAAATACTTAGGTGAATCGACATATCTTAAAATAGGACCTCCCGCTTCATAATTTCCTGAGATCCCATAAAACTACTGATAAGATTTAGGAAGAAGGGAATGAAAGATAAGCATCACGGCAACAATTTGAGGGCTATCAGATACTGGAGACTCAGCTTCACTTCCAGGACATCTCCCGCTTGAAGAAATGACATGGGAGGCTAGTCACACAGGTGAGCACAAGGAAGACTTTAGATTCAGGCCTCAGAAGTGAAGGCAGAAAGATACAAGCCCAGGTACTGATTTGATAGTGAGGGGTAAAAATAAACATTGGCATCATTGCATTTCTTCAAATCAGAGACATCACTGATTGACACGCTATTATTTTAAGGACTACTAGAAAAGGAAAACCACTGCCAGTTATAATTGTAAGTCATCATTAATTGGAAGACACATCCTGATTTCAGAGATGTTGACATGTGGGGAAAATGGGTACCTTAGCATTGATGAAGTATGGAAACCCAACTTAGAAGTTAGGTCACCGACTTTGGGATTGCTGTTCACATGTGGGTGGCAGGTCATCCAGCAGGTCAGGAAGCCAAGCTATGAGACAGGAGAAAGAGGCCATGAGGCTTTAGGAGAGGCCCGTGAACCGTGACTCGGGGTTTATTGGCAGATGAGGTTTATTGGCTGCCTGTCCTGCTTCCACCTGGCAGTGAGCCAATATCAGCAACAGCAAAGCAGACTGATGTGCCCAACTGCCAAACATGTTTCACTCCGTGCACATCCATGTCCTTCTGAGGAAGCAACTTCCTCCTTGGCGAAACAGGAGGATCATATCCTAAGGCTAGACCAGACTAGGATTAGAAGGCCAAAGCTTAAAAGACAAGACGAGACAAAAATGGAGATGGACCCACTACCTGGATTTCTGATTCGCTGAGTGGGTGAAAACCACCCTGGCTGGAAGTGTTCTCCAGAGGGCCTAGAACATAGTAGGTGCTCAACAAATGCTAGTTCCCATCTCCTATATCCTCTTTTTCAGAACTCTCCCAGATCTGCCCTGCATTTTCTCAATATTGGGAGTAGACAGATTTGAGGTAAACAGAGGGAAAATTAACAACTGTTGAGGGTGGGGGAGTGGTAAATAACTCAGTAGAAGCCCAAAGTTGTCTCACTACACCCAGGGAGTTGGCTCCACCATACAGCCTTGTGGCTAAGAACCCAGGCTCTGGAAAACATTAAGGGCCCAGGATCAAATCCGAGTTCTGCACCTGTCTAGCTGTGTGTACTAGGGCAAATTAATTAATTTTTCTAAACCTCAGTTTCTTGATCTGTACAATGGAGAGAGGAATAGAATCTCCTCAGAGGATTATATGAAATAAAATATGAAAGCACAGGGCCTAGTAAATAATAGGGGTTCAATAAATGCTAGGTGCTACTATTAAATCATTCTTCCTGTGGTCTATTGACATTGTAACAATTGAATTTTTAAACTTGCAGTCTGGATTCCATCTTGCCAGCAAGCATACATCTGGGCTCACTGCCCCATCAAATGTTCTCAAGGGAATGTCAGTGCATCTATGAAACTCAGCTTAATAAAATTAGGCAGATTATATTTGCTACTGAATTTCTGTACTAAAGACACAGGTAGATTTTTGGATGATAGGCAGTTTTAAATGGTAGCTTCCACTTCTCCATCCGAGCAGGTAAATCTAGAGATTCCAGTGTTGTTACAATGCTCCTTGCATCACTGATGAAGATGCCTGGACTGGTTACAGGTTCTTCCAGCTAATTCCCTGACCCCCTTGACCTGGCTATTTATTAGGGGCACAGAAAGCTGTGCCCAGCCATCTGACATGCCTTGTGCCTTGGGAAGGAAGGACTTCTGGCCGTTCCTGGCAGTCAAGCTTAGAATGCAAAAGAAAGGGGAGAGGTTTTCAGTCTAGAAAAAATAAAAGGGGCAAAGGATTGCAAACCAAGGCAGAAAATCAGGAGGGTATAAAGAGAGCAAATGAAAGGGAGAGCCCACTCCTCGCCACTCAAAACAAAGGCATTTAAAGCAAATTAAATAAAGTTTCACATATGGTTAGTAAACAAATGGAATGTGTGAGCCCAAGACATAATACATATTGAGAGTGTATGAGGCCATACTAAACATCCACCTAAAGATCTCTTTGATCATAAACACCCATAAGGCATTTAGCCAGGACAAGCTGTCTCATGGGAAAGTGCACCTATACAGTATTAAATGAAAAAGGCTTTGAGGCAGAATGAATAATAGCTGGGGGTCCCCCAACCTCCATACACTATAGGGTGGGGGCAGGACAACTCCCCACACTTCATCTTTGCCTTCTTTCTGCCCAGCCTCTCTGGGAAGTGGGACAAAGGGCCCTGATGCCATCTCTCTCCTACACCTGTGAACCCTCTATAATTTCACAAACATATTATATAATTTCAGAAGCATTATTATAGGGCACCTGGGTGGCTCAGTTGGTTAAGCAACTGCCTTCGGCTCAGGTCATGATCCTGGAGTCCCGGGATCGAGTCCCGCATCGGGCTCCCTGCTCAGCAGGGAGCCTGCTTCTCCCTCTGACCCTCTTCCCTCTCGTGCTCTCTCTCATATAAATAAATAAAATCTTTAAAAAAAAGCATTATTATATGGCAAAGTATGCAGATTCTGGCAAAGACTGCCTGATTTGTATCCTGGGTTCACCTCTACCAGCTGTGAGATTTTAGACGAGTTACTGAACCACCCCATGCCTCATTTTCCTCATCTGTAAAGTGGGGGTGGTAATTATGATAGCAACCCCAAAGGGTTGTTGCAGTCAAATGGATTCATCCATGAAAAACACATAGGACGATATCTGTCACGGAAGATGCATTCAATAATGCTGCTATTATTTGGCAGCTGTCAGCAATATGCGTGAATCCAAACGCTGGACCAGCTGAGGAGGGTGAGCACTGGCACGAAGCTGGGAAGCACGGGAATGTTCCAAGGCAGTCTGTAGTAGGTTGAACTGTGACACCTCAAAAAATATGTCCACATCCTAACTCCCAGAACCTGAGAATGTGACCTTATTTGGGAAATGGATCTTATACGATGAAATTAAGAATCTCAAGATGAAATTGTCCTAAATTATCCAGGTGGGCCCCAAATCCCATCACTTATCCCTTATGAGACACACAGATGAGATGGCCATGTGAAGACAGGCAGATATGGGAGTGATGCAGCCACAAATCAAGGAACACCAGAAGCTACCAGAAACTGGAAGAAGCAAGGAAGGATTCTCCCTTAGAGCCTTTGGAGGGAGCATAGTCCTGCTGACACCTTGATTTTGCACTTCTGGCCTCCAGAACTGTCTTAGGGCTACTCCAACCTTAATATACATACTAATTGCCTGAGGATCTTGCTAATTTACAGGTTCTGATTCAGCAGGTGTGGGATGAGGCCTGAGATTCTGCATTTCTCAAAAGTTCCTAAGTGATTCCATTGCTGATGATGGTCCACAGACCAGGCTTTGAGTAGCGAGGGTTTAAGAGCATATTGTCATGAGCAGCACCATGACGAAGGGGATGCCTGAAACAAAGGGACGGAAGTTGTAGATCCAATCAGCCACCACACTTGGCCACTGTGACAGTAGAGGAGCCCCCCTTTCAGCTGGAGGATAAAGAGCAGAAGCAAGTCACTGAGCTCTGGTGGCACGTCTCCCTAGGCTCGGTCGATGCTTCTGAATTGAAGAGCAGCTCACTGGGGCAGTACTAATGGGTTCTGACGGCTCCTGTTCATCACTCTCTAACAGGGTCAACCAAGAAGTGGTCTCATCCTTTTGGATGGAAAAAAAAAAAAATGAAAACAAAATAAGATTTCCTTAACCCTGGCTTACGGAGGGCCCAGAATAATTCCTAGAAGAGTGGAAACTTTGGTGATA
Source organism: Eumetopias jubatus (assembly GCF_037043125.1). Classification (NCBI taxonomy): domain Eukaryota; kingdom Metazoa; phylum Chordata; class Mammalia; order Carnivora; family Otariidae; genus Eumetopias; species Eumetopias jubatus. The sequence continues at coordinate 52,282,404 of NW_028274815.1, read as the reverse complement.
GAATCCCAGTTTCCTAATTTCAGTGAACTTGATGGAGACTTATTTATCAGTACTTTTGCCCTACTGTTTTTTTTTTTTTTTTAAAGATTTTGTTTATTTGAGAGAGAGAGTGGCAGGGAGCAGAGAGAGAGGGACAAGCAGACTCTGTGCTGGGCACGAAGCGAAACACGGGGCTCGATCCATGACCCTGAGATCCTGATCTGAGCTGAAATCAAGAGTCAGATGCTTAAATGACTAAGCCACCAGGCACCCCTGCCCTATGTTTTTATGCAGTGAAAAATGCTTGGTCTGAAAAGGGAATGAGAACTTGCCTCTAATGTAACCTGGGCTCATGTGTGAGTAGATACTGAGATGCTCAGGTTGGTCAACAAGAGAGGAGAGGTCACTGGTATGTCCCAGGATGAGGGTGGGAGTAGAGTAGCTTATCCACTCAAACAGCCTGGGTTTAAAAAAAAAAAAAAAAGCTGGTCCGCCAAGTCCAATGTAGGAATGGCAGAAGATACAGATGTCCCTTGGGTTTGTGTTTTCCTTTTTAACAAGGCAAGAAATCTTGTCAAAAAGAAAAACATAAGCCCAATGGACTCACTTATGCTAGGCCAAGTCACCAAACCAGGGCTTACTACCTAACCAAATTGCAGTTTCAACCTCCCCCCAGAAATGTTATCTTAACTGGCCAGTCAGGAATTTTCTGGTCAGCACCAGTGATGTAATCTGTCACATGGACCCTCTCCTAGTCCCAAAGGAAGATGAGGTCATCCACCTAATAAGACCCCCCTGCTCTGTCCCCTAAGGGAATGTGACCTTGCCTGAAACAATCCTTTCTATTCTTTTGCTAATTGTCCCACCCCTGCACTGCCTATAAAACCCTTCCATTTTGTACAGCTCCTCCAAACTCCTTTCTATTTGCTAAATGGAATGTCGCTTGATTTCATGAATCACTGAATAAAGCCAATTTGATCTTTAAATTTACTCAGATGAATTTTGTTTTTAACAGCCTGAATTCTCACTACTTTCATTTCCCACTGTTCTCTTTCTCCAGAGCCCTTGCTGCAATCCAAACTCCATATACAGTTTTATCTCTAAAAATGCTTCACAAAACCATCCAAGACCCCCCCATTGTCTAGCGCCAAGAGAGCTACGAGACTTTAGATCACGAACTAACTCCAATGGATCGGTGGCACTGACTTAAGAGAGCTTGAGTCCTCCTCTGCATTCAGTCTGAAAGAAGGAGATCAATTTCCAGGGTCAGCCATGGGCTCAGGGCATGGGGACTGGCACTATGCCATTTCTTCCCCAACAACAGGATAAAGCCAAAAAATCTTGGCTCCCAAGCTCCTCAAGCTAGCACTTCCCCCAGTCTTCCTCTTCATGAAATGCCCACCCCAGTCAGACAGGACACCCCTGTGTGCCCATCCCACATCAGTCCCCAGCTCTCCTCTTCCCCTGGTCAAGATCTTTCCATTCTCCAGCGCCTAATTCTCTCCCTCTTCTTAGCCCTGGCACCTCTCATTTGCCACAAAACTGGCATCTTTTCCTATTACTCATCCCTGTATATGAGTCAGGACAAAAATGATTAATGCACGAGTGTTCCCAGCTTCTCCCCTCCCCACAGCCTCTCCTCCCTATACTCCAAGAAGAGCTCATGTTGCCTCATTTTGGGGGGCTTCATGAAGTAGAATCAATAGGGAAGGGAGCCGGGAGAGAGTAAAAGGAGGGACCTTCAAGGAACCAGCTGGGTTTTTAAGGTCTTGTGTTGAGAGAGGAGCAGCAACATGAGGTGTGAGGGCAGCGGACAGCAGAGAAAAGTGGACTTATAGGAGTTGCTGTGGTCTACACACTCCCCATTTCACAGTCAAGAAATGCAAAACCATGAGTTATCACAAAGGGCTTCTGATTATTTAAATCTGTCCTTGAGGTCACAGCGGTGCACTCAGTCTGAACCTCATGGGACATGGCTGCGTAAGTATCCCGTTTATGCCTCCCTGTGCTCTTTTCCCGGATGGCTCAAGGGGCCATTCCTGCGCCTGCTTGCCGGCGTCTGGGGCAGATCCCAGAGTGGCAGAGTCAGGCAGGCCCTGAACGCTCACCTAACATCCTCACTTCACAGATACAGAGCCTGAAGCCCAAGGAAGGGGGTCTGTAGCCCCTCAAATTCCACTGCAGCTAAAAGGCCTGTGTGAGAGGTATGTCCTGAGCTGACAGCACAGTGTGACTGCCAATACCCCTTCCCTTCCTTCCTCCTTCAGGAGGAGGTACCTTAGGTGAGGGGCTATCAAACCAATCCAGTTTGACAGGTATTGATTGAAGACAAGCCATGGAAAAGTGCTTTGTAGGAAAATACATTAACCATTCTAGAAAAGCCTGCTATGGACACTGACCTGTTGTGAATTATTTTATGATGGGAAGCATCATTTTGCACAGACAGTAATCATCCCTGATCATGGATGAGACCCTGACCTCTTTGCCTTTGGGCTCAGCTCTCCACTCACAGGTATGACCCCTCTCCTATCTCTTCTTTCTCATCCTCTCCTACCCTTGTACCTTCCCCTCACCCCCCCAGCCCCGTCCTCCACAAACACCATCCCTGAAGGCTTGCCTCATCGTCCCTGCATAGAGGCAAGTCCAGTGCAGAACATGCTGGGTGCACCTTGGGAATGTTAGTTTCTGATGGTGGGAGTAGGGAAATCTCATTAAAGACTGCTCTGGCCTTATTGGCCTGATGTGCCTATTGACAAACCCTCAAGGACACATTTAACATCTGGCTCTCTTTGAATGTCAGAGTTACAGGGGACTTTGAAAGCAACCTGGCCTGGGTTGCTTGCAGTGAATAATTCCTCAGCCTTCCCTGCTGACCATGGCAGGCTCCATGTCAGCTGGCTTCCTGCTGGGCTGGGGGCAATAGGAGGCACTGACCCAAGATGGAGGGAAGATGCCAGGGCATTTCTTCCCTCCCTCTCTGCTTTACGTGGCATCTCCTCCACGGCCCCAGTTCCCACCTGAGAGGTCCACCACGTTCCAGCTTCCAAAGTGAGTGAGTGACCCTGGCCCCAGGGCTGGGATAACACCACCTCTTCACATTTTCCTTCCAGCCTCCTTCCTGGCGGAAGTGACTTCCTGCTGGGGCTCCTCTCTGAGCTACCTCCCCGGGATCTGTTTCACTTCCTCCATTACCTGTGTAAATGTCCTGCATTAAATGCCCTCTGCTGAGATACTTAGAGAAGTTTCTATTTTCCTTATTAGAGCCTGACTGATACACAGCCCAACTCCCCACCTCCCTTCTTCAAACCTGTGAGAAAACTGAGGCCAAGAGGGTGTGATTTGTCCAAAGAAAGACTCAACGATACTTTGTGGTCAATGCCTGGCCTGGGCTTCCTGGCTCTGCCCTCCTCATCTCTGCAGAAAATGTCCCGGAATGCTTGATTTTCACATTTAAGCTAAAAGAGTTGCAAATCATTGAGATCATCAAGTTTGTAATACGTGACCTCTAAGGCATAACCACAGTCTTTTCACATGTCCTCTGGACATGAGGAGCATTTCAAATCTTTGCTCTGAGAGATGGAGGCACATGAATTAGAGTAGCCCAGGCTGTAACCACAGCCAGTCACCATGGGCTTCCGTGCCTCTGTTTCTACATCTAAGGAAACAAAAGTAACACAAAATTATCCTTTCCAGAAGCATTTAAACAGTTCTCTTAATATTTGCAGCAAAATTCAACTCCTTAGATTTTGGACCAGATGGATTCTCAACTCTGCAAAGTAGGTTTAATTTAATAGTTATTTAAATATGCCACATATTTTAAACACAGTGCTTCTGCTAATTAACACTTCATAATTTCTCAAGAGTCCCATAGGCAATTGCTACTATTTGTAACTGGTGAAAGATTGTGTCCAGAAAATGAATCCTATTCCTTTCCTGAATTGTAGCCCTGGGATAGTGTATGTGAAGGATCTTGTTTCTTCCACCTCATGCAAATGAAGTGGGTAGGAGAAGACGAGGGTGACTTCCCTGGGGTTGGTTGATGGAGACGTGTGAGCAGAGCACTACCTTGGGTGCTTCAAGCACTGATGTTCTTCAAAAGGGCCAATAGCCAAGGTTGGTTACATAGACACACATAAGCTAAACAGTGACTAATAAGAAGACATGTACCTATGCACACATACATATACACACACACGTAGCACCTGTAAAGAAAACCCAGTCAGTAGGGCAAGATGACCCCAGTCTGCATGAATCTGACAGGCAAGGCAAACGAAGCCACAGGTGTAGAGTGGGGGCTGGTGGTACCCGGCCCCCAAATCTCACCAGGCTGCCTAAACATCCTTACCCACTCCTCTGTGCCTTCAGTTCAATCCTTTAGAGGTTTATTAGACTAATGTCTCCTGCCTTTAAAGGCCAACACTCCTGGAAGAGTTGACCAAATATTTGTTAATCCCTTCCTACATCAGTGTGACCTAAAGAGACAGCTGTCTTCCTGGAGCTTTGCAGACATCAGGGGCTGATGGGTCAGGGAACCCAAAGGGAACATGCAGCATTTAGGGTGGTGCACTGCCTTACTTTATTGTAACAGGGACCCTGGCACCTGAGGATTCAAGGAAAGGTGTTTTTAGAGGTGGGGGCACCAACAGGGGAGGGAGGAGAGAATGTCTACTTACCCAGGGTTCTGCCTAGGACGACTCTACCTGCATCTGCACCCACTCTCCACACCCACTACAACCTCAGGATTGCTTCTTCTTTGGGGGAAGAAGGAGACATGAACAAAAGTTTGACAATGAGGCAGAAGAGACTGAGTATGACTGGGGAAGAGCTCATTGTGTAGAACTTATTTTCTGGAAATTCTAAAAATAACAAAGAACTAGAATAGGCTTTCACTTATCACTAAACTGGAAGTCCTAAGAGGGAAGGGCCTTACCTGATTTTGTTCATCGCTGTATCCCCAGTGTCTAGAATAGTGCCTGAAAGATAGGAGGAGCTCAATAGGAACTGGCTGAATGAATGAGGTGGTACAGGCCAACATGCAATGAGGACACCTCCAGGCCCTTCCAGTGGCATTTCTGATGGCCCACTGACCATTGTGGCTGCACAATCTCTTGCTGGAGTTATGGATGGGCCTCTGAGGGAAAGGGAAATCCCTCTGCAGTCCCCTATAGCTATGTATGCTGAGCTCTACAGGCTTTCTCCTCTTACCCCGGGTCACTGCTTTCATTAGGCAGCATCTGCTGAATGGCCAGCCCACATGTCACATCAAGCAACAGGGGCATCTTCCCTTCTGATACCCACAACAGGAGGTAGATGCTGCACCAATCAACCTTAAACTTCTCTCAACCAAACCTTTCTGCCTTTCAACAGGCGGCAGGCTCTGCACTCGGAAAGACTTAAGAGAAACCCTTTGGGGTATTTTCTGCCCTTCACTTTGGAGGCACCACAGGCAAAATGAAACTGCTGATATTCTATTGGACCCAATGGCCCAAGCTGATGTTTATGGCCATCTTTTCAGTCTTCCCTCCCCCTCCCCCTCCCCACCATGTGGTTCAGAGGATTAAGTATTACAGGTAGCAGATAAAAATCTAGCCATGATTCTGTAGGAAGGTAGAACAAAGTAAGTAATTTCTAACCAAACCATGAAGTGGTACAAAAATATATAGTATGAGGCCTACAGATCTTCATAATTTGCAAAACCGTTTGTCAACCAACCAAAAACAGCCCTGGGTTTAGCCAGTGGCACTCCTACCTAAAGCACATCTACAAAAATCCAGCTTCACACGGACCCTCCTTGCACAATTCTAAGTTCACAGTAAGTCTTCAAATTCTATCTGATTGAGAAACATTTGAATGCAATGTATGTCGGGACCAATTGAGGTCATATGTGTACAAAACAAAGCTTTCCTGATCCCTGGATAGACACTTGAACCATACACCATACTGAGAAACCACAGCCCTAAGTGGGCACTCCAGGAGCTGTGTCGTGGGGAAAGAGCCCTGGACAGACTCAAGAGCCAGAGGTCTGGTCCTGGGTCTCTAACTTGCTGTGATCAAAGTAAGCCCCTCAACATCTCTGCACTTCTGGGCATCTGTAAAATAAAGTGGGGGATAAGGCAGCCTCTGAAGTTCCTTCCAATACAGAGATGCTCTTTTACTGAGAGTCTGTGATTTGACTGGCTCCAGGGGTGTCTCTGCTTGGTCCATGTGGGGGAAGGGTTGAGGTGCGCTCTCCCTCTCCCTGGTCATCCTCAGTGGGCCCTCAGAGATGTAAGAAGTGGGGATGGAGAAGAGGATCTGTTGGCATCCACAGAGTAGCAAGGTCTCAGAGGCAGGGAGGTCACCTCTAAACAAAGAACTCAGCCTAGGAATTCTCCTGTCAGGGGAGCCTTTGCCCTGGGGGAGTCAGGGTCTCTGCTGGGGGAGATGAAAGGAACAAAGGAACTTGTAGAGGGCTTTCGAATGCCACAGCTCATCCCTTGATTACTGGGAGAGGGGGGCATGCAGGAGCTAAGTTTGAGCCATAGCACTTTGAACTTCACAAGAGGAAAGAGTCACCAAAACATCTCATGGAAAAGGAACGAGGTTCTGGCCCCCAGCTGTCTGTTCATGCATCTGTCAGAATTGGCCTTCCTCTGCTAATTAATCCCCATCTCAATAGTCACTGTTGGCACGTAAGTCCTGCTCACAATTCCCCACCTAAATTACCTAGCATTCAAGAATGTTGTGCGCTGACACAGACACACAAAAAGTAAGACGACAGATTTGAAAAAATTAGCTGCTTTTATAAGCTCAGAGTCCAAGGGCCATCTTTATCAAATCTACCACAGGCTACAATTTTGCAGATCTTTTTCCTGTGTTTTCTGGCAGCAGATGTTGCTTCTTGCAGGAGACGTGAAATCACTGCTGGCACGTCTTCTCCCCTATGATCTGTAGGCTGCTTTTTAAGGAGTCTTTAATAATGCATAGGAAGGGAAGGGTAGTGCACAAATTCAACACCAAACTGCTACCAAGACATGCTGCCTCGAAATCAGGCCTGGTGGGCAAAGCAAATGGATCAGCTCTTTTGTCTTTTAATTTAAATTCATTAGCCAACATATAGTACATCATTAGTTTCAGATGTAGCGTTCAGTAATTCATCAGTTGCATATAACACCCAGTGCTCATCATATCATGTGCCCTCCTTAATGCCCATCACACAGTTACCCCATCCTCCCACCCACCGCCCCTCCAGCAACCCTCAGTTTGTTTCCCAGAGTCTCTTGAGGTTTGTCTCCTTCTCCGATTTCTTTCCATTCTGTTTTCCCTCCCTTCCCCTATGAGCCTCTTCCCTGTTTCTTGTATTCCACATATGAGTGAAACCGTATGATAATCATCTTTCTCTGATTGACTTATTACGCTCAGCATAACACCCTCCAGTTTCATCCACATTGATGTAAATGCTAAGATTTCATCCTTGCTGATGGCTGGGTAAATATTCAAATGGATCAGCTTTTAGCCTGAATCTTCTGGTTTGCATCAGGAAAAGGTTTGGATCCCAAAGTTTTTCTGAGGATGCCATATGACAAGTGCAGGTTGAGCCAACATCAGCTTGTCTAGTGCTGATTTTCATTACCTCCCAGCTGCCTGGCCACACAAATCACTTCTAGCTAAAGAAGGAAAAAATGCTTTTCATTTAGCCGTCAAGAGTGCTAGGGCTAAATACATATTTGACTGACATCTTAAAACATGTTATCAAAAAGGTGTTTCAGGTCTGGTAAAATATGTCAAGAATCAGAAGCAATGCAGTGGAAAGCAAGGGAAGATTCTATGTTTGGATTGCCAATGTGTAGATTACATAACTGATGTCACTGTGCCACCTGGGAAGTTTATAATATTTTTAAAATACGGTAAGAGTTGGTGAGTTTTCAGAAATGGGTTGCTGCACTGATAAAGAAAGGATCTCCTTTCTTGTCCCCAAGTCCCAGTGCTTTCCACAGACACACAAAGCCCACCCCCAGGAGCAGATGAGCAGACTTCATCTCTGTTGTCAAGGAAACCAGTCTGTTCTTAGCTCTAGAATTAGAAAGCCTGGGCCTGGCCTCAGCAGTGCCTTCTGCTCACTTCTCGACAGGGCCTGCCATCTCTTCCCCACTGGGGACACTGAAGACCATGTCACAAAATCACTAGCCCTGCGGGGTGGGGTGGGGGCTCCTTCCACAGCCCAAACCAACCCAGCAGACGGGTGCCCAGCCCACATGAACAAATCCATGGGGGGAAAATTAGTTCATCCACACAGAAAGGGAGAGGACAATTGACAAGGGACAAGCAATTGACCCATGTTACTGGGAATGGCTTAGAAAAGTAGGATTGACCATCCATCCAATGCCATCCAGAACTTTTCCCTCCAAAACATCCACCCCCACATTTCTCCAAAGGGGAGAGTCAGCCCACTGGCATCCACCAATGGTTCAAACCTGGTGCTCTACCTGAGGCAGGGAATAGGACCGAGGGAAGCTTTTTGGGGTGAAGGGTCTGGGTAAATGTTCCCCTCTTTTGGAGGGGACATTGGAGAGTTGGGGTGGCACAGAGGTCTGGGGAGGAGAGAGGGGAAGCCCAATCTTATTACCACCAGGGAAGTGGGAGTCTGAGATGGAACAGAAACAGGGAAAGACAGAGTGAACTGCTTGTTGGCAGGAGAGGGAAGATGAGGACTGGTCCCTTCAGGGATATGCTCTGTGAAAACCAAGCATGGGGAATAAATTAAAGGGGCCCTAAAGGGATGCATGTTAAGGACAGTCTTGCCTGGAAAACAACCCATGTGCTTGATCCTCTGAACTCCCCGAGCCAACATTGTCAGTACCCACTTCAGAAGTGAGCATCCTTTACCTTGCATTATGCCTATTTGGATACGTGCTTTATCTGTCCTTTTAAACTCAGGGTCCTACAGATCCATTTCTGACCCATCTCTCCATCCTCCACAGTCCTGGAAGAACCACTTATACATACAAGGCCTAATGTGCATCTGCTGAGTTTTCGTGAATGAATGAATTCTTATTCTAGACACTGTGAAATCATCTACAGAAAGTGCTCACAATTTTGAAGTGATTATGAGAAAGAATTTAGTTAGGTTTTCACTTCCTGCAGTGCTTTATCTGACTCTCCCAATTACTGCGACTGTCTTATTATAATTAGTAATACCACCAATGATGATGATGATGATGATGATGATCCTTGTTAGCACAGGGAAGCTACAGTAAGACATCTGAACAGAGAAATGGGGAATTAAGTGCACTCTCTGAATTAAACCCTAAGAGTGCTCATGGTGCTGGGGGCAGATGGATATAATGATTAACTGAAAGAGGAAATAAGTCCTTGTCCAGTAGGACTGGAGTTTAATCTGACAGTGCCATCGCATACCCACATCAGTCCTGGAGGGATAGCACGGTCCTGGGGGCGTGGTTCATGCAACACAAACTTTAATATATCTCTAATCCTTTGCTTGGATTTCTCAAGCACCAGGAAGAATAGAGAATCTCCAGCAGAACTTTTTAAAAATCTCCTTTTCCCTCTCTGATTCACTACACTCACACACACAGCTACCACAGGCCTTTTCCCCCAAGTTTCAACCTCCCCACTGCCCAAAACTACTCTTCTGCCCCAGCCAGCTCAACTCAGCCCTACTTCAGGCTCCCCTCCTTTCCCCTCACTCTTTCCCTGACAACCTCAACTTTATTATGCAAATTAAACCTCATTCAGTTTGTCTTTCTTTTCTCCTACCCTGCCCACCTCTCCTTCCAAGCCCTGTCTCTCTTCCCCCACTTTCCACTCCAGAAACCAGGAGAACAGGCTTAATTAGGCAGTCATGCCTTTCCCCCTCAGAAGGGTCCAACAGGGCAAGGGAAGAAGCTGTGTACACAAACCAGAGTCTTTTTCAACTGTCAAGGGAGCAGAGACGCTGAGAATAATCAGATAGATGGTAATGACTTCTCCCCTAAAGAAAGACTGTGTCCAGAGAAGGGAGAACCGGACAGGCATGAAGGCATAACCGAGGGTCACAGAGCAGCAGCTGAATGCTGGATTAAAGGGTGGGCCGGCTGGGCAGGAGCCTGGAGCACTAATCATCAAGTGGCACCAAAATATCCTTGGCACAAGGTAACACTAGTTTATGTAGAAATATAGTGTCGGTTAACTACTTTTTCATGGAAACAACACGCACTAGCTGAGGTTTCTATACCAGACTCCTCACATTATGGTGAAATTTAAACTTGTTCTGCTCCCACTGAGTAGACAGAAAACTTATGACAGCTCCTTGACTGTGCTGACCTACAATTTTCAAGTATTTTTGCAAAATGCCCCTCTAGGCTTCATGATATAAGCGTAACGGTCCCCTGAGGTCTGTCACCCCATTCAGCTGAAATTTCTAAACAAATAAAATAGAGTGCTATGTACTGAGATAAGTTATTTAGCTTATTATATAAGGTCTAGAACTCTTCATATGCCTTTCAAGCTACCTAATTCAGAAAATCTTATTAAGATTTTCTTTACTTTAGACATGTAAAGATCTATTTCTCCCTACTCTTGCTTTAAAAAAAAGGAGTTGAATGAAATACTTAAATAATATCAGGGGCACCTGGGTGGCTCAGTCCCTTAAATGTCTGCCTTCGGCTCAGGCCGTGATCCCAGGGTCCTGGGATGGAGCCCCACATCCTATGCTCTGATTCCATCTCCCTAAGAATTCTTTTGTGATTCAGCTTCTCACATCCATGCGAGGCCAACAGAGAGCTAGTTCTGGCAAACATACCATAGATTGCCTTCCATCTTCACTACCACTCTTTAGAGTGGAAATTATTATCCCCATTTTACAGAAAAGGAAACTGAGGTCCAGAGCATTTAAATTTCTCAGAAACACACAGCTAATAAGTGGCTGAGCTGAACAGTAGCCCTGGGTTCATCTGATTCCAAAGTCCAGTGTACCGAGAGGCATGCAATTGTTTCTATAGCTTGTTTATTTAAAAAGAAAATCAAACACTACTTGACTTATTTATAAATGAAAACAAAAACCTGGTCATGGATGAACAGAAATGCTTTAAACGTTCACAAACATTATAAGAAATTCCAATTGAGGTTGGTGTCTACATAGTGCTCCATTACTCACTCTCCCCCACCTTTTCACTAAAACTCCATGTTGACTCACACACTAAATCAGATCATAACTCATAAAGACTCCAGAAACAAAGACTGACAATTAGACTAGAGCCAGAACAACAGATGAATGTTTACTCATCACAAGACCTATGAGATTGAAAGGAGAGGCACAAATAGTGACTGACACAGGCACTTGTCTTTGTCATTTGGAGAAGAAGAAGCTCATCAGATAGAAGGTGACACCTTATTCCTCCCCCACTTCCTGCTTCCTGGCTCTGTGCTCTCCAGAAAATTTAGCAACCTTCCCACTGTGATATGGAAGTTGTTCCTTGGGTGGCCAGAGCCATTTTACACATATCACCGTGAGCATCTCTCATGCTACATCTGTCCCAGGACTGCAGTGCTGGGCAAGCAACATGGCCGGGGACACACATGGATTCCAATACTATTCTGCAGCACAGATGAGAAGTGACTGTAAGAGGATATGTGTGGAGTCAGACAAAATCCACCTCTAGGCTACTTATAAAAGTATATATGTATCTCATTCAACATGATTAAAAATTATTAGCTATCCAGGAAAAAAATAAATGTAAACAAACAATGGGTTACAATATTTATATCAAAGACAACAAAATCCAAGGTAAAAACCTCTAGATAAAGCAAAGATTATTTTTATATGTGAAGAGAGTAATTCCCACAATGAAAATATCATATTGAACTGATGTTATGCATTAAATAACATAGTATTGGACTATAAAAATGTATTTTGATATATATGTAGATACATATATATTTGTTATATATATATGTGTGTTATATATACATATACAGGTATATATCAAAAAACAGTTGAGAATTGGTGAGAAAATAACAGGATCCAAATGATAATGGATGACATTAATATACTTCTCAGTTCATAACAAATTAAAGAGGTTAAAAAAGTTGGGGGGAGGGTACAAAAGCCTGAATAGGTTGAATGATTAGACTTAAATGTATCCCTCGATACTCACATTCTCACAATACAAACTCAGGAACCAATAGGTTTGGGTGACAAGATGTATATGGAACATTAATATTATAGAAAGCAATTTCACTGCAAACATCAAGAGCAGGGCAAAATGCCTGTTAAAGCAAACAGTCCAGCAAAACATTTCTTCATTCTAGGAGAAGCATCATTATCCCGAGTGAGACAGTAGGGGTTTTATAGTTTCTTTTGTTTTTTGTGCATGTGTTTTGGGTCTCAGAACTTTTTTTTTTTTTTAAGATTTTATTTATTTATTTGACAGAGACACAGCGAGAGAGGGAACACGAGCAGGGGGAGTGGGAGAGGGAGAAGCAGGCTTCCTACCAAGCAAGGAGCCCGATGCGGGGCTCAATCCCAGGACCCCGGGATCATGACCTGAGCCGGTGGCAGACGCTTAACGACTGAGCCACCCAGGTGCCCCGTGTCTCAGAACTTTTTTGATGGGTCTCTTAAAAAACTGAAAAGTGAGGTGTGCCTGGATGGCTCAGTTGGTTAAGTGTCTGCCTTCAGCTCAAGTAATGATCCCAGAGTCCTGGAATGGAGCCCCACATCTGGCTCCCTGCTGAGCAGGGAGCCTGCTTCTCCCTTTCCCTCTGTAGCTTACCCTGCTTGTGCTCTCTCCTCTCTCTCTCTCAAATAAATAAAATCTTTAAAAAAAAAAGTTCCTGCCTCCCTTGATGTGAAATAAGAAATATATATACTAGTCTCTGCCCCCAGTTCCTGACACAGAGCTCTTAAAACCCTTGTAATCTCCTGAGAATTAGGGGCTCTAGGAGCATCTTTTGTTCTAATATTTGGTCTTTGACCCAGGTTCCTGACACACAGCTCCTAAAACCCTTGGAATTTTCTGAGTGATAGGGATGAAAGGCACATCTATACAGAGTTCTTAAATCCCTTGGAATATTCTGGATTATAGGAGCATCTTTTGTTCTAATGAAGTGACTCTTGGTGGGCTTCAAGATGGGGGTTAGTCACCAGAAAGACCAAGGTATGATTAGAAGCCTAGAACTTCCAGTCCTATCTCCCATCTTCCAGTGCAGGGAGAGGAGCTGGAAATTGAGCTAATAATTGATCATGTCTATGTGATGAAGCTGCATAATAATCTCTAATATACAGGATTTGGAGAGTTTCCAGGTTGGTAAATGAATCCATATGCTAGGAGGGTGGCCTACCCCAACTCCATAGGGACAGAAGCTTCTGTGCTTGAGACCCTTCAGACCTCACTCTATGTACCTCTTCATCTGACTGTTCATCTGTATTCTTTCATTATATAATAAACCAGTGGATATAAGTAATTCCCTAAATTCTGTGAGCTGTTCTAGCAAATTATTAAGCCCAAAGAGGGGTGGGGAACTCCTGATTTATAGCCAATCAGTCAGAAGTATGCAGAGGCCTAGGCTTGCAACTGGCATCTAAAGTGGGTGTAGTCTTGTGGGACTGAGCCCTTAACCTACTGTATCTGATGCTAACTCCAGGTAGGTAGTATCAGAATTGAATTGAACTATTCTGGTATTATAGAATTGGTCAGTATAAAAAAAACACCTACACATTTCATGTCAGAAACCTTGTGGGTAAAGGAAACGTTCCTTTTACTTAACAGCCTTAATGTGGAAGAAGATGGGGAAAAAGAAAAAGGGATAAATTGCCTTGCAGAGAGAGTAACAAAAATATCAGAAGTGGGGGGCTCCTGGGTGGCTCAGTGGGTTAAACGTCTGCCTTAGGCTCAGGTCATGATCCTACAGTCCTGGGATTGAGCCCTGTGTTGGGCTCCCTGCTCAGCTCTCCCTCTGCCCCTCCTCCCCCACTCGTGCTAATAAATAAATAAAATCTTAAAAAAAAAAATCAGAAGTGGTGCACGAACAGCAAATGGGGAAAGATGGGAAATGGAAGAATAGGCAGGGGCACTGGGACAAGAACATGGCAAAGAGCAGGGGCCTACAGAAAGAAACAGACAATGAAAAATTCCCTGTGATGGAGAACGGCCAATAAATCTCAAAAATCACTGATGCTGAATTGAATTTAAAAGTTGTTTCCAGCCCTATACTATAAATACCTTCTGTGTGCCTGATCCTTTGGTTAGAAATCTGACATGCAGAAGAGCCTTGTATTAGTGATGCTCTGGGAGAATAAAGGAGAAAGGACAGTGTTTAGTGAGGGCAAATGTATTAACAAAGAGGGCAGCTCCACTGGGAGGCAAGCTGTCAAGTGTGACGGACAATCCTGTTCACCAGTATTTGTTTCCTCTCTCCTTTCAGGGATAGAAGAAGATGATCATTTCCCACCCACTTCCAGCTCGGCACTGCCTATGTCTTCTTATGATCAATGCAATATGAACAGAAGCTCCTTTGGGAAGAAGCATTTTGGAATCCGCCCTCCTGCTACAGCCACCAGCAATTTTCAGATGGTGACAACTCCATCAGCTTAAGTCTCTAAGTAAGGAAGGCTTAGGACAGGTTCCGCCCCCCTCCCCAAAAAAACAACTCCATAGATGTGCAGCAGGAGCAAGAAATCAATCTCTGTTGTGTCCAGCCACTGAGGTCACGGAGGGGCTTGATACTGCAGCGTAACAGGTCTGTCAAAACAAACGGTCTGAATAAGGTCATGGTCAGAAGCACCAATAATATAGACTAAGAGGTGGACCAAGAAATGCACGTTTCTCCACCCACAATGTCTTGGGGAAGCTGTGAAAGGCATGGACCTTCCCCCAGTTTGTGGAATAGAGGTTTGAGACATTTTTATTACATATTAAAAGAAGGGTAAATTGCGTATCAAAAATGGGCTGGAGGTCTTAGAGACATTTGGGTTACACATTGATGGAATATTTATAAAAATTTATTACAAATCAGGACACAAAGCAATCTCCAGTAAACCCTAAAAATTGAGAAAGACATATTCTCTGACCACAAAACATTAAAACTCGGTAATACATTTTTAACAACAAAAGACCACCACCTAGAAATCTTAAAACTCTCCCCTAAATAATATTTGTTCACAAAGGAAATCTAAACTGCAATTGCATATTATTTAGAAAATGACAAAAAGAACACTATATGTCAACAATTAGTGGCTGAAGCCAGAACCACATTTAGAAACAAATTTCTAGCCAAGAATGAGAATAAAATATCTAAGCATTCAACTTTAAAAGTTAGAGACAGGAGCAAAGCCAGCCCAGCCGATGGGGCTGGGCGGAGGTACTGAGGAGAGGGAGGAATATGTGATATTACTCAGCAATGACCTTGTTTTGGAAAATGGCTGCCTGTTTGTGTTCAGTGTTAACATTTAATCTGGCAACTTCCAGGGAGAGTCATATTTCCAACAAGCTCCATTCATAATGAGCCTATAAGAAGCACAATTCTCAGGGCGCCTGGGTGGCTCAGTCATTAAACATCTTCCTTCGGCTCAGGTCATGGTCCCAGGGTCCTGAGATCGAGCCCCACATCGGGCTCCCTGCTCAGTGGGAAGCCTGCTTCTCCCTCTCCCACTCCCCCTGCTTGTGTTCCCTCTCTCTCTGTGTCTCTCTCTGTCAAATAAATAAATAAAATCTTAAAAAAAAAAAAAAAAAGCACAATTCTCAACATAGAGAACAATCCAATTCTGCTTTGCAGTTGTTGGGAGGGAAGGAACAGATACATCTTCATGACTGGTTCATGGTGCATCATTGCATATTATACTACCCCGGATCTGGACAGTTGCCTCACCCTAGTACTGGCTCACAAAGTACCGCTAGTTATTGGAGAGGTGGGAGGGAGCCATAGTCCACCAGGGGAACAACCTGCACCCAAGATATGGTGCAAGAGGTACTGCTAAACTTCTATAGGTGGTGATGTTCAAGGCCTTCCCTCTCCTTTCAGGGCCAGGTCAAGCCCCTCCTCCAGCTTGAGTGCTTTCTTAAAATCTAACTGGTAAGGATGGGCCCTAATGTAAACTATGGACTTTGGGTGATAATGTGTCAGTGTCGGTTCATCAGTTATAACACCCGCACCATTCTTGTAGCAGATGCTGATAGTGGGGGAGGCTAAGCAAGTGGGCGGACAGGGGGTATATGGAAAACCTCTGTACCTTCAGCTCAGTTTTGCTGTGAACCTAAAAATGGTCTAAAAAAATTCTATTACAAAAATCTAACTATCATTTGCAGCTCTGACTAGGCAACCACCCCTTATTGCCCTCCTTTGGCATTTACTGGCTTTCTCTCTCTCTTTTCTTTTTCTCTTCCCCTTCTTCTCTCACTTCAGACCAGTCTGACTACCCTGGAGTCAGGATGCCAGGATCATAATCCCAGTCCCTCCACCACATGCAAACCCAGCTGTTGACTTGCAGGCAAATCAATTCACTAATTTTGACAACTCTTGAGTCAGCAATAAAATGAGGATGCTGGTCTGTATTATAAGTTTTCAAACTATCCTGAGAATGCTCAAGGTTCTAAAGAAATGCATTAGGCATTCTATAAGCATTTGATTCCATCTGTTCTATTTGAAGGACTATAATAAGCCATGCCTTTAATATCCCTAATATAAATATGTCTGAGACTACCGATACCTTGTGGTAATTCTTCTTTTCCATAACTTCTTTTCCTTCTGCAGATTGGAGAACTGCCTAAAACATATCATGGGACAGGCAAGTTCTATTTCTGAGCTGGTAATTTTTTTTTTTTTTTTGAGAGTAAAGCCTTTTCATGTCTGCTCATATGAAAATGTACCATCAAGTACATCACCAAAGAATATGTGCACTGGGCCCAAAAGACACCAAGAGCAGCTCAGCTCCACCTGTGCTTGGAGCCAGCTCTTGATGTGGCAAAACTAAGTTTTGGGTGTTCCTATCTAACTTTATTTATACACACTGTTTCATTTAGGGGAAGTGAAATAGTTAAACTATTAAAGAGAAATGGACTGCTGGTTGAAGAGAGAATTTTATTTTATTTATTTTTTAAGATTTTATTTATTTATTTGACACAGAGAGAGAGAGAGAGAGAGAGAGCAAGAGCAGGAACACAAGCAGGGGGAGTGGGAGAAGGAGAAGCAGGCTTCCTGCTGAGCAGGGAGCCTGATGTGGGGCTCAATCCCAGGACCCTGGGATCATGACCCAAGACAAAGGCAGATACTTAACTGACTGAGCCACCCAGGTGCCCTAAGAGAGAGAATTTTAAAAGAAAGTATGATGATGACTGTGACCAAAAGTGATCAAGTTCAAGGTGAAACATCAAGCCAGACTCAACTAGTACCTACTGATCCTTCAACTCTTTTTGGCTACAGAACAACAGTGAATGAAATAGGAGGAAGACCACAAAAACTCAAAGGTAAGAAAATGCAGTAGCTATTATCTGTCTTCAGAGCTCACCTTTCAGGACAAGATCTATTCAAGTTCTTGATGTGCTTTGTAGCAAACTCTGACAAAATAGCTTTAGGGTCTCTGCCATAGAACATGCATCTAGTGAGCCTAAAAATGAGGCTCTTGGCTACATTCAGTATAAAACAAACATCCTAATGTGTTTTTTTAAGTTATGTAATATTTAAGTTTGACAGTGCATGTTTAACATTGCCCATGAGGGAAAAACACATGTTCTCTTGTAAAAGCTTATTAAATCTTATGCTATGGACCCTGTTACATATGTGTTAAGTGAAAAGCCTACTTCAAAAATATAGTACTGTCAGCACAGTCCCCACCAAGAATCCAAGACTGTGCATTTAATGACTTCATTAAGTAGGTCAAAATTATCACCACAAAGTCACATCTTATGAATTAGTTTCCAAAGTCCATTAATTAGGCCAAAATTGCTTAAAGTCAAAATCATCCTTGTACATCTCAATGGCCAGAAGAACAGAGCAATAGAGCATGGTTTTCTATGTATCATCCCACACAGGAATGTGCATATAACATGTTCATTTTAACGTCTGACTCACAAAAAAATACATGCAAAATAAAATCTGGTCACATATTTTACTTTTTCTCTGGGAGTTAAATTACTGAGATACATGTGAGCATAAGGAACTTCTGCTCTACAGGAAATGTTCAGTTTCACTGAGAGAAAGGCGGGAACTTGTGGTTCTCTTTATGCTGCTTCTTGGACATTACAATCGCTCAGGTAATTTATAAAGGAGAATATATGCTTTGACACACTTAACATTAATACAAGAAGAGAAGAAAATGTTTTGTAAAATCTCAAATACACTTGTAAAATTTGGAAAGGCTTGTCAGGTTTATTTTTAAATAAACCTGGTGTCTCAAATCTTGCCATTTGCAACGTGGATGGAACTAGAGGGTATTATGCTAAGCGAAATAAGTCAGTCGGAGAAAAACAACTATCACATGATTTCACTCATATGTGGAATATAAGAAACAAAACAGAAGAGCATTGAGGAAGGGAGGGAAAAATAAAACAAGATGAAACCAGAGAGGGAGACAAACCATAAGAGATTCTTAACCATAGGAAACAAACTGAGGGTTGCTGGAGGAGAGGTGGGTGGAGGATGGGGTGATGGACATTAAGGAGGACATGTGATATAATGAGCACTGGGTGTTATGTATAACTGATGAATCACTGAACTCTACCTCTGAAACTAATAATATACTATATGTTAATTGAATTTAAATTAAAAAAATAAGATAAAAATAAAACCTGGTTTTATTTTAAGATTTAATTATTTGAGAGAGAGAACGCCAGAGAGACAATGAGTGGGAGGGGCAGAGGGAGAGGAAGAGAGAATCTCAAGCAGACTCTGCGCTCAGCGCAGAGCCCCCCACAGGGTTCAATCTCTCCACCCTGAGATCATGACCTGAGCCAAAACCAAGAGTCTGACGCATAACTGACTGCACTACTCAGGCACCCCTTAAATAAACCTAGTTTTAAAAACCCAGAAGTAGAGACCTTCCAAAAGTGTGGTTGTAGCTTATTTAAAGCCATTAAAGATAGCACAAGCTATTAAGAAGGAAGCACTACCTTTCAAATCAAGGTTTTAATGTGCTAAGCAAATTAAGATATTGTCTTTAAACACTCTCATCTCAGAATTCCTTGTAATATTTTGGAGAGTGAATTCCAGAATATTAGCTTTTCATCACAAAGTTTATTGCCTGTTCCAAGGCAAGGTGCTGGTATAAATATTTTAAATGAAGCAAGAAATTATTCTGAGTTTATTTTTCTGACAAGAAACTTACTGGATACCTCTGAAACATAACAAGAATACCCTAGCTTGCATATCTTGTTGATATTTTTAATAAATGAAATGAACTTAATTTGGCAATTTAGGGTCACAATATTATCTGCTTACACATCATTCAGCATTGAAAAATGAAAGCTTTTGGACTTAACATTCCAAACAACATGTATTTGACTATTTTAAAACTCTGAGTAAATATCTGATGGAATAGCTAAAGAAAAATTCAATAGCATTGTTGGACATTTTGTAGTATTAAAACCACACTGAGAAGAATTCTCCACCAAACACTAAAGATTTAAATTGGCTGAGTGGCCTGTTCAATCTACTCCATCCAAACTGAACACCTGGAGAAAAGAAATGAACACTGTTGTTAGATGTTGTCAGTGATTCAACTGAGGAAAAAAGCATTTAACATATGCTATGCAGAAGATAGTTTGGTGAGCAAAACCAGGCAATATCCTAGCAAATATGGAAACTACAGTTTGTTGCAAGAAAAGAGGTATTGACCAGTAACACAGAAACAATTGTATGTGTACCTGTGCTTCTTTTTAGGAGAGACACAACCATGACAGGAATACCTATAGTTGGAGATTTAGCCACCTAGTAAAGCAGATTTGAGACAACTTGCCAGAGGAAACGACATTTGAGCTGATACTATAAGGAAGAATAAGAATAAACAATGAAGCAAGAAGAACAGTGTGAACAACAGAGCCCAGGAGCGGGGCACAAGTGGGAAGGGGGACACCAGTTAGAGGTCACTGCAGATGTCCAGATGGGGTGATGGGGATGAGGAGGCTTGGACTCAGGCCAAGGGGAGATGGCGATAAGTGTATGGATTTGGGAATGTTTAGGAGACAAAAAAAAAAAAAAAATCAAACAGGATTTGGTGGTAACCTGGATGTGCCCTCTGGTTTTTTTTCTTTTAAGTTTTGGATCAGTTCATGGAACTGAACCTAAGGATTTCAAGGGGAACTATTAAAGTGCCCCTCCCCTCCCCTTGCTATAGTTTTGGGTTTTGTTTTGCTTTGTTTTGCTTCTTATTCCCACACCCCTTTTCCAGACAGTGCCACAAAGTATAGAACCAGAGACTGAGCAAATATATGCTGTGGGGGGAAGGTCTGCAGAATATGGAAGAGGTGCTTAGATGTAATGGGGGCTGGTCTCCTCCTGAGGCACAGGCCACAGCCCTGAAGGCAGCACAGCATTTCTAACACCCCAGCACAAAGCAGGGAAATGCCATGTGCTGAGGGCCAGGTCCCCATCCACTGCCAGACTATGGCCTCAGAACACATCCCCCCCCCCAGGAAGAGCAGCTGTCTCTGCTTACTGGGAGATTGCCTGCCCCTCTCTCTTGAGAAAGCACAGCAGATGCTTTTTATATAATGTCCAATTACTCCAAGGAATGTCATCATTTTTATGATTAATCAGTTGCACACATTCAGGGACATATGTGAGATGGATATTCAAGGACAACAAAAGACCCTGCAGAGAGGAGATAAATTGAGTCCAGCATCTGTAGCCAATAGAGAAACAAATTAACTGTATATATTGCATAAATATCTCTCCATGTCAATTATTGCCAAAACAAGGACTAGTTTAATCTAAATTCGTTGTGAAGCAAATCTATTTTTTAAATCTACATATTATGCAAATGGTGGGGAAAAGTTGTAAGTAACAAATATCCCCTTGACAGAACTCAAATAATAATGAGCTAGGGAGCCTGCAACTACAATGATCACTTATAAAATAGCACCCAATAAATAGAGGTTTTGTGCTTAAAAGGATTCTTTCAAGAAGGAATCAAATCAAGCAGGAGTATTCCAACTTGCTTTGTAAGGCCCAGCTCAAATGTCAGCCCTTCTGTGACATTTTCTCTGATCTCTTGAGCAGAATTAACCGGCCTCTCTGAGGTCTTACAGCACTTGTCAGTGGGTAGTGGAATTATTTATCATGGTGAGTCTCTCTGGTGGTTCTCTTCAATTTCAGTGCCTAGCATACAACCCAGCTTTCTTCTTATTCCTGGGCCTTAAAGAAGATGCAAATATGAAAAGCACTGATAATAGTAGAGCTGGCAGATGCTAACACTAGGGAAGAGTTCACAGGGCCAGGCGCTAACCCCATGCAATCATTCCTTTCATCCTCACAATGACCCTAATGAAGTAGGTCCCATCAAGATGAGTAAACTGAGCAACAGAGGTGAAAAGATGTGTCCTCAGTCACACACCTAGTAAGTGAAGACAATCAGGTTTCTAATTCAGGCAATCGAACTCTTCCACCCTGCAGCCTGGGGTGAGGTGGGAAATCACTGACCTGGGAGTCCAAATACTTGGGTCAAGGTCTTTTATTTGGTAGTTTACTAGCTATGTCATCCTAGGATACTCACCAAGCTCCCTGGCCTTGAGATTTCCCTGCAAGCCCAGAGTTCCAGGTCTCATCCACACTCATCTCTAAGACAGCAACTGTCCCCTTAGGGGCTCGGCTTCCCACTACTAAGTACAGCCTGTAGCTACTGGATTAGGATCTGAGCCAAAAGTTTTTGCTGAGACAAATGTTTTTGGATGGATTTACTGGGGCATCCTTTCTTTCCTGTGTCCTTACTCATCTCACAGTTTTTGGGCTAAGTGCTGGGAGACAGCAAATGTTTAGCAAGTAGGCTCTGCCTGCAGAAGTGGCAGCCATCCCCTACTCGGCATCACAGTCACCCTCAGACTCTGCTGGAGCCCAAGATTGTTAAAAAGAGGACCAAGAAGTTCATCTGGCACCAGTCAGACCGATATGTCAAAATTAAGCTCAACTGGCAGAAATCCAGAGGCATGAAAATAGGGTGTACAGAAGATTCAAGAGCCAGATCTTGATGCCCAACATCGGTTATGGGAGCAACAAGAAAACAAAGTACAGGCTGCCCAGGGGCTTCTGGAAGTTCCTAGCCCACAATTTCAAGGAGCTTAAAGTGCTGATAATGTGCAACAAATCTCACCGTGCAGAGATTGCTGACAATGTCTCCTCCAAGAACCACAAAGCTACTGTGGAAAGAGCAGCCCAGCTGGCCATCAGAGTTGCCAATCCCAATGCCAGGCTGCACAGTGAAGAAAATGAATAGATAGCTATGTGCACATCGTATTAATATTAATAAAACCAGAAAACTACAAAAAAAAAAAAAGGTTTAGCAAATGGTTCCTGCGCTTCAGAACTAAGAGTCCAACAATAGATTCAAACAAGGAAGCCAAGTCTTGAGATACAATCCAGAGCCGCACGGCACGTGCTCATCCACTCTGCCCCAACACAGCCACTCAGGCAAGAGAAACTCCTCCTGGTTTCTGCTACATTACTCTCCTCCTTACACTTTCTATACACATTTTATATTCTGGAGACAGTATCTATGGGTCAGTAGCTTGGGAACCACTTACAATTTTCAGAGTGACCTTTCTGAGACATTATTCTGTGATAAACAAATCATTTCCTTTGCACTCAGGGGGATTACAAATTGAATTTTTTTTTTCTGAATAGTATGCCATCTACCAAAATAGTAGAAGGGCATGTGTTCCTTTAGCTGCTGCCTTTGGATATGAGACCAGTATAACCTGTGTGTGTGTTGTTTTTTTTTTTTAGTGTATGTGTATATATACATTTTAATGTATAATGGCATAGAGTTTTAATGGTTTTTAAGAAATCTTGATGTGTTTTTGTTGAAAGGAAAAACAGGTGTTTTGATATCCCAGTTTGGCTACCTGCACCCAGAATGAAGGAAAGAGCTTGTATATGTCGCAGAGAATGGAGAATGGCCCAATCTCCATGATTGTTTTCCCCAAGCCACTAGGCCCTCACTTGCAAAGAATATTCCTGTTCTCAGGTTTGATGACCTGATTGCCTTACCCTGTGGGTCCTTTCCTCCTCCTCACCTATCTCCAGAGGTAAGATTAGAAACACCATATATTCAGAAGGGGGGGAAATCGGAGGGGGAGACCAACCATGAGAGATGATGGACTCTGAGAAACAAACTGAGGGTTCTAGAGGGGAGGGCGGTGGGGGGATGGGTTAGCCTGGTGATGGGTATTAAAGAGAGCACGTTCTGCATGGAGCACTGGGTGTTATGCACAAACAGTGAATCATGGAACACTACATCCAAAACTAATGATGTAATGTATGGTGATTAACATAACAATAAAAATTAAAAAAAAGAAACACCATATATTCAAACAGAGATCAAAAGGAAACCTTTTTTAGAATCTGTTGTATGTCTCTGTATCTTTCTCTTTGACATTATGGTCTGCTGTATTCTTCAGGCTAAGCTATGCTATGCTGCACTAACTAGCCCTCTTTCTCCTGGCCTGTGTGCTCTCCCTGACCATACAAAGTAAAAGGGGGAGAACCAAAAAGAGGAGACCCTTTTGGCTCCTCCTGCAATAGGCTTCACATTGCAGGTCCTACCTGGGAATGGAGGCATGCGCTTTGGAGCCCCTGGTGATTAGAATAAGTGACCACAACAGTGATCATTGAGAACCCTGGCACTGACAAAGTCTCCTAAGTCACAAGGCAGCATCCATTGTCTCTGAGAAAGTGGAAGTTTGTCTTTTCACTGCTTTAAATGTTGGACAGAAGAAATGGTGATGCTTCTACAATGCATTCCAAATGTATTACTTTAAACATGGCAGCTATATATTTAAGGGATTTGGGGTCATAGAGAGGGAAGCTCCAAATTCCATTAGAGCACATTGAAGAAAATGAAATTCACTTAGGAGTGCAAGCACACATCAAGCCATTAAATAATTTAAAAGGCATTTAGGGTAACATGGAGACATATAAGTATGGGCACTTCAAACTTCCTGAGTTGAAATGAGCTAAAATGTTTGGTAGGATTAAACTTGAAGGCTGGTGCGAAACACCTAGCACTCTGTAGGAAACACTGTCTTCTGAAGGACAATGTGGACACATCTTTAACAAGGGTGATCTCTTGGTCACTAATGTCATGGGAAATCATGTATGTGGCCGTCACAAACAGCTGCTGAGGCAATATCACCTCTCTTTCTTCCTTCCTAACAGAACTTCAATTTTGTCCAAAGTACAATGTACCCAGCAAAAAGCCCTACACTTCTCAGCCTTCCCTGAAGCAGGAAACAACTATATAATACAATCCTAGTCAATAATGTGCAAGCAAAAATCTGCTGGGAATTTCTGGGAAAGTCGGATTTCTTGATAGAAATGCTCCCCCTTCTCCCTCACCACTTCCTCCTCCTCTCTGACTAGAAGGTAGTTGGGAGATTAGAAATGGAGTACCTGGTTTGAAAACTTTCAAGAGAAAGAATACCACGTGCTGAGCATGGCACAGCAGATAGAAGGAAACTGATATATTGGTACCATAATGAGCCACTGTGTCAATCCCAGACTCTGACCTCTGAACTTTCTAGATGAGGGTAATAAATCCCTACTGGACTAAGCTACTGTGGATGGGTTTTTCATGAGGTGGAGGCAACCCTTAACCAAAATAGAGACACAGACAAAAGTGCTCCCTGTCCAATAAACTTTGGAATTGGTAAGGTATACGCAGGTCCTTGTTACAGGACCTTTCTCAAACTTTTATATCCTAGATACTTCATGATGCTTCAAGAGGAGGGCAGAATACAGTGTCTCCCGAAGTTTCTTGACAATTGAAACTTTTATTTCATGTTACATTTCTTGAGAATAGTGTTCTAACAGATACACTTTGGAAAGCAATGCTTCAGGTGCATATTCTCTCTCTGGACTAAGAAAAAACATGTCTTTCTAGAGCATACAAATATAAATTCTTAGTAAAAGTTAAAATATAAAATCATTATAGCTTTGCCTACTGGATTGAATGGTATCTCCCCAAAATTCATGTCCAACTGGAACTTGTGAATGTGACCTTATTTAGAAATAGGGTGTTTGTAGAAAATTAAGAAGTCATAGTGGATTAGGAAGGGCCCTAAATCCACTGATGGGGGTCCTTATAAGGAGAGGGTGATTTGGATATAAAGAGACACAAAGGACACACAAGCACAGAGGAGAAGTCTATGTGATGATGGAGGCAGTGATTGGAGTGATGTGGCTGTAAGCCAAGGATACCCGAAGGATTGCTGGTAATCACCAGAAGGCAGGAACAGGCAAGGGAGGATTCTTCCCTTACAGCTTCCAGAGGGAGCATGACCCTGCCAATACCTTGATTCCAGAAGTCTACCCTCCAGAACTATGAACATATAAATCTGCTGTGTGAGCCATCCAGTTTACAGTATTTTGTTAAGCCAGCCCTAGGAAACTAATATACTTTGTGACATTGTAATAAAGTTTAAATCACAGTAAATTTTTCTCCATGTCCATGATAAGGATTAAGGATCATCATGGATGGAGGCCTGGCTCAGCCCTGTCTCCTCTACCATATTTAGATTCTTGCAAAGAACTTATATTCCTCCTGTCTCTTTTCCTTGAAACCAAATAGCATCTTGAAAACTCTGACATTAAAAAAGGGAGAAATTGACATTTAGAAAGAAATGTCCTGAAGAACAGCTTTTCAGGAACCCTGGATTTGCCAGTAATTATGGCCTCGTCTTGAAGGGTCAGTGTCTTGTCTTCTCTTGGCTTCGTCTGTCTGCTCTCTATAACTCCAGGGGTGGACTGGAAGGTCAGCATGGTCCCTTCTGCTTTGACATGCTGGAATTCTAGTGAGCATTTCATATATAGGACATCTGACACATGTTCCCCAGAAACATAAAGAATGGCAGGCCCTTGCTAATGGTGGGGGCTCCTTTTGAGCTTTCATTTATATGCAAGAATCTTACTTCCAAGGATATTTGAACTGAACTAGAGAAAGGACTACAGTGTTATGTTTGGTGTACTCTCTGCCTTGGCATACTGGAAGTTCTAAAAGAGAGGAATGGTTCTTTAGAGAAAGGTATAATAGAAATCACTAGGATAATGATGAATGTGTGTCTCCCTCTCCCACCCTTCAGAGAAACTCACACTTATAAAGCCAGGTAAATGACTCACATTACAAAAGATGTCTTTATGGGGCGCCTGGGTGGTTCAGTCAGTTAAGCATCTGACTCTTGGTTTTGACTCAGGTCATGATCTTAGGGTGGTGGGATAGAACCCTGTGTCGGGCTCCATACTCAGCAGGGAGTCTACTTGAAGATTCTGTCCCTCTGCCCATCTCCCCACTCCCTCTCCCCCACATAAAATAAATAAATCTTTAAAAAAGATATATCTTTATGTCTTTATTTTACTAAGTTTACTAAATATTTCCTTTAAAAGGAACAGTATAACAAAGTAGTCGCTCCACCTGTTCTCCAATCTAAACAACCCCAAATCCTTGAGATTTTTCTTCATATGAACTACTTTCTCCCTACTAGATCATGTAGGTTGCTTTTTCCTGAACCCCAGCCACTTCCCATCATAGGTTGTAAGCGTGATAACCAACACAGAGCACCATACTCTTGAAACCGATCAACGCAAATGAAGCTTAGCAAAGGAATCCATCTTGGAGCTTGAAGGTTGTGTTCTCAATGTATCTCATAGGTTACAGGAAATGCAGGAGTGAAAATAAAAGAATCCCTGCTTTGCACAAGGACACTACAAGGCACAGTGTTTTTGTAAGGTTGCATCATAATATTATAATTATCAGACAAATATTTTTAACATTTTAAGTGCATATAGCTCTTGCCAAAAATGATTTGAGAAAGCCAAAGAGACTATAAATTCTGTAACACGCACACCCTTTGGACATTTGCCTATGGATATTTGCTGTGTAATTTGTACTTAGCAAGGACACAGAAACTTAAGATTGTGCCTCCCTAATTCTCTAAGTATATCAGTAGCCCTGTTGACCCCTATGTACCACAAAAGAGACAATAAACCAAAGGAATGAATTGGGTTTTTAAAGTCATAAACTGTTCATTTATACAGCATTACCTAGAAAAAAGTTTTCCTCATCTAAATAATGAGAATAATACCATCTTCCTTATAGTGTTGTTGTGATCATTAGCTTTTTAATATATATAAATACAAATGTACAGTATTGTCTTAGTTCAAGCTGTCATAACAAAATATTATAGACTGGTAGTTAATAAACAACAGAAATCTATTTATTTCAGTTCTGGAGGCTGGGAAGTCCATGATCATGGCACCAGTAGATTTGGTGTCTGGTGAGGGTGTGCTTTCCAGTTCATAGCTGTTTTCTCACTGTCCTTACATAGCAGAAGAGACAAGCGAGCTCTCTGAGGTCTCTTTTATAAGGTCATTAATCTCATTATTGCAGAGCCCTCATGACTTAATCATCTCCAAAGTCCTCTACCTCCAAATACCACAGAATTAGGGATTAGGTTTCAATATATGAATTCTGGGGAGAGACAAACATTCTGTCTATAGCAAATCATTAACACAGCCTGATATGTAGAAAGTGCTCAGTAAAAGTCAGCTACTACTATTATGATTGACCCAAGTGAAATATTTGGGATATGTTTTAGAGGATTAAGCCAATAGAAATGGCTGATAGATTGGATGGGAAAGTGAAGAAAAGAGAGAAAACCAAGGACAATTCCAAGATTTTTTGGTACGAGCAACTGGGAGGATGATGTAACACAGAGAAAAGCGGGTTTGAGGAAAGAAATCAGGACTCTACTAGGATCATGTTAGGCTTGGTCTGAGTTATCTGTAAGACATCCATGTAGAAATGTCAAGGAGGATTCCCAATGGAGGCATTGGGAATGGCACTTAGGAATACAAGTCTGCAGCCTCACTGCTCAACACTACTCAAAGTAAGATCCCAAGACTAGTAGCCTCAGCATCACCTAGGAGCTTGCTGGAAATGCAGAATCTTAGGCCCCACCTCTGAGCAATGGAATCAGAATGTGCATTTTACCAAGATCCCCAGGTGATCCATATGCACAATAAAGTTTGAGTAGCACTAATCTAGAGTTCTGGGAAAAAAGAGACTAGACGCATCAACATACAAACAGAGTCTAAAGCGAAGGCCTGGATGAGCTCCCCTAGGGGCAGTGTATAAGGGAGACTAAGTGGCCCAGGGTAGAGCTATGGGACTCTCCCACATTCAGAGGTCTGGTAGAGGTGAATAGAATCTCACAGAGAAAGAAGAGGAACAGCCAGTGAGGCAAGGGAAAACCAGGAGAGTGAAGGGTCCCAGAAAGCCAGATAATAGAATGTTTTAAGAAGAGGTCCACTGTGTTGAAAGCTGCTGATGGGTCAGTAGGATAAGAACAGAGAAGAGTCCATTAGATTTATTATTTTAAAATATTTTATTTATTTGACAGAGAGAGACACAGCAAGAGAGGGAACAC
Organism: Eumetopias jubatus; assembly: GCF_037043125.1. Lineage (NCBI taxonomy): Eukaryota > Metazoa > Chordata > Mammalia > Carnivora > Otariidae > Eumetopias > Eumetopias jubatus. The sequence goes on along the minus strand of NW_028274815.1, from coordinate 52,253,821 downwards.
AAGCAGGGGGAGTGGGAGAGGGAGAAGCAGGCTTCCCGCGGAGGAGGGAGCCCAACGTGGGGCTCGATCCCAGGACCCTGGGATCATGACCTGAGCCAAAGGCAGACGCTTAACGACGGAGCCACCCAGGCGCCCCAAGAGTCCATTAGATTTAGCAACAAGAAGGTCATTAATGACCTTGACAAGAACAGTCTCAGTAGCATAGAGAGGACAGAAGCCCACATATAGACAATGGGGAAGAGAAAGTAAGACAGTGAGCAAGGCAATTCTTGCAAGGAGTTTTGCTGAGAACATAAAGAGAGAAATGGGGTAGTAGCTGAGATGCTTAGGTAGGAGATACTAGAGCATGCCTGAATGCCAATGGAAATGTTGCAGTAGAGAGACAGAGAGAGGGAGAGAGAAAGAGAGAAGCCGACGATGCAGAGAAGAGAATGACCAATTGCTGGAGTGGTGGTTTTGAGAAGGTGAGAGATTCCAGAGAAAGGATGGCTCCTGATAAAAGAAGGGCCACTCTGCTCATTGCTTCTTCTCTCAATGAAATTGGAGGCACCCAGCAAGGTGGGTGGGAGTGGAAGGAAAGGAAATTAAAAAAAAAAAAAAAAAAAGAGGAGTGAAATACTTATTTTGGAGAGTGGGAAAGTAAATGCCTCAGGATTGCCACATAGTGCAGGGTGTTTTTCTGAGATTTTTGGCCAGGCATTTAAGAAAACTCACCCTTCCCTGTAACATGCTTCATTCCTCCAAAAATGTCCTGTTCTAATGCATGAGCATGAATTTTGAGGAAGTGCAACTTCTCCGTCAATCCTTATTTTTCCTGTTGCAGTTTATTTTGTTAAAGGTCACCATCAGCAGAGCAAGGCTAGACAAAAGAGTCATCTCAGAGCCACAGCAAGATGGTGATATGGAAGGACAGAAACCTTCTGTCCTTTCTGTGAGATTTATGGCTGGAGGTAATGCATGAATTAATGACACGAAGACACAAGATGCCTCAAGAGAGCAAGTTTTCCTTCTCTTCTCACAATGCACAAGAACTGCTAGGAGATCTCTCATGAGACTAGTACTTTCATAAACAACACCAGATACTGTTAATTGCCTTTAATTGAGTTTTGAACAGCCCAAAGTCAATAACGCCTCCTTGGTTACCCTCCTTTCTGCTTGGAAGCCACTCTCATGAACAATCCTATAACTCTTTGCAGGATTCCCTAAATCTGCTACATAAAGCCCATTTCTGTGATCCAAAAATAAACAATCTAAAGCCTCACTCTCCCCTGAGCTCACTGTTCTCTCACAGCACACATCCCATATATTCAGGGCCTTGGTACCATGTAGATAGCTTCTGTGTGCCTTACAGCCACTTACATCTACTTCCATTGCTTCATTTTTCTTTTTTTTTTTAAGATTTTATTTATTTATTTGAGAGAGAGAGAGCATGAGAGGGAAGAGGGTCAGAGGGAGAAGCAGACTCCCTGCTGAGCAGGGAGCCTGATGTAGGACTCGATCCCAGGACGCCAGGATCATGACCTGAGCCGAAGGCAGTCGCTTAACCAACTGAGCCACCCAGGCGCCCAACTTCCATTGCTTCAAAAACCCCATTGCCCTGGGAGTCCATAGCTCCCAACTAGACAGGCTTGCCATCAGCCCCCTTGTGGCTATCCCCCACCACTCTCCTGGTCATTCCCCTCACTCACTGATGACTTTACCATCTTCCCCTTTCTCATTCCTGATGACTTCAACATTCCCACCCATGCGGTGATCCACCAACACCCAGCCTCACATTTTCTTGGCCTCCCATGCCAATCATCTCTCTTTCCACCCCAGCCTCAGCCACCCAACTCCCATAGTCATATACCCTAGACCTCGTCATCATCAATAAGATTACCACTTCCAACATCTGGATTTCACATCCTCCTCCTTAACCATCCCCTTCCAGCCTACCTACTCTGATTCTCCAATGTCTCCAAGACCTTCTACTTATTTTTTCACTACCTACCCCCAAGGTCCACTCTTCACATCCTTCCTTATCTAGCTTATATTAACTAGTCCAGCTGGGTAGTAATCTCCTTGCAAAGTACCTCTAACTCCTCTGTTCCTCTCTCCTTCACTGTTCTCACCTCAAAGAGCCCCACCTTTGGTCAAACACTACAAGACCTTGCTCCCAGTGTACATCTGAGTAGTTGACCCTTGCACACAGCTGTGCAAATTGGGCTTATTTCAAAATTCTCTTCATACCTTTCAAATGATTTCTAAACAATACCAAACAACCTTCCTTGGTGTAGACTCTTCAAGAGGATCATTTCCCACCTTCTCACTCTCTCCTCAAATCCCCACATCCTCCTCTTTTCCTCACTAGAGTGTGATCTCCTGGTTCACCAAGGCATGCTCAGCACCTGGAAGAGTAGCTACACATAGAGGGTGTTCAGTAAACACTTACTGAGCGGCTGATATTCAAGTCAAACCATAACAAACTTACCTACCACTGTGATAATTCATTGTTGCTAGCATACCTCAATCACATTAAACTTCATTTGCTGTAAAATGCACATAACATAAAATGTCTCATCTTAACCAGTTTTAAGTGTACCATTCACAATGTTGTGCAACCATCACTTGCATCCATCTCCAGAACTCTTTACATCTTGTAAAATTGGGACACTATATCTATTAAACACTAAACCATTAAACAATTTTCCCCACCCCAAACCCTGGCCACCACCATGCTACTTTCTGTCGCTATGATTTTGATGACTCTAAGCACCTCGTATAAATAAAATCATACAGTATTTGTCTTTCTGTGACTGACTTACTTCACTTAGTGTATGTCCTCAAGTTTCATCCATGTTGTGCTATATGTCAGAATTTTCTTCCTTATTTTTTTAAAGATTTTATTCATTTATTTGAGAGAGAACACAAGCAGCAGGGAGGGCCAGAGGGAGAGGGAGAAGCAGACTCTCCACTGAGCAGGGAGCCCAATGTGGGGCTTGATCCCAGGACCCTGAGATGATGACCTGAGCCGAAGGCAGACGCTTAACTGACTGGACCACCTAAGCACCCTGGAATTTTCTTCTTTGTTAAGCCTGAATATTATTCCACTGTTTGTATATACCACATTTTCCTTATCCTTCATCCATCAATGGACACCTGAGTTGCTTCTATGTTTTAGCTATTGTGAATAAAGCTGCTATGAACATGAGTATTCAAATATCTCTTTGAGTCCCTACATCAATAAAATTTAAATATGCATTTTCTTGAATATTTTTTATATAACTCTCCTTTCCCTTCTGCCCAAAATTAACAGAAGGGATTATCTGGGCCAAACATCTATTTTAAAGAGATATTTACTGAACTAAGGATATAAAGACAAGAACTTGGAGTAAGCACATTAAAAAAAATGGAATCAATATTACAGCTGTCTTCTTCCATCCCTCCCTTACTTCCTAAGGGAGTAGCTCCTCATAATACAAACCACAACATCCTCCAAAGAAGAGCTCCAGAAGCAGCCTGGGCAGGAGGGAAGGATGAGATACCCCAGCTCCTGACTTTACCCCCTCCACCCTTCCTATATTACCTTCCTCTTAGGCAACTCTCCCTACATCCCCCTATAGTGCTCCCCCATTATGCTTCTGCTCCCCCTTTGAAACTGAGGAAATATCCCTTCTCCTGTTTGCCTCAGAATGGCAGAAACTTGCAGACATTTAAAAGAAACAACCAAAAAAGAGATACTACGGCATTCAAGCTCATGAAAAGACGCTCAGAGTCATTGACATTAAAGAAATGCAAATTAAAACCACAATGAGATACTACCCCACATCTATCATAATGGCTAGAATTAAAACAAACAAACAAACAACTAGCAATACCTAGTTTAGAGCAACTAGAACTCTAATACATTGCTGGTGGGGATGCAAAATGGGGTACGGTCATTTTGGAAACAGTTTGGCAGTTTCTTGTAAAGTTAAGAATACACTTACAACATCACAATGCAACCCCACTCCTAGGTATTTATTTATCCAAGAGAACTAAAATACACAAAAATTTGTATGTCAATATGTACAGTGGCTTTATTTATAATCATCAAAAACTGGGAACAACCTGAATGTCCTTTAATGGGTGGAGAGCTAAACAAACTATAGCCATCCAAGTAAACATTACTCAGCAATCAAAAGAAATGAACTACTGATATTTGTAGCAACGAGGATTAATCTCAAAAACATTATACAAAGTGAAAGAAGTTGGAGAAAAAAGACTACACTGTATGATCCCATTTATAGGACATTCTGGAAAAGGCACAACCAGATGGGTAGTTGTCAGGGGCTGTGGGTGGATGGGGGAGATTCACTACAAAGGGACACAAGGGAACCTTGTTCTATCTTGATTGTGGTGGTGATTACATGAATATATATATTTGTCAAAATTCATAGAACAATAGACCTAAGAAAGATGAATTTTACTCTATGTATATTATATCTCAATAAGCTTGACTTTAAAAAGCACAAGCAAATAAATTAAGAGGTGACCTTCTTTTGCATAATACAGGGGACACAATATAGTAAATTATACCAGTAACACCAATAGCATCAGAACAAATCATTTTTAGATCTACCCTATGACCCAGCAATTGCACTACTGGGTATTTACCCCAAGATACAAATGTAGTGATCCAAAGGGGCACGTGCACTATTTATAGAAGCAATGTCCACAATAGCCAAACTATGGAAAGAACCTCGATGTCCATCAACAGATGAATGGATAAAGAATATGTGGTATATGTGTGTGTGTGTGTGTGTGTGTGTATATATACACACACACAATGGAATATATATATATATACACAATGTACATATATATACAATGGAATATTATGCAGCCATCAAAAATGAAATCTTGCTATTTGCAACAACGTGGATGGAACTAGAGGGTATTATGCTAAGTGAAATAAGTCAGTCAGAGAAAGACAATTATCATATGATCTCACTGATACATAGAATTTGAGAAACAAGGCAGAGGATCATAGGGGAAGGGAGGGAAAAATGAAACAAGATGAAACCAGAGAGGGAGACAAAAAATAAGAGACTCTTAATCTCAGGAAACAAACTGAGGGTTGCTGGAGTGGAGGGGGGTGGGAGGGATGGGGTGGCTAGGTGATGGACATTGAGGAGGGTATGTGCTATGGTAAACACTGTGAATTGTGTAAGACTGATGAATCACAGACCTGTACCCCTGAAACAAATAATACATTATATATTAATAAAAAGAAAAAAAAGAACAAATCATTTTTAAAGAACTGATTCCTGATTCTATTGAAGCAGCACCCTAGCCTTGAAAGAGCCCACATATGATATAGTACCTTGCCTGGTACTCCCAGACTCCTTTCAAGGTGCCATCTGGCAGCTGGGCATTCATCTCAACCCCTCTCTGAATAGGGCACTAAGAACCTCACTCCAAATCCACAACCACTTGGGCCCTCTGATTGGCAGAAACAAAATAACTGACATCCTGAAAGACAGAGCCCACCCTTGCTGCCTCATCCACGTAAGTCAGCCATACCACCTCACATGCGCAGAAGCAAAAACTTCACTAAACCATGGGATGACATACCATGGTAATTATAGAGCAAGAATGGAGACCTTCTTTCTCAAATTCTGACTAACTTTGAAAGACTATTTCAGCAGGTAAAAGGTAATGGAGAACCTCAAATAGGAGAGACATTAAGATAATTACAGATCAGCATGTGGACTTGCTCTGCAAATCGAAGCCCCGCTTTCTTGGCTCTGCTCATTTCTCAGCAGACTTGACCTTTCTGAGGATGAAACCACCCATCCATAAAATCCTGATGAGCCCAATTCACAGCAATAAAAACAAGGCCCTTTTGCATAACTAAAGCTAGAGATATGCTTTATAACATTGTCGACTTAATTATTGTTTCCTGGGTGTCCCAGTTACAGAATCTATGGACTTTTGTCCCATTATTGTAAATTAACTTTAACAATATTCTCTAGCTATTTTCATATTATGTTTAAAGTTGACTTATGTTTAACATCATGGTTAAGATTAAAGTTTCCAATTTTAACAAAACAGCAGAGGATAAAACAGTAGACATATTTATGGAAAAATTTGCAAATATGCAAAATTAGAGCATAATATATAATGAACCCCAAGTACCCATCATCTAGCTTCAGAGTAGACTGCAATTTTCCTGAAAGGGTCTGGGTCATGTCTCCTATTCCAATGTAATTACTAATAGCACCTCCTTTCACTCTAAAAAGTGCTAGTTTAGATATTATACCCAATCTCAGCAATTATCAACTTGTAATCCATCTCCATTCACCTCAACCCCATTCATCCCCCAATAAAAAAAGATTTTGAGACAAATTATAGACCTTGATCATTTCATCCATAAATATAATAGATTTTGAAAAGCAGATTTTAATTCTTTGACATCCTTAAACCTGACACATCTTCAGTTCAGAACCAAGTATAACAAATACAGGCTCCAAAGCTGGCAAGAGTTTTTACAGCCTGTAACTTTAACAGTTAAGATATATAAAGCAGCATCCCTAAACTGTCTTCTGTCTCAGTGATCATTGCTACGGCTGAAGAATGAAGCAATTCTCTCCAAATTAGATGGAAACATAGAGGGAACTGAAATTTCTTATGCGACATAACTCCAGATTTACTCTCTGAACAAAGCCTTTGGCACCCACAAATCCCTCCTTTTTATCCAGGTTAAAAAAAAAAAAAAAGCCAGCAGCCCCTCTCCCTCTGAGGACACACAGGGTTAGTTCCTTACTTTGTGCATCCAAATCAAGTAGCGGCAACTCTGACAAATGACCTTCCATAGCAACTGGCCAATAACTGCAGCCCAGGTTTCCCGGAGAAGTTTCTGTCTTCTCTTAACCCTCTTATCCGGGGCTCTTTCAGACTATTAGCCAAACTCTTCTAATTTGTCACTTGCACCTTTCTGAAGAGAAACAACTCAGCCTGTTAGAATTGTATGTAAGCTAAAAATCATTCATCTTAGTGTGGGATGGAAGAATGATTCAGTGTTTCTGCACCATACTAGATGGCAGAAGATGCTGGGATTGAGTTGAGAGGTTCCATACATATTCGAAGGTATTTTCATGACAAAGAAGGACAAACTTCACTAGGGTTTAAATTTATATCAGGGCATGCCAATAGCTTATTTTATTGCTATTATGCGTGGCTTGATTCAAAACTAATGTCCTTGGCTTCTAATTCAAGACGGCAGGCCTAATCTCTCCTATCCCTATGTTCCTTTCTCTCTCTCCTTGGACTCCATCAAATTGACCATAAGGGAATAAAAATGCATAATCCCATAACAAAGTGAAAGCAGGTTGTTATCAGAGGAGAGATTTCAGCAAGTTTCTGTAGGACAAAAAGCAGATGGGGCACGGGTAACTAATGTTTGAAGCAAAAGAAACCTCAGCCCAAATTTTAGGCAGAAGATGCTGAAGCCAAGGAGGCAGATGATCTGTGGCAGAGCCCTGAAGATGTCCCAGACTCTGACAGGGCAGGCAAGATACAGGGCAGGAAGAAAAAAGAGACTGGACACTGGAGCACAAATTGCAGGTCTCTGTGGAGCAGCAGACCCCACTCACCTCTTCTCCTGCGTGCATTCAGTGACCCCCACAGCCAGGCACTCAGCTGTAGTTACCTCTGCATCTCAAAATAGTATGCAGACACCGCTGTTTCTCAGTTCATCAACTTGATCACTGGAGGGGTCTCCTTAGAGAAACTGCACACCCTTCAGGGATGAATGAGGACAGCTGTGGTGGTACTGGTGTCCCCCGGGTCATCCTGGGAGCATTTGCTATCTAGGGGCCCAAGGGTTGAGATATGGGAGTCCCTAAGGAGGATATGAAATCCTAGATTATTACTTGTGAACAATACCAACCCAGATAATGAACAATGTGAAAACCTTCAGCTTTTAGAATTACCATAATTATAGACAAATAATAGAAACTAACTATGGCCATGGAACAGAATGAATATTTTATCAACTTTGATAATGCAAAAGTAAAGGGAAGCTAGGGGGAGAGAGGAAGCAGGGCAAAGAGAGGTGGTGGTAGTAGACTTACCTTACACAGAGTAGAGTCAAATGACCCAATTAACAGTCCATGGAATGAGAAATCTGGTTTTAATCAATGCATTGTCTGGAGCCACAGAGATGACCTCAGAGAGAGAGTGAGGAGATGTATGTATGTATGATATAAACTACATCCTTGACTGTCATGGCATGAGGTCACTAGATGATGATCAAAGTTGATAAATTCAGAAGCAGCAATGTATACATATTATTTTGAGATACAGAGGTAACTACAACAGAATGGGAAACAGCTAAAAGCAGTTTGCCTGTCTGTGGATAAGGATTTGGACTGGGGCAGGGATTGTTGCTTTCTGTTATAAGCCCTTCAGTCCTATTTGATTTATTAACTATGCACACACATTGCCTTAAAAACAGTAAAAACGGGGCGGGGGGGCAGGAGAAAAAGAAAAATAATGATAGGTCTTCTGGAAATGCAAGAAAGGAAGTCTCATGCACAGTACAGCAGGAACAAGCATGGAATGGGTTAAGCTGGATACTGCATAACTATGGTAACAGATGTAGCTAATTTGGGACACAAACGAGGGTGTTGGAAGGATCTAAGGGAAATGTGGTGCTAAGAGGGAAGAAGAATCAATTCTAAATAAAGTAATGTTGAGATAATCAGTATGGATGCTCTGCCATCAGACACAGGAAAGGAGGAAGGAATTGAATGCACCCTCACTTTTTGACTATCTTTTCACCATCAATTCTTTTAAGATTTTATTTATTTATTTTAGAGAGTGTGTGTGTGAGAGCGTGAGTTGGGAAAGGGGCAGATGGAGAGGGGGAGAGAATCTCAAGCAGACTCCATGCTGAGCATGGAGCCCTAACTCGGGGCCCAAACTCACCACCCCCGAGATCATGACTTGAGCTGAAATCAAGAATTGGATGCTCAACTGATTGAGCCACCCAGATGCCCTTTTGCCATCAATTTTTTTAAAAGCAGAAGTCAAGAGGGGCGGCTGGGTGGCTCAGTCAGTTAAGTGGCTGTCTTCCGCTCAGGTCATGATCCCAGGGTCCTGGGATCGAACCCCGTGTCAGGCTCCCTGCTCAGCATGGAGCCTGAGAGAAGCCTGCTTCTCCCTCTCCCTCTGCCTGCTGCTCAGCCTACTTGTGCTGTCTCTCTGTCAAATAAATAAAATCTTAAAAAATAAAAAAATAAAAGCAGAAGTCAAGAGATTCTTATATGGGCTCCTTGCTGAATAAAGAAAGTAAATATAATAAAATTCATACTCAATAAAATAATATGGGCTGAAAATCATGTCGACTGTTAAAAGAAATTGTCTTCATAAAGTCTCCATGCATTTCAAAGTTTAATAACTTCATTTGCTCTTCAAGAAAAACAATTTATAAATTACATTCAAATGCACATGTATTGGCTTTCCCTTTAATACAATGATTTGCAGTGGAGTGTATGCAGTTAAGTACCCCTTTTAAAATTCCACAGAAAATGACCAAAGGAAGAGAAAAATAGGAACAAATCTGCATCACTTCTGGTTACCAGGTAGGCTGCCATCTATGTGGCAGAATCTGTGAGGAATCGACATCTTTGCAACAACTACTCTTCCCATCCAGAAACAGGACATTCGATTTCTTGAAATAGTCATAGTTCACATGTTCTGTGAAAATGTCCACTTCATCAAGATTTTCACATATGTTAGCATACAACCTTTCATTTCTTGTATTGTTTTTATCTTAATCAGGCTTGCTAGAAGTTTGTCTATTCAGTTGGCTTTCTAAAAGAAGCAACTTGCCAGACAAAAGTGGGGGGAGGGTATGTAAGTTTGGAGGAAAGAGCCTGAGAAAGGTGTGGAAACTGTGGGGGAGGTGTGTAGAGGGGGCATGTCCAGGAAGATGGTGGGTCAGCCTACCTAGGGGGTGGAGTGTGAAGGAAGAAGATGTCAAGGTAAGGAGTTTGGGTTTTATCCCGAGAGTAGAGGAATGTCAAGATTCAATTTCTGTTTCAGAAAGATCACTCTGGATTGATGGAAGGAGTTCGAGTTCAACGTAGGCAAGAGAAGTGGGAGGCTCTGGAGTAATCCAAGGTTCTAGCCAGGAGCAGTGTGACTGATAAAACACAAGCTCAAGCAAACTAGCCCAGGCAGGATAGAAGGCAAGCTCATCAACACAGGGACCAAGGTCTAGCTGGGCCTCATGGAAGCTACCAGAACTAGAATCACTTGGCCACCTCAGGAAAACCAAGTGGCTTCTTCTTTAAATTGGCTAGGGGAGTAGGGGGACGACTTATCATCACCCTCTTGTCTTGTTTTTTGTTTTGTTTTGTTTTGTTTTGGGCGGTTTTCTTTGCGGAGGGGTTGTTTTTGTTTTGTCTCCTCACCCTGACTCCCTTCCCTGTTTGGCCTAACATGGCTACCAGCCCTGAGATCCAAGTCCTCACAGGCCCGTGCCTGGTTCAATCAGCTGTCTGTGTTGGGGGAGGGCATGGGGTGAAGAGTGTCAATGGTCCTTAAAGCTGCCACTCACAGAAGTCAATGTGCTACTTGGCTTGCTCAGTTTTTTTCAGCCACTTCAAGGCTGGGACCAGGGAAGACCATTCCAGATATCATATGGAGCTCCCGTATTTGCTTTCTGGCAACCACATCCTAAATTCCCTAGCCTCCAGGTCTTGTCCAGGTTGCTTGTGGAGTGAGGTCCTATGTCATACCAAGTACACTAGAGATATTTATGGCTGGACCAAGTGACATTTATGTACTTATCTTTATTTTCAGCTACAACTGTTGGGGGTGATCAGAACTGACCTGGTTTGAAGCTGGCTATGTTAAAGCCCCACGTTACTGGGGGCTCCCTCAGCACACATCAGGATTGGGGTCCAGTTACTCAAGGTGGAAGGTGCTGATAAATTTCCTAGAGCCCTGTGATTAATACCTCACCTTCCCCCTGACCACACCATAGCCCATCCAAGCCTGGTGCATTGAGCCTGAGAATTATTCTAGGACTCACCTGGAAGAATATCCCTGCCTCTTCTAGGGAGGGCCCCTTGTTGAACCATGGGCTGGTTGATGTCGATTGGCACCATCTCTACCATATCTTCTAAAGAGACCTTGAAGAATCTGGGCCCATTGTTATCTCTCTCTTCTCTGCAACTAAAATAGATCTGTCTTCCTTTGCCTAGCATGTCCTGGTTTTAGCACTATATGTCCCCCATCCCAAAAAAGCCATCAGTCCTTGGCAACCAGGGCCCTAAGTAACACAGCATCAAATAAAACCTGTCTGTAATATAAATGCATAAGTCTATGATATGTATATATCAAAAGGAAAGCTATCAAAAATTATAATGGGAGACTGGCATATTTCTTGTAATCTTTGACAGCTCAGTTAAGTACAAAGGAAACTTAAAAACAGATTTGAATAATATAATCAATAAACTCGTTTTAATCTATACAGTCGAACATTGTAGTCCACAGAGAAAAGACTTTCTTTTCACCTCATTCAAGAACATTGACAAACCTCTCATATGTGGTTTATCATGGAAGTTAGGCCAGGACGAATCTTTGCTGGAAGCTTGCCATTCCACAGGTGCTATTTGAATCTGGGGGGACTTTGTTGTTGTTGTAAACAGAGGCAGTTTTGGTATTACTGTCTTAAAATTCTTTCAAGCTAAAACTATGGTACTCAAGTTATATAGAGTAAAATATTAGGACTCCAATCTCTTTTCTAGAGATTCGAAATTCTACTCCAAGCATCTTGGGTATGTCCTTGTACACAGTCCAAAATGCTTAAACTATACAAAAATCTCTTTTGAAGAAAAAAATTTCTCATGGACCCAGGCTGACCTAAGTCGCTTTTATTAAAATGTAACTTAAATATGTACACTCATAAAGACCAGTTATAGGGGTGCTTGGGTGGCTTAGTCATTAAGCATCTGCCTTCAGCTCAGGTTATGATCCCAGGGTCCTGGGATCAAGCCCTGCATCAGGCTCCCTGCTCAGCGGGAAGCCTGCTTCTCCCTCTCCCACTCCCCGTACTGGTGCTCCCTCTCTTGCTATGTATCTGTCTGTCAAATAAATAAATAAAATCTTAAAAAAAAAAAGACCAGTTATAAACATCCAGGCATTATAGCTTTTATATGACCAAAATGCCAAAATCAATTTACAAATAAATGTAACTATAAAACTTTATTTTTTTAAAGATTTATTTATTTATTTGAAAAAGAGAAAGAGAGAGAGAGCACGCACATGAGAGGAGGGAGGGTCAGAGGGAGAAGCAGACTCCCTGCTGAGCAGGGAACCCGATGTGGGACTCGATCCCAGGACTCCAGGATCATGACCTGAGCTGAAGGCAGTCACTTAACCAACTGAGCCACCCAAGAGCCCTGTAACTATAAAACTTTAAAATGCCAAACTAATAAAATTAACTTCCTGCAACAGATAATATTGTTTTGCTGGAATTAAAACACCATTTTGGGTTTAACAACAGAAAGATATAGTCTCAGGTCTAGTTGCTATGTGTTATCACTATCTGATTTTTGGCTTCAACAATACTAATGCAGACAACTTATAAAGCATGTGTGCAAAACAATATTAATAACCTCAAAAATGTGTTTGCTACCTTGAAGAAATCAGGTACCATAATTTAAAATTCTACTAAAACCCATCCTGAGATGCCTGCATAAATGGGTGCCATTTCATAATAATAAAAATCGTAGTAATGACCAACATCTATTGAACTTTACTATATGCTCCAAGTCTTTCACATGTAATTCTAATCCTTGTAATATCATGATGAAATCAATACCACATATTTATCTCCATATTATCAAAAGAAGAAACTGAGGATCAGAGAGGTTGAGTAACTTGCCCAAGTTTCACAGCTAGTAAGTAAAAAAATGAATTTGAAGTCAGACAGTCTGGCTCCACTCAATCATTACACCAAATTACTCGTCTCATTGCTTTGGACATAAGGTAGTTATCGGGGGTTACCAAATCTGCATTAAATGTAGATCTAATTCAATTATTGCTGAAACCAGCAACAGCAACTCTGTCATTGTGTTTTCACTACATCACCTGCTGCTAAGTAAGTTGCTGCAACTCGTGCATATGAAGGTGCAACTAGCATGAGACCATCATTCCTTGCCAATATAGTGCTGATCCCAGGAATTGTTCTTTTGAGTCTGACGAGCCTGTGCCCTGTGTGGACTCACCGTTCTCTCCATGCACCTCTAATTAAACTCCTCTCTGCCTCATAACCTGAGCCACTAGGCCTGCCTTTGGCTCACATGGGAAGATACAGAGGCAAATACAGGCCCCATCATTGGCTTTGGAGTTGCCATCAAGATAATCCAGAACACATTTTTATTATTAATTAAGATTATCACTGAAGTAAAACTGCTAATTTCAGAGAAGACACAGATTCCTCAAAATGTATATATCCCCAGAACCCCAGTGGTCTGAGAGACCCATGAGTGATATGAGCTCACACTGAGGAACACTTTAAAAACAGCAGTATGAAACCCTCCTTGTGTCTGACAAGAACATGATTGAAGACATCATTCCAAACACTGTCATATTTGTGAAGAGTTCCTTTCTGCTCTTAGAATCAAGAATTGTGCTTCACTTAAGAAGTTTTTATTTTTTGTTTTATGTTCTGGACATGTGACATTTTGTGTTTTCATACTTTTTCTGCACAGCTCTCAGCACGATCTGTAATTATACATTCATTTACAGGGTTTCCTTGATGAATGTCAGTTCCTCGCATTCATCTGTAATTGCTGTCAGGACAGAGACCATGTCTGTCCCTGCACCCTTCACAGAACCCGGCACATAGTAGGTCCTCACTGAGTGTTTGTTAAATGAACAAATGGGTGAATGAGTCAATGAATAAATAAAACATATGAGTCATGGGTTGGTCAGTTCTCCTTTTTCCATGAGATGCTGGAAAGTTTAGAGCTGGATTTACCTTCATACCAAGTGTAGAAGGTCTTATGCTTGTATTTTTGTATTAGCTTCATGCTTAATACCATTTTATATCTCTACCCTTAGTCTTTTTTCTTTCTCATTTACTTCTGAGTTAGTCTCCCTTGCTATGTTTTATGAAGCCCGATAAACTGTCTTAAATTCCTTGTAGAACAAGGTAGGTGATAAATATATTTATCAAAGTCTTTTAAACATACATTTAAAACCTTAACACTAAACTCTGTCCCAACAAACATATTTGATCACCTGTAAACTCTTAAAGAATAGCTGTGATTTGCTAATTCTAGCACCATCCTAACACTTAAAGCCAATTCAACGCAAACCCAGAAACCACACCATAAGGTGCGTCATTTCAGGCAGTGTTATACATTTTGTATCTAACAAGCAGATTTCTAATAAGGCTAGGCAATTGGACAAGAAAGAATATATGGCTTCCCACAAAAATGTATGGATTTGGGATCAAAGAATGATTTATCTTTAGTGGTTCCTCAAAATATACTGAAATTACAATAATAAAAGGTTTGCTATTGGGGGTGGGGAGATGAAAAGTGGACGGGGGTGGGGGAAGCAGGGCTGGGCAAAATCCTGGTCCATACACATTGACAAAAGTCTGATCGCTTTACAGAATGAAGGTAGAACACTATAAAGCAAAAATATTAAATGTTCTAAATTCCTCTGTTAAATCCCTAACATATACTATTCATATGCTAGTGGCCAGAGTGACTTGCAAGTCTGAAACTTCAGTTACCTGCTTTTATTCATTTAAAGCACTTTCACTTCAAATGTTGGCCAATTCTCTCTTAAAATGAAACCCAATGTTTAAATCCCTTTAAAGAGGCCACCCCTACTGTACATGTTAAACAAGCATCTCATGTACCTTAACTAGACCCACACACTAGATGTGAAAGGAGGTAGGTCTACCCTCTCCAATCACTTGCTCACACCAGGATGTCATATCAACCCCTCCTTTGGGCTTAGTCAGAAAGAACAAAATGTCCATTTAGCAAACTGAGATTTGATTTCTATTATTAATAAGGCTCATTTCAGCCAGTTGAACCTTAGACAACAAACTGCAAGAGGGAAGAGTGGGTGTAAAGAAACAGATGGGTAATAATCATGTGTCACAGATAAATGACAATTTTTAAAAGAATTTGATAGGGTGTGGGCTGGGGTTTTTTCCCCCCTTTCCTTCTCTTTCTCTCGCTCGCTCTCTCGCTCTCTCTCTCCTGGGGCTTTCAGTCTTTCTTTCTCCCTCTCTTTGGCAAGGGGTGGAGATTACAGACGAAAAGGAAAGGGGAGAAAAAGCAAGACAATAGGCTAGACAGAGAGCCTGATCCGCATCCTAAAGCAGTCTGCCCCGCCCCCACTCCCCCTAACCTAACACCTGGTAGCTCAGTGGTCGTGATTTCAAAACTGGCAGACGCGGCCCACCCCCACCCCACCCAGCCTCCCGGGCCAAGGGTGGCCTCCAACCCGGGGACCGGGGGGGGGTGGGGGGGGGAGGTGGGGAGGGGGGGAGGCGGGGAGGGGGGAAGAAGAGGCAGGAAAAGAGAGGGGAAGGGAGATGAACGCTAAGAGAACACACTGGCAAGACCTCTTGGGGACAGTGGCCTTTTTTCCCTCCAAAGTGGTGGAGTGGCATAAAAATCCAGATCCACTGGGACCCGCTCACGTGCCAGCTCCCCTGCTCCAAACGCAGGCGGCTGCCGATGCCGCACCTGCGGCCCCGCAGCTGCGGCAGAGTGCCCCGCCTCGAGCCTTGACGACGCCCGGGGGAGGCGCCCAGCCCGCCTAGCACCCCGCACCTCCCTCCCCCGGAGGGCGGCGGCCGAGCCGGAAGGGAAGGGAGGGGCAGTCCCCGTGAGGCGATGCTTGCCACCCTCCAGCCCTGACCGAGAAGAAAGCCCCACCTGTCAGGCGTGGCACTCAGAGCGAGGTACGTCCGACCATCCCCTCGCAGAGGCCAGGGCTACTCAACCCCGCTTTCCGAAGAACCTCCAATGCTACGTCGTCAACAGAAAGCTTTAGGCACAAAACACACTGCCGTGGGGAAGGGCTGCATCACAGACACACACACTAGCAGACGCTCGCCAATCGGGACCAACCAGCTCGCGCACAGTGGAGGGATGCTGTAGGGGTCTCAAATTCCATTAAAAGAAA
Source organism: Eumetopias jubatus (assembly GCF_037043125.1). Taxonomy (NCBI): domain Eukaryota; kingdom Metazoa; phylum Chordata; class Mammalia; order Carnivora; family Otariidae; genus Eumetopias; species Eumetopias jubatus. The sequence continues at coordinate 52,237,624 of NW_028274815.1, read as the reverse complement.
CAAAACCAAGGCAAGCCACGATGCCCATTCCCAAGACGGGCTTACCTCCGGCACAGCATCTTATCCATCCCTGGTCTTCCACTGTTGTTTTGCTTTGTTGTCTTTTCCTTTGGGTGTCTGCTTAATAAATGCACCCAGCTAATCTGCAGAGCAATGTTTTCTTCCCATCCTGCAGCCCCACACTTGTCAGAGCTGCCTGGAATTCCACCAGCAATGCAGCTTCTCCGCGTCAGTGGTAATTACAGACAACAGAGGCTGCTACTCCTTGACAAAAGGCTTTCGTTCCCGCTCGCCCCTTACAGCCCTGCCGTCAGAATTAAATCCATTTCCCGCACGAGGCTGGGAGGAAATGAGAGCTCTCTTGGCGGTGCGCGCTGACAAAAGGACGCTTGGCGGCGCCCACAGCGCCCCCTCTAGCGGGCCGCTGCCCGGCTGCCCCAGGGCCGTGGTGCTGCAGTGCCCCCCCACCCGCAGTCCCGCCGCCTGCGCTGCCGCAGTCCCGCCGCCCGGCCTCTGCCCACGTCCACTCCGGCACTACCAACTGCCCACAAGAGCCAAGAGCTAATATGAGGATTTTGTTACTAGGAAGAAAACCTGAAACGCGAGCTTCCTTAAACGGTATATCCTCCCTGGGATTAAAAAAAAAGTCTTACAGATGGATTATTTATTGTCTGGGAAGGACATCTGCCTTTAGAAAATTAACTATTAGGGATTTTAATAGCAATTGTTGGCCACTTGAATTCTGAGTCAAAATTATCCTAATTCTGACTCCATCTTCAACTAGAGCAAAATTTTTGTTGTTGTGCTATGGTCTGGGACTGTAAGCCCAGCTCCCTCCAATTCTCATTACTTCCTCCTCTCATCCCTCTCCTCATCCCAGAGGGAACAGGTGTTTAGTGAATAAGGGAACTGGGTGGAGAACCAGAATCCTTGATTACAGTCTCAGACCTGCCATTAACTAGCTGTGTGACTTTGATGCAGTCACTTAAGCTTTCTGGGCATTATTGTCTTAGTCTGTAAAATGACAATGTACTTAAAGCATCTTCCACTTGTACTTTCTGACAGTGTTTCTCAATATGCCCTCAGAGTAGGAATATGGTAGCTTGGACTTTAGACCCCCATAAGCTCCACCAGCTTCCCCAAATCAGCATCCACTCTACCAGCTTTTTTAAAATGTTGATTACAGGGCAAGTATGGCTTCCAAAAAAGCCCCTGGTCACTTCCCCCAACCAGATCATGGCCCCTCTGCTCCTTCTAGATTCTGGGGCCATCATCACCTTTGACGCTCCCATAAAAATCACCTGACTCCACTACAGTGCTGCTGCAGAATCAGAATCTCTGGAGGTGGGCCTAGGAAGTTTATTTTTTAACATGTATCCCTAGTAATTCCTTTGCACACTGCCATTTAAGAAATGCCACTCCATGTGAACTACTACTGATGTGGAAAAAGAGAAAATGCCCACCACAACCACCCTAGAACTGGCAAATATTCCATCTCAGATGCCAGAGTAAGTTGTGTCTTTCTGCTCTAGCTCTTCCAACCTCTCCATCCCCCAGTCTCTATCCCCTCCTTTCCTACCCAGAGCTTCTCATTCATTCCCATTTCACTTTCAGAATTGCTGAGTCCACAAGCCCTTTCCCCATTCTCCTGTCAAAACCTGCTAGAATTATAAGCAGCTGAGCCACCAGGACCCAAGGTCTGTCTGGCCAGAACCAGGAAGTCATGTGTTTATTGAGTCACTTCAGGTGGCTATGCATTATTGGTGCTGAGTGATGATATCTAGGGAGTCAGAAACATCTTCTCCACAGCCCTGAAATCATAGTTATGGTGGGCCCTTTTCTGAAATAGAACCCAAAAAGGGAATAGAGAATTTTTGTTTAGTCCAGAAATAGCAGGCTTCATAAATCCCCTTAGTCATCTTCATCACTCAAAAATTTCTCTTCCTGAGGTATTATTTAGCTTTCTCAAACTAGTAATTGCAAACTCTTGTTGGCTCCTGCCACTGTTCTGAGGGCTTTACATGCATTTTTATTCATTTAATCCTCACAAGAACTCCATAAGGACAGTACTATTATTACCCCCATTTTACAGTTGAAGAGACTGACACACAGAGAGTTTAGGTAACCTGCCCAAGGTCATACAGCTAGTGGGTGGCTGGGCAAGGATTCAAATTCACACAATATGGCCCCAGAGCTTATAAACCCTAACCACTACCCTGCACAGGGCTTCTGGGAGGAGACAAAAAAAAAAAAAAAATTAACTTTAAAATGCAGAACTAGTATAAGACACTGATAAAGTTGATAAGGCTGATATATTCTTTTCCCCAAAAAGTGATTCTGCTCTTCTAGTCATCACAGTCTTTAAAAAAAAAAATCCTCCAGCTTCTCTTACATGCCATCTGAATGTGACAAGTGCTAGAAAGATTAGTGCCATCCTATGGCTTTAGGAATTGTTTGGATATCAGATAGGAAGCAAAATTTCAATATATAAATTTCCATATTAATAACCTATATGGAATTTTAGTTGAAGTTCCTGAAGTTCTCACTCAATTCCAAATTTAACTTTGAAATCCTACAAAAGGAACAAGAACGGCAGTTGGCTCCATAGGCTATCCTGGGAAGATCACGAGAATTCAGAGTCCCCATCACCGAAAACCCAAGATGCTTAGCCCTTAACTAGGGACAGGAAAACACAGAAGACTCCATGTCAGGCCCAGAAAATCACATCTGACTAGCCCCCAATGACCAGGTAGTTTAAAATTAGATTTTCTGACTGATTTGCAATAAAATTGTTTCTTTTTTATTTATTTATTTGACAGAGAAAGACACAGCGAGAGAGGGAACACAAACAGGGGGAGTGGGAGAGGGAGAAGTATGCTCCCCGCTGAGCAGGGAGCCCGATGTGGGGCTCAATCCCAGGACCCTGGGATCATGACCTGAGCCGAAGGCAGATGCTTAACGACTAAGCCACCCAGGCACCCCTGCAATAAAATTATTTCTGATCCCGATGTCTCTTGATAAAAGATGTTTCTGGTCAGCAATAACTTATGAAGTGAGCAGATGGGAGTGTAACAGACATCCGCAGTGCGTCCACCTCCTGGTAGTCATGTCCTTGTGTAATCCCCTCCCCTTAGGCGTGGCAGGACCTGTGACTTGCTCCTGATCAACAGAATACAACAAAGGGAGGTGGGGCACCTGAGTGGCTCAATTGTTAAGCATCTGCCTTCTGCTCAGGTCTTGATCTCAGGGTCCTGGGATTGAGCCCAAGTCCTGGGATTGAGCCCCGCATCAAGCCCTGCATCGGGCTCCCTGCTCCACAGGAAGCCTGCTTCTCCCTCTCCCACTCCCCCTGCTTGTGTTCCCTGTCAAATAAATAAAATCTTAAAAAAAAAAAAAAAAGAATACAGCAAAGAGGATGGGATGTCACTTCTACGATTGCCTTACATAAGATTCTCCATCTTGCTGACTTTCTTGATTGCCTTCTTGGTTTGTATGCTTTGATTAATTAAGTAGCAACGCTAGGAAGACCTACATAGCAAGGAACTGAAGGTGACACCTGGCCAACATCCAGCTAGAAACTGAGGTCATCAGTCCAAAAGTTCTAGAGGAAATGAACTTGGAAGCAGATCCTTCCCCAGGCAAGCCTTCAACTGAGACCCCAGCCCAGACTAACACTTTGATTTCTGCCTTGAGAGTGAGCTTAAAGCAGAGGACCCAGCTAAGCCATGCCCAGGTGTGACTCCTGATCCACTGAAACGGTGAGATAATGAATGTGTTAAGTTGCTATGTTTGTGGTAATTTGTTACACAGCAATAGATAATACAGTGCCTTAGCACCCTCCAAGCCCAGGCATACTTATCAGTGGCCTTCCCCAGGGCATGTCAGAGGTGCTGGAGGGATTGACACCCCAAAGGATCAGCTCTCAAAGAATGACCATCGGGAGTTGATGAACAACCTAGCTCCCTCATTCCTAGGTGTTGGAAGGACACCTCTGAAGCATGTTGTGCATAGTCTCCCAGAGTGCCTCAGAAGGACTGAGTCCCGGTGGCCCACAGCAGTAACCTGCTCAATCATGCATCTTTCATAGTCTGGCTTTTCTTCCCTATATTACTTCCACATCCCCTATTGGTAATTCCTGGGTTTGTCTCCCATATAAACTACAAATCGTGGCCTACTTTTAGGGAAACCAAATTTAAGACAAGAGAGAGAGGGGAAAGACAGTGCTTTCAAAGCAAGACCAATGATAAATTCTAAGTCAGGTTTCCTGAAGATGGCCCTCTCCGAACAAGCAACAGTTCAGCAAACCCTGTGGCTGAGGCCTGCTGTGAAAAGAAAATGAACTGGGAGTCGAGGGCCTGGGGCTCCAGTCTCAGTCCTAGTGACTGTGTGGACTGAGGAAAAACTGACCCCGGGCCTCACTTCCTAGCTGTAAAGTAAGGGTAAAAGCCTTTGCCCTCTGCTACGGGCTGAACTGTGCTACTCCTACCTCCCCCCTGTCGCCAATTGCTATGTTGAAGTCCTAACCTCCAGAACCTCAGAATGTGACTGTATTTGGGGATGGGGTCTTCAAAGAGATAACTGAGATAAATTAATGAGATAATTAAAAGATTAAAAAATGCAGTGATGTGGATAGGTCCTAATCCAACAGGACAGGTATATTTATAAGAGGAAATGTGGACACAACTGGCACAGAGGGAAGACCATGTGAAGTCAACCACCAACAGCCAAGGAGAGGAAAACCAACTCTGCTGACACCCTGATTTCCTGATCTCAGGTAAACTTCTGTTGTTCAAACCACCCAGTCTATGCTACGTTGTTATGGCAACCCTAGAAAACTAAGTCTCCTACCACCCAGGATTATCGTGCAGACAAAATAGGATACCAAGTGTAGGTACTTACAGTGCAGTTATTACTGATCAGAATGAGAAAACCAGCAGCCATAACCCCGGCCACAGAGGGAAGAGCCAGACAGAGCGGGGTGGTAAAGCAGCACACACAGCTGCGGAAAGGCCCCAGACTCCAGAGGAAATGCAGTCCTTACTATAAAGTGGCAGAGAACTCGCTTAAATGGTGTCCTAGTGTTTTGTAGAAGATAGAACTTACAAGTGATAAAATTAGATATTTAACAGAGGAGAATTCTAAGCAAAATAGTGGAAGTGTAACTAGGGTCCTTCTTACTGCTTATGGTAAAATACAAGATGAGAGATGAATTAAAGGAAGAATTAAACACAAAGGAACCAGAGCTTGAAGACTAGGAAAATTCTCAGCCCACCTATGTTGCAGAAAGTGAAAAAACTTGTTCTGAAGAGAACACTAAGGGTATGGCTGAATAACCATTTGATAAAGAGGTCATGGAGTGTAACTCATGGACCTAATCAGCCATCTTAACAGAGGCTAGGAATAGAGATGGGTTTTTCCAACAAAGACAGTATTGGTTTGAACTAAAGGGGACAGAAAAAGCAAGACAGAATGAAGGAAGGCTGTTGAATTTCTTGGATCCTATAGGATGAGACCACAAAACTATCCAGTTGCAAATGTGCACTGCTCTTCCAGAAAAGGGAGGAATGACCCCAAAGACAATTCAGAGATCATCAGGGCTGCCATTCCAACCACAGGCCCAGGGGTCAAGTTGGTTTCCTCCTGGCTTCAGAGGGCAGGGCCACTGCAGAGTTGTGTGGAGTGATGCTTCCACCACAGTGGGCCTGGAAGGCAGGACACTGAGCCAAAGAGTATATAAGGCTTAAGATATAATGGAATCTGCCTTGCTAGGTTTGGGAATTGCCTGGAACCCATCACTCCTTTCTTTTTTCTGATTTCTTCCCTTTGGAATGGGAATGTCTGTCCTATGTCTGCTCACCATTGTATTTTGGAAGCACATAATTTGTCTGGTTTCACAGGCTCATGGCTGGAAGAGAATTTCACCTCAGAATGAATCATAACTCAACTCTCACCCATACATGTTTAGAGGATATTTAGATGAGACTTTGAACTTCAGACTTTAGAACTCATGCTGGAACAAGTTAAGACTTTGGGGGCTGTTGAGATGAAATAAATGTATTTTGCATGTGTTAAGGGCAATGAACTTTTGGAGTCAGGGGCCAAAATCCATGGACTGAATTCTGTCCCCCTCCCCCCTCCAACCAGATTCATATGTTGAAGCCTAACCCCCAGTGTGACTGTACTTGGAGATAGGGCTTTTAGGTGGTTGTTAGGGTTAAATGAGGTCATGAGGTTGGGTCCCTTAATCCAATAGGACTGGTGTCCTTATAAGAGGAAGGGAGACAAGAGTTTACCCACTCACGCACAAACTGCTCATTCTCTCCACCCACCCCTACCCTACCATGTGAGGCCACAGAGAGAAGTCTGCAAACCAGGAAGAGCAACCTCACCAGAAACCCAAACCTTTTGACCCTGATCTTGGACTTCTCAGCCTCCAGAACTGTTATACTGTTGTTTAAGCCACCCAGTACAGGATTTATATTATGCCAGCCCAAGCAGATATACACTTTCTGTGCCTTGGTTTCTCCACCTGTAAAACAGAGATCCTCAGGTCTACCTCATAGGACTGTTTTGAGAACAAGTAACATATAAGGTATGGGAATAGATACGACACAAATTAAGTGCTAGCTCTTTGTGAGCGATTGTTATAAAGATGAAGACTGTCTCCATGCTCAAGGTGCCTGATGGCCTTAGCTGGGTATTTAGACAGCCTTGAAAACTGTCACTGCCAGTGGCCAATGCCTCCCACTCCATGCTCTTCTAGCTTACCTTTACATTCCTATTAAAGTTTAATTTCCCCAGGAAGGGTAATAGGCACTTCTTCCTCAAGCGATGAAGACAGAATGAAAGATATGAGACGTAAGTCCTGAAAGGATGAGGATGGAAGCTGCACAGGGGCTGAGGGAGAAGCATGAAGGCTCAAGAGTCCGAAGTCTACTTCTTCAAAGCATGAGATTAAGGAAAAAGTTGAATAGATGTGTGACAAGTAAGGCCATTTAAAGGGTAATTGTTAAACTTTGAATTATCACAATTTTTTAAAGAGACTTTAAAACTTTCCCGACTGCATTTATTTGTCTCTAGAAGTTAGCCCTGGGCTGGCCTTTTCACTTTTCATATTTGGGGGAGCCTGTAACAGAGAAGAAAGTCCCTTATAAATGGCTAAACGATAAAAACAGTTCCCAAAAGAGCTATGCAAAAAATGTTTCATTAGTAATCAAAGCTGTTTAAATTGAAAGATACCATTTTTTACCTATTAAAATTTGATCATTTTAATAGATTCCACTGTTAGCCAGGATATAGTGAAATTGGCACTCAAGAGCTGGCGGTATTATAAAGTGGTCCCATGCATCAAGTCATAGATTGAACCTACCTGTGACTCAGGACTTCAACTTCTAGGAATCTATCCTAAAAAAAAAAGAAAGAAAGAAAGAGGTAAACACATCAGGCTATTTGCCATGTTTATGAGAACAAAATACTGAACATAACTTAAATGTCCAAAAATTAGAAAACCATTCCATTCAATGGACCATTAAAACTTGTAATAAAAACTACCTGTCAGTGATAGAATAAGAAGAAACAGAACACACAGTGGTATATACCTGCGATAATTTCTTAATTCAGTTGTATAAGAAAAAATTTTGGAAGAATTTTAGTATGTTTCTATCAGTGGTTTTACTAAGACGGTAAGATCATTTTTGGGTCTTAATATTCTGAAATCTCAACTTGAAGAAAAAAAACCCATGATGAAAAACAAAATCACTCCAATCAATCACTGTGGATAATAAAGTAGTATAGTCACATGTTTTAATTCAGGTTATAAAAACACATTTACTTATTTCCTAGTCCAGTCTTATTTATATTTCAAGGGTGAGTTTTGTTAGAATGAAAGGCAGTGAAGAGTTTAACACTATTACCCACATGCCCTGATTCCAGCCTTCATTGACCCAATGGATATTGGGCAAGTTCCTTAACTTCAGTTTTCTAGTTTCCTGACATGTAAAATGGATATAATTATACAGCACAGGGTGGTCATGAAAATTAAATAACATGTATATGCCACCAGGAGTAGTGCCCAGCACAAAATAAGTATTAATAACTTTTCTGATCTTGATCAAGTCTTTCCACTATATACATGAGTAAGCTAACATTTTGAGTTCCAATTTAGCTTTAAAAGTTTCATTTAAATTTTAAAAAATTTTTCACATATCCAGAGTGTGTTAAACCTAAGAGACAAATTCAGGTATTGCTGGGTTTACCTGAAGAGTTAAAGGATAATTTGATCCTATAGCCTAGAGTCTAGTGTATTATAGATCATTGTCTTAGTTTGGTTTTAAGTATTAGCCAGAAAATTACAGGAATGTAATATTTAAATATCAGAATATGAAAACTTGCTGAAAATTACTGATGTTGCTTTATTCTCACAGTTCATTAAAAAAAAAAAATGCCTGTCGGCCTCATCTGAATAGTTGAGGGTCAGGCGCCTGGGTGGCTCAGTTGGTTAAGCGACTGCCTTCGGCTCAGGTCATGATCCTGGAGTCCCGGGATCGAGTCCCGCGTCAGGCTCCCTGCTCAGCAGGGAGTCTGCTTCTCCCTCTGACCTTCTTCCCTCTCGTGCTCTCTATCTCTCATTCTCTCTCTCTCAAATAAATAAATAAAATCTTTAAAAAAAAATGAATAGTTGAGGGTCCAGGAAGAGAGTAGTCTGAGAAACAGACTCAGCTTGCTATTCAGCCCCTCTGATAAGGTGGGTTGTTGGTTGTATAGCTGCATGGTTTGTCATATTATCCAACGTACCTTTCCCTCCACCCACTGAGCCAAGGCTTGGGGACAGGGAAAGAGGTAGATAGATACCAAGCCCTTACTCACTTAGCTTCAGATTTTAGTTCCCAGCAACGGTAGTCTGAAAAGCAAGACTCTCATTTGAAAGAAGCTGACTTTGTTGAAAGGGAGAATAAACATGTGGATTCTGGTGGGCCAGAGCTCAGATGGCAGCTCAGGTGGTCACAAAGCATAGGGAAGAGTTACATAAGGGAACATAACCCAAGAAAGGCAAAGAAGAATCTGAGCAAAGCAAGGATTTGTACCCACTTCATGGGATATAGCCTCTCACAGGAGTTTAGCGACCACATGGCTGAGGGACGTCATCAAGTATGTGCCTGAGGGCAGCTGCATAGCCCATCTGGGAGTCGGAAAGTCAGGGAGACCAGAAGATGCCTGGGTTCTAAAGGGAGAAGGCCCAGCAAGCCTGGCCTAGAGAAGAGAAGCCACAGTGAGGCCATGGATATCCACGGCTAGGCGTTCCAAGGACTAGCTGGGAAAAATCACATGAGCGTTCCCATTCCAGTCTGCATAATACATACGGTCCTTGCTGTGCTTAAAGGAGGACAAGAGATCTCCTAGGGGAGCTGGCATAAGAGACAAAAAAGCCCCATAGGGATTCTGAACATTAAACAGATACAGTGTTTACTCAAAGAAGTATTTACCCTTAATGGGGTAAGCCAGTCTTCCCACAATCTGAGTCATAGGCTCTTACTGTGTTCTTAAAAGTAGAATTCAATGTAGAAAGTTACATTTCTTCCCATCTAAATTGTGCTCATAATTGTCAATCCTGCTTTGGTATGTCAAAGTCCAGTCAGGACCCAGAGATCAGAACCCAGCATTGTGACCATAGCCTTGCCATCTCATGACTACAGGGAGAGCTGCACAGATGATCTTCCAGCAAATGAGCTCCTTTATTATGAATAGGGCTTTGGCCACCAAGTCCCATATGGTCTGTCTCTTCCCTTGGGGACCTGATCCAAATTGTATGATGCAGGAAAACTCTACTCCTACGGTCTTCTCACCTCAGAATACCCCAATGAGGCCGGTGCCCCAGGCCCGTTTTCCACACTGGTGTTGCTGGAAGGACATATTCTTGGGGACAAAAGTCTTCCAAAAAGGAAAGGAGTGATCCAAAGAGGACCAGAAGAGTTCCCCAAAATAATCAAGTTGTATTTATAGCCCCTACCCTCCCACTGGAAGATCTACCTTTAACACTGTGTCTTTGGAATCCATTTTATTGCTAATCCATTCTGGATAACCCAGAAATTAGAACAAGTGGAGAAGGTGGAGGGTGGGAGGACCCAATGACTTCCCATAGGGGCTAGCTTATGTGGTCCTAGTACTTGATGGCTTTCTGCTAACCCAAAGAGTAGTCTGTCTCAAGGAGATCAGTAGCACAGCAGAGAAGTGTTGCCTCTACCTTTCAGAGACCCTTCCACTCAATTCTTGCAATTCTCCTCTGTATCTATGTGGGACCAATGAGATAGGCCTTTTATAAAACTCATATAAATATTCCCTCCAGAAGTCCACTAGAATAGATGAAGACTTACTTCAATTAATTTAACCACCAGGCTCATCATAGGTCAGAGAAATAGAAATTATTAGCTTTCTCGAATTATGTTCAGCTCACTGGCAGAGTTAGGAGCACATACCAGGTAGAGAGCTTGTTAAACACACCAAACTTCACACACTTAAACTGAACCCACTCTTGTGATTGATTTTTCTGTGGGAACAGAAGATTGAGAGTTATAACAAAGGAAATCCCACTCTCTTATTTTCATGAAGGAATTCGTTTTTCCTCTAATATTTTCTTCTCATCCTGATCACACTGGGGCCTCAAGAGTCTTCCTCGGGTGCTGCTTGGATCTCTTCCTGAGTAGCCACAGCCTGGGGTACCCTCCATTGGAGGTGGCATCACTCAAGGTTAGATGGATCCTGTCTTGTATGCTCCAGATCTCACCTTTCCAAAGCTCCAGGGAGAACAACCAGCATCCATATCATCATGGCACCAATCCCTAAACCCCCAAAGTTCAAAAGACACAGTAACATCCTGAGCCAACACAACCACTAGAGCAGCCTTCACTCTGAGTCCCAGTGCTCTTGGTCCAGGGCTTCAAAGTTTAATGCCTAAACTGGTAATGCAACAAGGGATGGTGGGGCTGACAAACCAGAGGGCACCCACCCCATCAAAAGGAAGTTCAAGTTTTTAAAATACTCTGCTGGCTAAACCCATCAGAATATGCCCCATAGGCCACCAGCAAACACTGGGACAGACAGATGTAGTTCCCAAGAAGCCTAGACCACCACACTGAGGTAGAATTTTTGCTATCACATACAGCCAGCATCTGGGGGAAATGTGAGATGGAAAACAGGAGATAGATGCTTCAAGGCTTTCCCAGGGTGCTAATGAATTCATCCCAGCTGGCTAGACCATCTCGTTTCAGAGCTTAAAATGCTAGTAGAAGAAATGTCCTCAGTGACTAATTTCACACACAGATTACCACAATCTGCAGATGAGGTAGTGGAAATCTACCACCCATAGAGGCCTCCTTCTCTCAGAAACCCTTCCAAGGCATACTCCCAGAACAGGCCAAAATTCAGAAGTGTGTGATGGCAGCACATCCAGACCCCAAAGCAGGCACTTATGTTCATCCACATACTCATTTCCAGAGCCCCTCTGACCCCAGCACAATTGGTATCTCACTCCACAACCCTGAGGATGGTCTTTGTCCAGGGACATGCCTCTATAGGATCACAGCCAACTCTGAACAAAATTCAGAGCCTTGCAGGATATGAAATGCCCAAGCCATAAACACAGGTGTCAAATAAAAGTAATAAACAATAGTAGGTCAGTGAACATCTTGTCACCTAGCCCAATCCCAAAACAGCAAAATCTTACATCTTGAAAGTCTAATTCTAAACGAGCCTTGCCAGGACATTGACACTGATTCCTATTCCTACCAAGGCCAGATGCCGTGGCTGCACACAGCTCGTGGCCCTCTCCATTTGCACACATACTTGCTGATTCAGTCCCCAAGTGAACCTGCTCTGGCCCGAGAAGTTAATCTCCATGCCTGCCATCAGCAGATTCTTATGTACTTCATTTGGGATTTTTGCCTCTCAGGAATGTTGTTGATCTTGCACAGGCTGTTCTGACCCCATCCTCAAATCCTCAAAAATGCCCATCTCTGCCAGCACCAGGATTCCACTCCTCAGATCCTCTCCAAGGGCAGGAAGACTGGTGCCGTGCTTGCAAACTGAAGCTGGAGGGGGCCTGCCTCCCAGATCCTGAGCCCCTCTGTACATAGCATTTCAATCCAATGAGTCACATCAGCTACACCCAGGTTTCCAGTTAGGGTGTCTGGCCAGGACCCTGAAACCCTATACAGTCACCTCTTCAGGTAAACTGCACTGCACCCTTATGAGAATTGTTTGACAAACAAATGCCAGGCTGAGCTTTGTTTCCCTGGCCCCTCTCACTCCATCCTGGTTCTTGATTATAAAATGCAAGCTTTTATAAAGTTATTAAAAGTGATTTTGAATAATTGCTCAAGCCACATGCCAATAAGGATCTCAGAATTAAACCTATTAAGAAGGAGAAAACTAACCAGAAAGATAGTCACACAGTAGGCACTTCAAAGAGAAAAAAAAATCACCTCCCCCTTCCCATCCTAAACAATTCAGTCCTAATACTATTAGCTCACAGTGAGGTAGGGGGATCCACGGTGGCCCTGAGTGAAGTGCTGGAGGCTGAGCGGGGTGAGGATGGCACCCACACGTGGAGATGGCCATGTCAGAGGATGTCAGAGACCAAGCAGATAAGGGAAGTGGCCACACCGCAGGGTGGCTCAGTGCAAAGTGGTAAAGTCCAATCAGCAGGAGGGGGGCTTTGGAAGGGCAACCTGGCATGGAGAGTCAGACCCAAGCCAGGTAAGAAGGGTGCTCAGGCAGAGGGGCAGGGTAGCATGGGGAGAAGACATCCATGCCAAATCCAGCAGGCATGCATGTGTGGAGGTGACCTCACGTGGTGAGCCAGAGTCCAAGTAGAGTGAGGAGACATCCACGTGTGTGGTGAGGGATAGCCTGAGTAGAATGTCAGAGCCAGGGAGAGGGTTCTTATGGCCAGGCAGCTTGTCATGGGTGCTGTTATGGGCTGAATTATGACCCCTCACAATTCATATGTTGAAGTCCTAACCCCCATACCTCAGAATGTAACTGTATTTGGAGATAGGGCCTTAAAAGGTGTGATTAAGTTAAAATGAAGGGTAGGGGAGCTGGTGGGTGGGGAGATGGGCTAAATGGGTGATGGGTATTAAAGAGGCCACCTGTTGTGATGAGGACTGGGTGTTGTATGTAAGTGATGAACCACTGAATTCTACTCCAGAAACCAATATTGCACTATATGTTAACTAAAATTTAAATTAAGAAAAATAAAATATAATGAAGGGTAGGCACCAATCCAATATGACTGGTATCCTTATAAGAGAAAATTGGGGCGCACACACACACAGAGGAAAGACCATTTGCAAGCCAAGGAGACAGGCCTCAGAAGAGACCAAATTTGGGCGCCTGAGTGGCTCAGTCATTGGGCTTCTGCCTTCAGCTCAGGTCATGATTCCAGGGTCCTGGGATCGAGTCCCATATTGGGTTCCCTCCTCTCCCACTCCCCCTGCTTGTGTTCCTGCTCTCGCTATCTCTCTCTCCCTGTCAAATAAATAAATAAAATCTTAAAAAAAAAAGAAGAAACCAAATTTGCAATGTCCTGGTCTTAGATTTCCAACCCCCAGAACTGCAAGAAACAAATTTCTGTTGTTTAAACCACTTAATCTGTGTATTTTGTTATGGCAGCCCTAGCAAACTAATACAGGTGCTAAAGCCCAAAAGGGGTGAAGAGCCACCATGGGGGAGACAGCACAGAAAGAAGTGAGTTACACATGCGGTGTCCTTGATGAAAGATTCATTCCAAGGCTCAGGGTGGGAAAGTACATGATGCTCAAGCTCAGAACATCTGCCAGAAAGGAAGTAATCAAAAAATGATAGTGACATGTCAAGCAGAAAGGTAGCCCATTTGAAGGGGCTTTCACTGGCCACAAGGAGGACAATCTGAATAACAAAATAAATCATGAAATACTATGATATTATGATGATAATCTAATGAATTAAATAGAAAACTATGTGTCTATAATATAAAAATATAAATGAATATAGAAATAACCAAAATGTTCTATAATAAAAAAAATGGGGTGCCTGGGTGGTTCAGTCAGTTAAGCATCAACTTTTTTTTTTTTTTTAAAGGTTTTATTTATTTATTTGACAGAGAGGGACACAGCAAGAGAGGGAACATAAGCAGGGGGAGTGGGAGAGGGAGAAGCAGGCTTCCTGCAGAGCAGGGAGCTGGATGCAGGGCTTGATCCCAGGACCCTGGGATCATGACCTGAGGGGCCCAAGGCAGACACTTAACGACTGAGCCATGCAGGCGCCCCAAGCATCCGACTCTTGATTTTGTCTCAGATCATGATCTCAGGGCTGTGAAGTCGAGCCCTGCATCAGCTCCGTGCTGGGTGTGGAACCTGCTTGGTGTTCTCTCTTTCCCTCTGCCTCTCTCTTTCCCTCTCCCTCCTTCTCTTAAAAAAAAGTTCTACAATAAGTAAATGGTTAAACTGTGGCACATCCATCCCATGGACTAATATTCAGCAATGAAAAGGAGGAACAGACTTTCAATACAACCACTGGGATGATTTAAAGGGCACTGTGCTAAGTAAGAAGGCCAGACTCTAAAGAACACATACCGCATGATTCCACATTGTATAGAACATTCCCCAAAGGATAGAGATGGAGAACAGATTAGTGGTTGCCAGGGGGATAGGGAAAGTAGAAATGTGGGGGCAGTGAGTGGGTAGCAGGCAGGAGAGATTTATGGGGGTAGAACAGTGCTGGATCTTGCCAGGAGTGGTGATTCCACAAATCTACACATGTGGTAAAATGACAGGAAACTATACACACATAGTACCAATATCGATTTTCTCGTTTGATATTGTACTATAGTTACAGAAGATGTAGCCATTAAGGGAAACCAAGTTAAGGGTACATGGGACTTCTCTGTACTATCTTTGTAACTTCCTGTGAATCTATAATTATTTCAAAATAAAAAGTTTCTTTAAGATTTTTATTTATTTGAGAGAGAGCACGAATGGGGAGGAGGGGGAGAGGGAGAAGCAGACTCCCCGCTGAGCAGGGAGCCCAATGCAGGACTTGATCCCAGGACCCTGGGATCATGACCTGAGCTGAAGACAGATATTTAACCGACTGAGCCACCCAGGTGCCCCAAAATAAAAGTTTCACAAATATAGAATGTTTGATGAAGAATAGGATATATAGATAGCTTCAAAGCATCTCCACACAAAACACAGGTTACAAAGGGAAAAATCTAACTTTAAAGTAGAGAGGCTTAGCAGTCACCGCATTAAGCAAATGATTGAAGTGAACATCTTTAGTAATAGAACAAATCAAAATGTACCCCCATCCAACAGGATGCAATGAGTAGAAAATAGCATCACTTCTTTGATATTCCCACCAAAGATTTGGGTCTGAATCTAATCAGGAGGGAATAGACAAACACAAATCAAACATTCTACAAAACAAATGGCCTATAATCTTCAAATGTGTCAAGGTCATAAAAGTCATGCAAAGACCAACAGAATATTCCAGATAGCCGGAAGCTAAAGAGATATGACAACTAAATACAACTCCTGATTCTCAGCTGGTCCTTCTTCCAGAAAGGACATTCAGACTGTTGGTGAAAACCTGAATGGAGCCTGAGGATTTTGTGGCAGTAATGCCACAACATCGACTTCCTGATTTCACAGCTACACTGTGGTCTACAAGAGAATGTCCATTTATAGGAAATGCACACTAATTAGGGGTGATGGGACATTAAGCTGGCAACTTACTCTCAAATGGGTCAGGAAAAAAGTTATTTGTACTCTACCCGCAGCCCTTCTAGAATTTGTTTCAGAATAAATGCCTTTAACAATAAATGATTTAGGGCACCTGGGTGGCTCAGTCGTTAAGCGGCTGCCTTCAGCTCAGGTCATGATCCCAGAGTCCTGGGATCGAGTCCCACATCGGGCTCCCTGCTCAGTGGGAAGCCTGCTCTCCCTCTCCCACTCCCCCTGCTTGTGTTCTTGCTCTCGCTGTCTGTCTCTGTCAAATACATACATAAAATCTTTAAAAAAAAAACAATAAATGATTTAGATGTCAAAGAATGAGAAACCCTTCACAAAACTGATGAAATCCTAGAACATTTCTGTAAAAAAAAAAAAGGCACTCTTTATATTCAGTCCTGGAAAATCACACTTGGCAGAAGGTACATGCATATCTAAAAAATCTCATAAACACGATTCTTTGTTCATTCTAAGAATTAGCAGTCTTTCAACTAGCAATTTAAACTGCATTAGCTAAAAGACTGAAATGTGTCTAACTCCCTTTTTTTAAAGAAAGTTCCAGTTAGAACTTTTCTGTGTCTTACTACAAAATGTTAGTCCTCACTTAAAATCTACTTACTATAAATGGCCTATTTCCAGAATCAATAATCCTTGGAAGACAAGGACATCCTGTACATCCTTGCTGCTGGTGTTGCCAAGCATAAGCCTGCTCTGTCTTCCATTCAGGTTCCAGTCCCAGCCCAGGCCCAAAAGGACTGGCAGGAAGGTGCAGTCAGGCAGCTCACCACAAGAATGACATGGTAATACCTTCCTGCTAAGGATCAGTGAGGATTAAATGCAAGTAAGAGTCTTGCCTTAAAACACAGAACATATTAAAACTAACATTACTACTATTAACAGAGAACAGGTTCAAGGTTTAGCTCAGGTCATATCTTCCTCCTTACTTTTGTTCTCAGTCATTCCCTGTCAGCTCATGTAGTAGCCATGGGAATTTTTTCTCCTAAGGGTTAACTGGCAAGGGAAGGTTTGGTTTATAGGTCAAGTGGCCAGAATATGAAAATCTAAAACCGAGCATGTACAAAAGTAGAATCCTTAGAAAACAGTAATCAAGTCAGCAACGGCAGCCATGGCCAGCAAGGAGGAAGCCTGTTAAGACCTCAAACCAGAATAGAGCATTATTAAGGGCCAAGTGAATAAACTCAGAACACTTGCTACAAACGGAGCTAGGATGCCTGTGGCTGATTGTTGATTGCTCACCAATCAATACTGATTGCTCATGATGAGTCAAGCAGATTTAATAATGTATGTCCAAGTGAACACTGACATGCCAAACACTGCACTAGACACCTCACTGACATGATTCCATTTGAGCCTCACAATTACCTGATGTACAAGGTAGGTACACTTATCATTCCTATTCCACAGATGGGAAAACTGGGGATTAGAGAGATTCAGCAACTCACCCAAGGTTACACAACTAGCAAGGGGTAAAACCAGTGTTTGAACCCCAGTGTTTGGTCTCTAGAACCTGCACTCAACTGCTATTCTAAACTGCCTCCCATCACCAACCATCATTTGTGACTCCACAGCTCCCACTGTCCCTTACCTCACACTAAGCAACTTGCTTGTTACAGTATGTTTGGTTCCAGTTCCTACAAGCCTTTGTTTCTATAGCAGTTATGCTGTAGGATGGGCCAAGCGGTGTCATCAGAGTGACAATGAGACACAGCAAGGGCAAAAAGTCTACTTTGTGGACTTGGAGAAGCAGGCTGCTACTTCTATCTAGCAGCTTCATTAGTTTGGCAAAATAACAAGAGCTATTATAATAAACTCTTGTTTTTACTTAGAAAATGCTGCCTTCCTATAGGAATCAACTGAGGGTTGCTGGAGGGGAGAGGGATGGGGGGATGGGATAACAGGATGATGGGCATTAAGGAGGGCACAGGATGTAATGAGCACTGGGTGTTGTATGCAACTGATGAATCACTGAACTCTACCTCTGAAACTAATACACTATGTTAATTAATTGAATTTAAATTAAAAAAAAGAAAATGCTGCATTCCCACAAGGCCAACTAAAAAATATGTGTGCATGCATGTGCACACATGTGCATGGGTATGTTGTGTCACCGTGGAACTTTATGTATGGCAAGCTACTTCTTTTTCTGGAGACCTCAGAATCAGAGAAACTTTTGATGAATTAATTAGGGTCATCAAAAAGTAAACTTAGGTCTGCACTGGATAATTCTAGAGGGGTTGCCTTCTCCTTGAGTTGCTTACCAATTGATTTGGAAACATAATAACAGATTTTCCAAACTAGCAAACTCCACTTTCCCACCTAGGTACTTTCACAAAATGATCTTATTTCAATCATCTTTTAGCCTGGAAAATTCCACACACCTCAAGGAAAATATTTTGAGTTTTTTGACCTCTATGTGGCTATTTAAGAAGAAACACTTTACCAGACTCCTGGTTGGGGAGATAACTCCCGTCGTAGACATCACGCTCTGGCGACAAGTGTATGCTGACTCACCACTGCCACCATCTGCCCAAGGCCTTTCCTCCTCATTCTTCAAGCCCACAGTACAGCAGGCATGCTGGCTGATGTTTCTGGATAGATCTCTAGCCAAGGATATAGATGGTTCAGAAGGATTGTTCCTATAGTTCTGGTGATCTGGATTTTGTCTCTAGAAACCATATTTAGTTGTCAGACAGTATAATAGAACAGTCAGGCTTTGAATATTTAATATATTTCAAAATTTTAATCAATGTAGTTTCAT
This sequence comes from Eumetopias jubatus, assembly GCF_037043125.1. Classification (NCBI taxonomy): domain Eukaryota; kingdom Metazoa; phylum Chordata; class Mammalia; order Carnivora; family Otariidae; genus Eumetopias; species Eumetopias jubatus. The sequence goes on along the minus strand of NW_028274815.1, from coordinate 52,219,081 downwards.
TTAAGTGATAAGGGCAATCTTACATTATGGATGAAAAGAAAATCATTACTCAATAGACTGTTTTTTTCTAGAACCTTAAAATATTACGCAATTGGCAGCTGCATTAAAAAGATTATCCCATGGAGCAGATCCTGTAGTTTATAATAAACAGCACAAAACAAAGCACTTCTGTTATACATGCAAGGAAAAACTAAGGCAGCCACCTGCTCATGTGCAAACACTATGGTCATGCCACAACCCAAGCATCCAGTTGGCTAACAGGATAATCCATTCCCACTGTTGCAGACTGCATCCCCTCAGAAGTCACCCTAGTAGGACTAGTGGACAAGGAAAAAAAAATTGAAAGTACCATTATATACCTGGCCATTCCTGCCCTAAGTTTCTAGAATGATTGTGTTTCTCTACTCCCTAGTGTATGTCCTTCTCTTCTGTCCCTAAACACAATCACATCGCTACATAGAAAAGACTTTCTCTGATCTAACCACTTCTTCCATCCTTTGGTCCTTCTTTCCAGTCTCAGATTTCCAGGTTTAACGGACTTGAAGTTTGCTATTGTGCTCTGCCTGGACTTCAGACACTTACATACACTCAACCCTGACTTCCAGCCCACTCCTATCCCACATCTCACATGCTGGGCCTCTCTGTAGCTTCTTGCACTACTTCCTACCCTTAGATTCCCAAGATTCTCCCCTGCCTGACCTTAGGCTCTATCTTTCTTCTCCACCTTCCTGCTACCTTCTCTCTGATGGCTCCTCTTCCCTCAGGTCAATGGTGTCACTTAGGGCTCATTTCTAAGGCCTTTCTCTCTTCATACCTTACCTCCTCTGATGACTAATCCACTTACAGGTCTTCAAGGCTTGCCTGACTATGCAACCAGCCCGTATAACTAGCCCACAGCTTCCACTGCCTAATAGACACTTCTGAGCTATGCACCCTGATAATGGTGGTGACAACTATGTGCTTCACGGTTTGCAAAGCAAGTTCAACTATTTCATCCCACCAAATGGTTGCAAACCCCATGAGACTGGGATCACAACCACTGCTGAACATTCCACCAGGGTTGTCCCTCAGGGAGGGCCTCTCCAAGGGAAATGCCTCTTCCTTTCTGGGTCCTGTCCGATGGAAAACCACCAGTACAGAATGGGTTTATGGAAGCCTCCTTTCATGCCCTAGCAATCAATGTTCTATTAAAGATTCAGCAGTTAGGAACTAGATGCCCTGGATGTGACAGTAGGTAAGTATATAGATAATCAGGAACTTGGCTCCAAAACTTACACAGATCTGGATTCAAACCCCAGTCCTGACATCTCTTAGCTATGTGGCCTTTAGCCGTATTTTGGTTTCCTCCTCTATAAAACATGGATCATAAATAACTCACAGGATTGTTACAAACAACTGGAACATATAAATTGCCTGGCACATGGAAAGGGCTCAGTAAATGGTGGATATTGCTCTTAATTCTTAAGCCTTTACCTCAGAGTCTTTGGCTCCTTCCAAAACATCACTGAGAACTTGTATATATTCTGTTGCACCTTTAAGGATATCAACTTTGCTAGGCTTCCTGCTTTGGGGAAGAAATGGCACAAGTGCCTTCAGTTTAGCAAAACCACGGTTGAGATTTTTTATCTGGAAAACAAAAAAAGCACAGTGACATACAGAGAGGCTAATTTGTACATTTGTACAAACCACAGAAGAGGGTTGTGAGGGCTTGTTCGCACGGCTCTTGTCTGGGTGGTGAACCGAAGCAGGCACATGCCAGAGTCACCGCTCCACCAGCAGCGCAGTTCCTGGCAATCGAGGAAGGAGTGGCATAAACAGCACTGTGGGTGAATGGGCTGGAAGAGAGGGGGTTTATGTTCTTGCTGAACCCCCACCTCTTCCTCTTATAGCATACCCACTGTAATGTTCAGGCAGTGGGGTAGTGGCTAAAACTCTAAATCAAAACATCAGGATTTAAAACCCAGCTCCACCATGTACTAGCTTACGAGAATGTGCAGGATACGTCATATTACCAAGCTATGGTTGTTTATCTGTAAAGTGGAAAATACCCACCTCGTAAGTTTTGTCGGGATTAACACAATTCACATAAAACACTTCTTCCTGACCTGGCACGTAGAAAGTCCTAAGTGGTACTGATAATGAACAAAATGTGCAAATGCTTATCTACTCAAGCACTGTGCCATCCACTCTTTAACCTCTTTCCCAGCCAAATCAAGTGTTAGAGTCTAGAGAGTCTGCATGTTGGCAAGATTTAAGAGGCAGAATAAGGCTATTTAGCTACATGTTTATAATTTTCCAGGGTCTAATCCTTCAGTTCTGAGGCCTGGAGGGCTGATGACCATCCCCCAAAGGGAACTGGCCTTGGAAAAACTGGCTTCCACTATACCATGAAGCCAATATACTCATATTGTACTCGTATTTATTGAGAGCCCTCTCCCACTCCAGATCAAAGTGAACATGGACATCGTCATCCCATTTCAGCACAATACAAAGACCAATAAAGGTGTGAAAATGTGGAACTTTGATAAAAGAACTAGAAAACAAAATAGAAATTAGGTATTATTTTTCATGTGCCAAGCGGGTAATATTGTTGCTTTGTTAGTCATACCCAGCATTGGAGATAAAGAGAACAGTCTTATATCCCATAATGGGGGATATAAATTAGTAAATTAAAAATTAGTAAACTTCTCTAGAAAGCAGTTGGGCAATTGGCATCAAAAGCTGTGAGATTGTATACATCCTATGTCTCAGTAATTCCATTTCTAGCATTTCATTTGAGAGCAATTATCAGACATGCACATAAAGACCAGTAAAAAGCTGCAAAAAGCATAAAGGCTGGATGAGTTATGGTCCATTTATATGACAGAGTATGCAGTAAAAAGCTGTTCTTTGAAAGAACGCTTAAGAATGAGGAAATGCCAAATAAAAACCACAATGAGACATCACCTCACACCGGTCATAGTGGCTGAAATTAACAAGTCAGGAAACAACAGATGTTGGTGATGATACTGAGAAAGGGGAACCCTGTTACACTGTTGGTGGGAATGCAAACTGGTGCAGCCACTCTGGAAAACAGTATGGAGTTTCTTCAATAAGGTGGAAATAGAGCTACCCTTCAACCCAGCAATTGCACCACTAGGTATTTACCCCGAAGATACAAATGTAGTGACCTGAAGGGGCACCTGCACCCCAGTATTTATAGCAGCAATTTCCACAATAGCTGAACTATGGAAGGAGCCCAAATGTCCATCAACAGATGAATGGATAAAGACGCTATAGTAATATATACACAATGGAATATTACTCCGCCATCAAAAAATGAAATCTTGCCATTTGCAACAACGTGGGTGGAACTAGAGGGTATATGTTAAGTGAAATAAGTCAGTCAGAGAAAGACAATTATCCTATGATTTCACTCATATGTGAAATTTAAGAAACAAAACAGGATCATAGGGGAAGGGAGGGAAAAATAAAACAAGACGGAATCAGAGAGGGCAGAGAGGGAGACAAACCATAAGAGGCTCTTAATCATAGGAAACAAACTGAGGGTGGCGGGGGCACAGGGGGGTGGGGGATGAGGTAACTGGGTGATGGACATTAAGGAGGGCACCGGATGTAATGAGCATTGGGTGTTATAGAAGACTGATGAATCACTCTACCTCTGAAACTAATACACTATGTTAACTGAATTTTTTAAAAAGAATGAGGAAATGCTCTCGATAAAGTGGAAAAAAATAGAAAACTGTACCATCTCACAATTTTATAATTATGTATGTGCACACACGTAACTAGAAAAAAAGACTGGGAGGATATATACAAGAATGTTAGTTCATGGTAGTTATATCTGTGTTATGGGTGTTTCTGTTCCCTAGTCATTTTCTCTATTTTTCAGGTGTATTAATTTTATCCTTGTAAAGAAGAATGAAGGTCATTAGCTTTAAAATAGAGGATAAAACCAGGAAGAATTCTCTGCAGAAAGTGATTGCTTCCTGATGGAAAGGCCCATGGAAAAGGCAAACTACTGGATCAGAATCTTGTTTGAGGCCACATCATCCCGTCAGATCACAGGGTTATTTTCACAAGGGGTCTAATGCCTGGTAAACCCATGCTTTCCCACTCTTGCAGTTTCTCCAACTTCCCCTGGTCTTCTCCTCTCACTTGGTCCTTTCTCCTCCTGTCCTTTCCCAAAGCTCCTAGCCGATTCACCAGGGCTACACTTCCAAAGGGCCAGGGCATGCAGGAACGTCCCCAGCAGAACCTCCCCCTCAAGTCCCCAGCTTGAAGGCGCGCCCTCCGTCCCCGCATCCCGCCGCCGGCTTCCTCTCTAGTACCGCCTGGGCTGCCGCCAAACCCCAGGTTTGCAAAGAGCAGAAGGGAGACCAGACTGGACACACTGAGGGCCCCGGTTCAGTTAGAAACACTAAAAGCCACCAGCAGATGTCGCTCGGACTACGGTCCACAGGACCATTGGGCGTCGCGATTCACCACGTCCCGGCCTGACTGGGAAATGAGCCACGGGCTGGAGTGGGAGTCCGGGGCACCCCGGGGCACCGTGTTTCCTTACTCTAAAAAAGAGAAAAGAGGGGCGCCTGGGTGGCTCAGTTGGCTGGGCGACTGCCTTCGGCTCAGGTCATGATCCTGGAGTCCCGGGATCGAGTCCCACATCGGGCTCCCTGCTCAGTGAGGAGCCTGCTTCTCCCTCCGACCCTCCCCCCTCTCATGTGCTCTCTTTCTCACTCTCTCAAATAAATAAATCTTTAAAAAAAATAAAATAAAAAAGAGAAAAGAATAACTTCCACTGGGCCCCCTCACCCCATACTTGCTTCCAGGCAGAGACGCAGACGGAAGGCAAAGGGGCGTGGGGAGCCCTTTGCGCCCCAAGGGCTCACCCAGCGCGAGCGGCTGCGAGATTGAGGAGCAACTCCCGCGTGCTAATCTTTTTGAAAGCACCTGCCGAGGGGAGACATTTTTGACGTTGTCACGGGCCTCGCGTGCCCTCATCCCACCCCCAGACCCCGTGGCTGGTGGCTAGCAGGTGAGGAGGCCAACCCAGGGTCAAAGAACGACCAGCGGGACGAGGCAGGAGGGTAACAAGGCCGCTACCCTTCTCGCAAGCTAGAGACCCGAGCCGGGCCTCAGGAGGTTCGAGTCGCCTCCGAGCCCCGCGGGTGGGCAGTGAGTGGGTGCACCGGCTACTCGCCAGGCATTTAGTGGGGAGCAGCCGAGCCCGGGTGGCCTTGGGGACCCGCGCGGGGCAGGGCGCTCACCCGCTCGCGCTCCTTGGCGTTGGCCACGCGCCGCCGCTCCAGGACCAACTGGAGGTCCTCGGTCGAGGAGTAGCCTCCGGAGGGCAGCCGCTTGAGGCGGCAGATGGCGGCCAGCTGGGGCAGCGGCCCGAACTGCTCCCGCAACACGTCCTCCAGCACTTCAGCCGGCGGGACGCCCAGGAGAGCGGGCGCGGGCGCTGCGTCCATGGCGGAGGGCGGAAGGGCAGGGGGCCGCGCGGCCTTTCATCGCCCGCACCTGGGGCCTCACGAGGCACGGGGGCGGGGCCTGGACCACCTGTCGCTGTTCTCCTGCCCCGCCTCATGCCAGTCGGGTCGCGCTCCTGGGAAGACTGGCCCTTGGGGATCTGGGTTTCAGCAGCTCCGCAGGTGACTTTGGTGAACACGGGATTACAGGCAGCAACTGGTTCTCAAATTTGGCTGCACACTGGAATCACCTGGGCACCCGCCTGCCTGGGTACCAATCCCCAAAATTCTAATTTGATCAATCCAGGTTGGGGCCTGCGCTTCTGGATTATGTATACACATGTATGCAAATATGTGTATGCACATGTATACATTTACCAGAAAATTTGATGGCTACACACAAAACTTTTAAAAGTTAATTTTGAAATAAAAGTTGCAAGAACAGTAAGAGGTCCTACAGCCCCTTCACCTAGATTCTCCACTTGTTAACTTTTTTCACATTTACTCCATTGCCCTCTGTCTCTGAATATTCCCGTTTTCATTATTCTTTTTCTAAAGCATTTCCTAAGTCTTGCCTGGTCTTCATGATCTTGACAGTTTCAAAGAGGAGAAGTCTTTCATTCTGAAGGCTGTCCCTCAACTGGAGTCTGCCCACTATTCCCTCATTGTCCAGACGTAAGCCATCCCTTCTTGGAAGGGACTCCACAGAAAAGATGTATGTTGGGCCGTCTCCGTACATCTCTTCAGGATATACATGATGCTGACCTGTCCCAACACTAGTGAAGTTAACCTTGATCACCCAGTCAAGGTGGTATCTGCCAGATTCCTTCACCATAAATGGACTAATTTTTCCTTTTGATCGACAAATATTTTGTGAGGAAATCGCCAATATCCTTAGCATCCATTGCTGACTCCTGCCTGAATTAACCACCATTCTGTGGCCAAGTGGTTGACATCCTATTGTGGAGAAGAGCTTTTCCTTCTCCCCCATTTATTTATTCAGTATGTATTTAGCATGAACTCATGACTTTCTATTTTATTTAATACGATGTAATCTATTCATATCACTATTTCAATGCTTAAGTGGCCCCAGATTTGGCCTGTAGGAGCCCCTTCATGCTGGCTTCTCTGTTCTTTTGACATGACCCCATCACTCTTTGCATGCTTTCTTAGTTGTGCAAAAAAGGCTCATCTTGGATTTTCCCAGCCCCGCCGTGGAATCAGTCAATTCTTTCAGTGCAAAATGAAATTTAGAAACAAAGATTTGGATGCTTGATTATTCATTCTTTTTGGGATGCAATCCTTCTAAATCCTTTTAGCAGATAGGAAATATACATATGTACATACACAAGCATACACGCACATACAACTATATATATAGTTATATATGTATTTCTGTGTAAATAGAGATTTTAAAAGCATGAGTTCACACTAATACCTCCCATTCCAATCTAATAGCTAAGATTTCTCGTGTTTCTCCTTAATTTATAACTCCCTTCTCCAACAGCAAGAAACCTGACTCCCGTTATCCTCAATGTATTTACTTATTTATTCCCTTAACTCCATAGCCAGTCTCCTAGCCACATCGGCCACCTCCCCAGCCCCATCTTGTCTTCAGCTTCCACCGTGGCATTGCCTGCAAGGGAAGGGCAAGGGAAGAGGGTGCATCAAATGTTTAACTGGGGTTCCCCCAGCAGTAGGCCTGGGAATGAGGTAAGATCTGTGCCTCATATCTTCTATATGTCTTGCATTTTTCACAGTAAGCACGGGTCATATATAAATATACTTATACATATATATTTATATATATATTTAATAAGGAAAATAATGTTGTTTGCTCTAAGTTTGTTTGGTGTTGTCTGCTGGCAAACAGAACCAAAAGAGCCAAATGTGTGGAAATAAAGCTTAAAGTGGAGATCATTTACCCATTTACTTAAATTTGCTTGAACATCAAAAAGGACATTATTGACATTTTCTATTTTATTCTAAACCCGTGAGTGGACAAACTGGTGTGTAGCAGGAGTCCAGTATGAAAACCACAGAAGCTATTCCTTCATACTTGCTCCCCTCCATCAATTCCAGCTGTCACTTTCTGGCATCTTGTCTATTGGCTTCCTATATTGAGCCCTATGTCCTGAGGGAGAGCAATCACATGAACCAATCTGAGCTAAGATGTTACACCTGATGGTGACTTGGTGCCACTACCTTGAAGATGCAATGGCCTAGTGAACAAAGAAAGTTCATTATTCTCTCCTCTGGCAGTGTGAAAGGTGCAGGTCAGCGGTGCATCTCTGCTCCTCATGGTCACCCGGGACTTAAGGTCCTTCCAGATCCTTGTCCTTTCATCATTGCTTCTGAGTGTCATTTTCAAAAATGGAGCTGTCCTGTTAGAGGCCTGTGTCATCGCTGGTGCCCAGAGCATCAAAGATCTCAGACCATTCACCCCAGTCAAGATTCAGAGCAGCATCAGAAACTCTTCTAGGTAGTCCAAGCAGATGCTAAATGATTTAATTCGGGGATTTAGGTGCTTAACACAGTCACTGGGAGGGCTGGTGGAGCCAGAGGGGCTCAGTTGGAGAACACACCACCAAAGCTGCAGTCTAGGAAGCAGGAACCAGTGCTGCTGTAGCTGCCACTTGACTCCCCCAGAGCTGGGGCCCCGGGGACACTGCTACAGAGAAATGCCAAGTCCCCACCCCGTGGCTTGTCCACAGAAAATAAATAAAAGAACAGGGACATGAGCTCTGCCTGATGGCCATGCTCACCAGCTCACACACCTGTTTCTAAGGAGGTCATCTTAATTGGCATCCAGAACCCTGAGAATAAGGGGTTCTGGAAAATGGAATTTCAACCTTCCTGCCTCTGCAATGAGGGGAGGCACCCTGGAGGAAGGGAAGAAGGAAGGAAGTGGGGATGGACGGGGTTTGGGAGAGCTAATTCACTGTATCTTCCACCCTAAGACAGAGAGAAACTGGCCTTTGCTCTGTCCTTTGCCCCAGCAGATTCACTTCATCAATCTTTCCTGTTTCCTAAACTGGGGCCCAGCTAAAAGGAACACTCCCCATATCTGCCTGGGTCCTTGGCAGCCCCTCATCACACTGATCAGTTTGTGGCTCAAACACAGTTCCCTTAATCTCTGTAACTCAGTCAAAACATGAAAGAGCTGCTAAAAAAAAAAACAAAAACCGCTTTAGTCACCATACAGTACATCATTAGTTTTTGATGTAGTGTTCCATGATTCATTGTTTGCGTATAACACCCAGTTATACGTGCCCTCCTTTATACCCATCACTGGGCTGTATGGTGACTACCATAACATAATAAAAAAATTATAATAAAAAATGGATCATACAATTAAGAAAAACAGCTTTAAATAAGGGAAGGCAAAGAATGACATTTTTAAAAGGGATCAGAAACTATAAAGAGACAAGTCTACATTGCCCAGAATTCCTATCTAAATCAATTTGGCAATTTTACATTATTACTCATATTCGTATAAATTCCTATCATTACATACTATGTATGATTTTATCTCATCGTATTCCTGGGAACTGGACTTTACTCCCATTGTGCAGATGAGAAAATCAGTGCCAGAGAAGTTGAGTGACTAGCCAAGGCTACCCTGCTGGTCAGTTTCTGAATGTCCTCTATCCCAGGGTCACTGGGCCCAGGCACACACTTCTGGCTGGCCTGGTCCACCAGCACACAGGCCCTGCCTGCTTGCCATGCCCCATACTTCACTTCCCTTGAGGCTCCTCCTCCTCCACTCCACTGGGCATGAGCTGGGGCTACTATCTTGGCCACATCACCAGCAGAGTTAACTGTGGGTCAGAAATGCTTCTCCACCAAGAACAGGGAAGGGGAACAGACCCATAGCCTTTGTCCCCAGGAAGCTGGTGAGAGTTCAGGGACACCCAGCTCAAGTCCTCATTTGTGCCAGTGTGCTCAGCAGTAGCCAGTGGCCTCCAGCTTTGACGAAATGCAGAAAGGTGCCTGACAGCCTCCTGAAAGAGTAGATGGATGGAAGCCTGGAGCCCGGCAGACGGTGGGACCTCACAAAGAGTTGAGACTTACAGGGCCTGAGGGTTAGTCGTGGGTCCAAGAGGAAGAGCTGCCGCAGCACAGGACTTTATAGGACCGCAGGCAAGACATTCAAACTCTCTAGGCCTCATCTTGCCTTCTGTAAAGTGGAGATTGTGATAGACGCTTCCTCAGAATTATAGCAAGGAGTCAATTAGGCCATTGGCACAATAATACCAGCTAACGCTGGTATCATAGGATACATGGGCCATGCACTTTTCGAAGCTCATTTTATGGATTAACTTTCTTAATTTGCACAACAGCCTCAAGAGAGGGGTACTCTAATTTTTTCACAGAAGAGGAAATTGAGACACGAAAGTCAAGGAACCAGCTTTCGCAGCTACACAGGGGCAAAGCTAGGATTAGACCCAGGCAGTTTGGCCATGGAGCCTGGGTCTATAACCACCAATCTCTCCTGCCTCACGTGATTCCCACCACATCGTAGGTGATGACTACACTCCAGATAGAATGTCCAGAAACTTGGCTATTACACAGACAAGGCGTAAGTGACCCGGGCAGAAGGTGTTCTGAGCAAAAGTGCAGAAGCTGCAGTGAGAGCTGGTTGAGGAGACACTGAGGTCCAGGGCTCAGTTCTGGTGACCCTGTAGCAGAGACGTCATTAAAGGCTTGTTGGGACTACCTTGAAGAGGGCCTGGAATCCCAATCCTGGGACCAGCTAGAGTGGGAAATTTTTGTCAGATCTAAGAAGGATATGACTGCAACAAAAGCAGGGCTTTGAGGAAATTCAGACTATAAGCACGGGTACATTTTTTTTTTCCTGAACTAGTGACTTAAGTCATCCTCAAAATACTGTGACATCTGCTTCCAGAATGTGCTTACTCTCTCACTGAGAAATTATTCCCTGGCCCTAGAAGACCAAGCCTGTAAGGTCATTTCATGACAGCCAAAAAGTCTGTCTTCTCCCTTGCTAGAGTTGGGCTTTCCCCTAACTCACAATGTGTAGACTCCAGCCTCTCTTAGACTGGAAACCATGGCCAAAAGACTGGAAAGCATGGCTCTGGGAGAAAAGGCTGTGGGCTTCAGGGTGCCAACAGCACACCCCATCTGGTGGCAGCTGTCTGTCACAGCCTATGTCTATCACCAGTGCAATCCAAGGTCACCAAGAGTGGCAGCTATACAGGGTCCCCACAGCAGCGGCTGGGTGGGGAGGCACTCTAGGGTGAAAAGCTGACCACTTCCCCCAGGACAACTGAGGACTTCACTCTGTCTCCCCAGATGGCTCCACTCAGTCTGTGGAGAATTTAATTCTTCTGCCTTTCTGACTCTCTCTTGAGGAAACTGCAGCTTTCAGGACCTTCTCTGTAGAGAGAAAGGTCCAGCCCAGGCATGAGAATTGACCCTGCCGTGTGAGTATGTTTACCTGTCCCTGTTCCATTAGCTTTAGGCCACAGACCATGGTTGGTTAGATAGGTAACAAACAGGGGCGCCTGGGTGGCTCAGTTGTTGAGCGTCTGCCTTCGGCTCAGGTTGTGATCCCAGGAATCGAGTCCCACATCGGGCTCCTTGCTCTGCCAGGAGCCTATTTCTCTCTCTGCCTGCTTGTGCTTCTCTCTCTGTGTCAAATAAATAAATAAAATCTTAAAACAAACAAACAAACAAACAAAAAAGCTAGCTTGCTACTCTAGGATGTCACCATGCCCAGGTTTCAGGCTCCGGAGGACTCTTCCTGAGGCTATGAGAAGGGGCTGGGTGTCCTAACTACCTCTCCTCCCTACTAAAATGCTGGCTTGGGGAGGAGAGGGGAAAGGGATTTTTATCTGTTTCATTCACTTTGGGGTGTTTTTCTTAAAGATTTTATTATTTATTTATTTGAGTGAGAGAGAGCAGGGGGAGGGGCAGAGGGCGAAGGAGAGAATCTCAAACAGACTCAGTGCTAAGCAAGGAGCCCAACGCAGAGCTCAATCTCACAACCCTGAGATCATGACCTGAGCTAAAATCAAGAGATGGATGCCCAACTGACTGAGCCACCCAGACACCCTGTTTCCTTCACTTTTGAATCCTGAAAACCTGGAAGAGTGCCTGGTACATGGTAGAGGCAGAGTAAATAATCCTGGATTGCATGAATATCAATAAAATGTAGAAGTCTTCAAGTAGACTTCATGGTTATGAATCTTTAGACATTAAATTAACACTGAAATACATAAATCAAAAGCTATTAGAAATATGACATGACAAGATGATAAACATAGATAAATGTTATGCACGGGAGAGTTAACACAAATCCTCCTAGAGAAATTGATAGGTTGTGTAGGCAAAATATAAATGAGGATATAGAATATCTGAAAAATTAAAATCACAAGCCTAATCTAATAAATATGCCTGTGGAACATTTGTAAAAAGTGAGCAGACACTACTAGGCCACAAAGAAAATCTGAGTAAATTCCCAAAAAGTAGGACATATTAATATTGTCTCCTTTTTTTGCATAAGCTAGGAAAACCCTAAAACAAAGACTAGAAGTACATAAAAAGAAAATTAGCCCATCCCCATATATTTATATTGATATAGATGCAAAATGCCAAGGAATAAACTGTCAGGAAATCAAATTCAGTAACATATGTAAATCTAAAAAAACAAAAAACAAAACAATAAAGGTATTAGAAGAAATACAGCAAAATGTGATCTCAATCCTGTGATAGAGGACAGAGTTCCTAAGGTTGATAAAAAGCTAAGAAGCCATAAAAGAAAAGGCCAAAAGAAAAGCCAAAAGGAAAATGTGAATACAAACGAATTAAAGTCCTGTTCAGCCAAAGAAGTCATAACAGATAGATTTCCATTTCTTGTCCCAGTGGAATAACTGGACCAGGCCTTTTGTTGTCAGCAATTGGAAAACTGGACAAAATTCATGAAACATTTGGCATTGGACAACTATAATCCGAGTTCCTGGCTGAGGAAGCAGACAGCATGAGTTCACCTGCTCCCTGGGATTCTTCCTGGAGGCTCCTTCCAGACCCCAGTGCAGGGAGGAGGGTCCCACGCAGGGCATGACAGTTTCACTAAGCATGGAGAGAGGAAGATGGGAGTTGGGGGGAGACTGAATGTGCTAGGATTTGGGGAGGAGCATGAAGGAGAGGGAGAGGAAAAGCTCCAGAAATCTTCATTGGGTTCCCTGTGCATGCTCGTGTAACTCCATGAGGCAGTGCAAAGAAATTCTCATTCTAAATTGAGCTGGCAGAGAGCCCCAGTCCCTGGAAGGGAGGATGGGGCCAGAAGAAGAGGTCAAAGCCAGAGATATGGCATCAAAAGTTAACAGTTGGGAAATGAGATGAGGCTAGCCACAGGACAGGAAGAAGTCTGGGGAGTGGTTTAAAGGCCTGGCCAAATCCAGCTCCAGCTCCATCTGCAACAAAGGAATTGCAGCGAATACCTGGGATCACTATCACTTCTTGGGAATGTGTACCACCTATATGATGTCCCTGTAGTTTGTGTTAAACCTCTACTGTTTTCCAGTGAACTAACTAAACATTCATAGCTATAAAGCCCTTAAACAAAGATATGTTTGTTTCAGGACAGAAGGGACATTGAGGAAGGAGAAGCAGTTCAGGGAGAGAAGAGTATGATGGCCATCACAGAGACAAGCACAAAGCTTTCATGCACTCAGTATTTATTGAGGACCTGATGTCTCACAGGCCCATGCAGGTTGCTGAGGGGGAAACAGAGGCACAGCAAGCCTTTGGCCTGGAGGAGCTCTTGATCCCACTGGGTTACATGAGATAAACAAGTCTGAAGGGTGAAATGAAAAGACAGAGCAGGAAACACAAAAGGCCAAATGGAAAGCCCCAGAGAACAAGTTGGGTTCAGAGGTTCACAAGGCGTCAGGTGGGGAGGGTCCAGAGCGAGCAGCAACGGCGACCCCTCAGATCTGGCCTGTCTCAGGCCACATGTTGGCTGATGGGCTTCTTACAGACCCAGTGATAGGGGGTGTCACAGCGCATGTCATTCCACTTCTGCTCAATATGGACACAGTCTTCTCTCTGCCCGTCCCCATGCTTCCAGTTGTCTGGCTGATTCCTGCCCCAAAACCTGGAAACAAGAGGACTTTATGCTGCCAGACGAAGAAAGTGTCCCTTCCCCCCACTATGGCATAAGGAGCTGAAGTGACATAGGTCTCTCATCTCCTGGTGTCCCTGGATGGGGACAGAGCTGGGCCCAAGGGTGCCCTAAGGGTGGCTCTGCAGAGGTTGTCTCTAGTTACTGAGGATCAAGGGATAGGAAGGGTGTCTGAAGCTGTAAGCCTCCACCCCAGAATTCACATTTAGATACCTTCTGATGAAGGCAGGGCCTACAAAGCGTATAGGGTAGGCAAAAAACAGGGGCACCTAGGTGGCTTAGATGGTTAAACATCTGCTTTCGGCTCAGATTGTGATCTCCAGGTCCCAGGATCCAGCCCTGCATCAGGCTCCATGCTTAGTGGGGAACCTGCTTCTCCCTCTCCCTCTTCCTCTGCCCCCCCAAATGAATAAATAAAATCTTTTAAAAAAAAAAGGGTAGGAGGGTGCCTGGGTGGCTCAATTGGTTAAGTGACTGCCTTCGGCTCAGGTCATGACCCTGGAGTGCCAGGATCAAGTCCCACATCAGGCTCCCTGCTCAGTGGGGAGTCTGCTTCTCCCTCTGACCCTCTTCCCTCTCGTGCTCTCTGTCTCTCATTCTCTCTCTCTCAAATAAATAAATAAAATCTTAAAAAAAAAGGATAGGGAAAAAACAAAACAAAGAACAGCAACAACAGTGAAAACACAGGAATACCCACTCATAGGCTACCTGCCAGCCCTAGGACCTATCCTGTTCTGATGCCCCTCTGTGGAGAGGTCCACACAAGGACCACAACTATACCAGTGTGTATACACACACCCACACACATCATACACATCATATATACACACATATCACACATACATCACATACACAGCCATACGTCTACTCTATATACGCACATCACACATACACATCATATACATATATCACACACACACAACACTAGCACTTACTGGGCAGGAATACACACACAAGACAAGGACGAAGAGTCTCTAGCCAGGCCTGTCCCAGAGTGTGCCTGGGACAGTACCAGACAGTGCTGGACTCACGCTCTGCTCTGGGCAACATTGAATGGCGTCCCGTCCACCCAGTGCCAGGAGCCCTCCTCACTCCTGTCTGTGAGGCCAATCCAGTGGTAAGAGGTACTCGTGAACCTTACCAGAAACGCCTGTAGAGAAAACGCAGTGTTGTTTGACCCTGTGTGAGGAGCTGGTTCTCCCAGCCATGTGGAAAAGGAGGCTAGGCTGTCCTCTCTCTGGTCCTGGGGCATGAAGCCCACTCCTCTGCCCCTCCCTGCACCTTCCATGGTTTGTCCAGGATTGAGGCCAGGACCCAGGTCCCCTCAGAGAAAGCCCAACTTCTCCCAGGTTGACTTGATGAGTGTGGGTTCACTGAGACAAAGACCGACCTGGCCATAGATTATTAAAGAGATGTATTTCATTAAAAAAAAAAAAATAGCATGTCCTTTGACAGACGTACAAGAACAGTCTCAGGAGAACCACAAAGAATGGGCAGTTCCATAAGTTGAAATGGACCAAACCCATGGTGGTCCTTTGACAATAACCCTAGTAAACTCTGGTAAGGACCTTCAGCGGATGGGCCACCAGGCTCTATATTGCCTTTGGTGGTCCTCAAACTTCTGTGTCTGGCTTTCCCAAGAAGCCTGGGTCTCCTGCTCGTGGGCCTTCTACAACCACTGGATTCACTGACGTTAAAATCAGGATTGACCACTAGAGCAGAAGCTAAACGGAAAATGAGGGGTTGGGGAGGGAAGTTATATTCCCAACACTTTAAAGGCAGTCACCCACTGCTGCCTGCCTTTGCCCTTCTTCACTGCTGACAGCTGTGGGCCTCGGGGTGCCTCCCTCGGTCATGGAGGACATCAAGGTTTGCTGTCAGTGATTCTACCAGAGCAAGATGCTCATGGGAACTCAATCAACATTCGTTCCCTGACTGACCTAAGAGACCGCAGGCCTCTGCCCTGCCCGCTGCAAGAGGAGGAAGGCGGAAGGGCCAAAGTCCCTCATCCCACACCAAGCCCATCAACACCAACCACCCCAAGCCTGCAACTCTGACCTGCTCCTCCTCAGAAGTCACCGAGGCCAGGTGCGCTCCCTGGGACACACAGAACTGCTCAGCCTCGTGCCAAGACTTCTTGACGTGAGAAAAGTAATACAAGCTCTTGCCGTAGACATTCCAGCCTTGCAGGATCAGTTGAAGAAGTTGATCTGGAGCAAAGGTTGGGGACGAGAGAGAACGAGGGGCTGGTTGCAGATGCCCAAGAGCTGCCCTTCCTGAACTCTCTTGGGACTGGCCACCGAGGGTCACAAGCCCACATAATGCCTGATGCCCAGTGCTCCGGGGGGGCAGGGCCTGGGAGGCTGCACCCCCAGCCTGATAGCCAGTACACTAGGAAGTGGCTCAGGACACCTGGCTGCATCCCCCCAGGGATCCTCGGATAGCTTTGCTACCCAGACAACACTTTCTTTCCAGACTCCGGCTTTCTGGCTCCATGACCCTCTCTTGCCACTCACTGCCACCACCGGACAGTCTGCTGCACCTCAGTTCCCTCCATCTCCCCGGGAGACTTTGCAGCCATCCACAGCACCACTCACTTCCTTCCCTCCATCTCCTTCCATGTCACCTGCCCACACCCAGGACTGTCCTCGGGACCTGCTCTACCCGACCTTCCCATTTCAAGCTCTGAAAACTCATTCCACCAGCACAAGCCTCTTGTGCTCTCAGCTCTCATCCTTCCCCACTATCACACCCTGCTTTTTAACACCATCTGCATCATGGCTGTTTGATTTGGTGCCACAACAGACTCGCTTATTCATTCATTTATTCTTTTGTTCAACATCCATGGTTCAATGATTTTTAACTTCTGTGAATGAGGGACTATTATACAAAGATCAGTAAGACACGATTCATGCCCTCAAGGAGCTTACAGTCTAGCAAACGAGACAGATGTGTAAAAAAGGTGTTGAAGATGCATTCATGGAAGACCATGCGCATGTTAGAACAGAGCCATAAAAGAGGGTATAGTCTATGTCACCTGGGCTACACATGGCACTCAGAAAGGACACCCCGGTGAGATGTCACTTGAGCTAAGTCTTAAAAGACTGAGGAAGAGTTTGCCTGGTGGTCAGTGCCAAGGAGAGCATCCCAGGCAGGGGGGAAAAGTAGACACAAAAAGTGTGAAGGTGAGAAACAGCATGGCATGGCTTGACCTGCTCACGTGCTTGGAATGGTCAGTGCATAAGGGAGGGGAGACGAACTTGGACAGCTTCACCGGCACTATATTGTCCATCTCGTGTGAAGGAGTTTGGGTTTTTTTTTCCCTGTGAGCACTGGGAAGCCCTGAAGCATTTTAAGAAGGATAGTAGTATGCTCAGATTTGCACTATGCTAATACCAACTTGGTGACAGTGTGGAGACTGAACAAGAAGAAGGCAATCCTAACCAGGCCAGAGACACCAATTAGAATATAACTGCAAATGTCTCAGTAATGACGCTGAGTGTGTAAACCAGCGGTTTTGCATCAGCATCAGCGTCACCTTGGAATTAAGTAGCAAGGCAAATTCTCAAACCCACCCCAGACTGGCTGAATCTGAAATTGTTTCTTAACATTTGGTGTCTTAACAAACCATCCAGGTGATCCTGATGCGTTCCAAAGCCGAAGAACCAGTAGTCTAAACTGAGGATTGGCAAACTGCAACCTTCAAGCAACCTCTTTTTATACATAAAGTTTTATTGGAACACAACTATACCCTTTAGTTTACATCCATCTTTGGCTGCTTTATTGCTACAGCAGCAGAGATGCTGCGACAGAGGCTGTTCAGCCAGAAGCCCAAAGTATCTACTATTTGGCCCTTTAAGAAAACGTTAAGCTAATGGTTCTCAGTCCTGCCTGCCCACTAGAATGACCTAGGGAGCTTTTGAAAAAATTCTAATGCCCACACTACATCCCAGACCCTCCTCCCCGCCAAAAGTCAGAGTTCTGGAGGTGGGTCCCAGTCATCAGTATATGTAAAGCTCCCTGGGTGAGCTCAATGTGGCCCATAGTAGAGAAACACGGGTCTCTGCTAAAGCAGTAGGTGGACATAGGAGGGCATTAGGAGGATAGCAGGGGGCACTGGAGAGGCATTAAGAGGGGCAGACGTCCAGGTTTCTGACAGACCAGGAGTCTTTTTTTTTTTTTTTTAAGATTTTATCTATTTATTTTGAGAGAGAGAACAGGAGCAGAGGGGAGGGGCAGAGGGAGAGGGAGAAGCAGACTCTCCGCTGAGCCAGGAGCCTGAGGCAGGACCCTGAGACCATGACCTGAGCCAAAGGCAAACGCTTAACCGACTGAGCCACCCACGTGCCCAAGACGGGGAGTCTCTTCAGCAGCTGCTCAAACCGCCCCCTCTCGCACCCTTAGCAAGTGACCTCCTACTCTACCTAGGAAGAGACACCACTAAAGATGAGTTCCCTCAGTTTCCTGTTCCCACATCTGCAAACCTAGGTGAACACCTACCACCCCACCTCTCCCTCCCAGCCTCAGAAGTTCAAGTACTTACGGTCCCAACCCTTCAAGGTCAATCCCTCAGCTACTCATTTCATTCTGTCTCTCTGTCTCTCTCTCCTCCCACTGCCTCCCTCTTTGCTGGTTCCTTTCTCCCACCCTCAGATCAAGCCTATCCTCTTAATCTAGAAAAACCCTCTTAAGGAAGTTTACCAAAATGCTCACAGTGGGCTCATACAGAAAATGTAGAGGGGCGCCTGGGTGGCTCAGTCGGTTAAGTGCCCAACTCTTGGTTTTGGTTCAGGTCATGATCTCAGGGTGGTGAGATGGAGCACCTCGTCAGGCTCAGGGCAGTCTGCTTGGGATTCTCTCTCCCTGTCCCTCTGCCCCTCCCCCAGCTCATGCTCTCTTTCTTTCCCTCTCTCTCTCAAATAAATAAATAAATCTTTTTTAAAGTGTAGAAATATTCATGGAAATACAAGCAGTTGTTTTCTCATCATTTCTTTCTCAACATCTGCACATTGTCTATAATCAATACTGAGGTTTTATAATGCAAATATCAACGATTTATGTTTTTTAATCCCTCCCCCTGCCATGCCATCCCCCTACCTCAGCCTCAGCGCTCTCCTCCGTTCCTCAGCCAAGGTCCTTGAATGGCTCTTGAACCTGATCTCTCATTCACACCCTGCTGAGGGTGGTCTGGCCTCCAGGCCACAGCGCTACTCTCCACAGAAACTTCATTCCCAATGACTTGTAAATTGCCCAGACCCAGTGGGTGCTTATTGGTTACTTAATGTAACCTCTCAGGCATTCACCAGAACTAACCATTTCCTTCTTGAAATTCCCTCCTTCCTTGACTTCCCCAACTGCCCATCTCCTGGTTCTCCTTCTGCCTCTAAGACTGCCTTCTCTAGTAGTCTTCTTCAAAGAAGAAGACTCTTTCCCTTCTTGCCACCTGAAGGTTCACTTCCTGTTTCTGCCCTCAGCTTTCTTCCCATAAAGCATTTTATCTCATGCAAGCCCCGCCCCCACTCCCACTGCCACAACCAGAACCAATGTGTCCAGGGCTCCCACAGCTGTGTTTGCAGCTAGGGCCTGTCCCCTACGCTCCCGATGGCCTACAGATGACAGCTACTTGAATACCCGCAAAGCATCTCAGGCTCAGCAGGTCCAAACCTGGCTGCTTTTCTCCCTTCTTTTTTTCCCTCTCGGTTCAGAGACCCATCTGGTCAGCCTTCTTGAAGCCCTCCAATAGACCCTCAGCTCCTGAAGGATAAAACCCAAACTCAGAGGCCTTCCACATCCTTCTGGTGTCTCTCCAGGTCTGCCTAGCTTCCTGGCATAGTGATTTTCAAAGTGCAATCATCAACCCATTCGTGGGAAGTATCAAGGTGTTATTTTTTTTTAAATAGATTATAAAATACCAGAGTGCATCCGTGTGGTAAAACTTATGCTTTTGAAGCGTGTGTGTGTGTGTGTATGTGTGTGAGTGAGTGTGTGTGTGATACATAATTATACTGCATCGCAATATAAAATGAATTTCAGGCTTACATTCAAAACAGCTTGAAAGCCACCGTTCTGGCCCCTGCCGGCTAGCCTCTCAGCCTGCACCTCATCGCCTGCCCTCCTGGTCACAGTCCAGTCCAACAGAACTGTCTGAAGTGTCCTGAACCTCATGGTTTCACATCCTCATGCCTGTGAACCTGCCGTCATCTTAGCCTACTTGTTTAGCAAACACCTACTAGTCCTCCAGACGCAGTTCAAGGGCTCCCTTCTCCACAGTGCATCTTTGATCCTTTTTCCTCCAAAAGGTTTCTCCCCCACTCAGAAGATCCCTTTTCTATACCAGAGGCCATCGACCGGGGAAGGTCCCTTCTCTTTGCTACCCTCCACCCCAATTCCCAGACCTGACTCTCACATAATACCTCTTACGCCTCTCTGCATGCCTTCTACACATCGTTCATCTCTCAAGTGTTGTTTTGTCACTCTGGCCAGAGGACGAGCCACTTGAGAGCAGGGATGGCTGCCTTATGCCACCTCCACCACTGCCTAGGCACATCGAGCCTATTTGGGTGGCTTCAGCCCTTCTCCAGCTCCCACCCTCCTTCCCAGGGAATTGTTTATGCATGTTGATGTAAGCAAAAGGCAGGGGTGCCTGGGTGGCTCAGTTGGTTAAGCGTCTGCCTTCAGCTCAGGTCATGATCCCAGGGTCCTGGGATTGAGTCCTGCATTGGGCTCCCTGCTCAGCGGGGAGTCTGCTTCTCTCTCTGCCGGCCGCTGGCCCTGCTTGTGCTCTCTCTCCCTCTCTCTCTCTCTCTGTGTCAAATAAATAAGTAAAATCTTTTTTAAAAAGTTTTGAAGTAAGCAAAAGGCTTAAGGGACAGAAGATTCTACCCACCCAAGAGACCATACCTCCCCGGCCAAGCTCTCCCATCCCACTTACTTTGGGTCCTCTGTAGCTGCTCCTGGGAAGCAAGGGCCCCACGGACCGTCTCCAGGCAACTCTGCTCCTCCTGGATTTTCGTAGTTAGCGTTTTGGTGTTCTCTAAATCTGCTTTTAACCTCTGGATCTCAGCACTGGCCTTCTGCAGATTGCTCTCTTGCATCTGGATCTTAGAACCTAAGGCTGCAGCAGTTTTCATCCCTTGTTTTAGGGTCTGTATCTCTCTGCTGGCATTTTTCAAATAACCACTTAATACCTGAGTCTTGGAATCTAAGGCATTGACATTTTCGAGCTCTGTTTTTAATAATCGGATCTGAGCATCTGTCTGCTTCAGACTGTTGCTTATGACTTGGGTCTGGGCAGTGACAGTTTCCAAATCTCTTTTTAACAAGTGAATCTCATCACCAGCCCTTTTGAAATGACCTCTTAAAAACTCGATCTCAGAGCTGGTGTTGTCTAAACTGCCTCTTAGAAAAGTCTGCGTCTGGGAGTTTAAAGCATTGGCGTTTTGCAGGCTTCCCTTGACCCTCTGGATCTCAGCATTGGCTCCTTCCAAACTGCTTCTTAAAACCTGATTCTGGGCCCGTAAGTCATTGACACCAGCCAGTTGGCCTCTCAAAACTTGGATCTGAGCATTAGCATTCTTTAGACTACTGTTTGCCCACTGGGCCTGGGCATTTGCCATTTTCAGCCCTGCCTTCAATATCGCAATTTCAGCGTTGGCGTTTCCTAAGCCTTCACTCAGCATGTGGAGACCGATGCTGGAGTTTTCTAAACTGCTTTTTAAGAAACTGTGGGTCTGGGAATTTAAAGCATTTGCCTTTTCCAGATCTCCTTTTAGCTTCCGGATATCCGCACTGGCCCCCTCCATGGACCTCCTTAAGATCTGGGTCTGGAAACTCAAGGTATTGGCATCCTTTAGAACGTCTTTTACCGTCTGGATGTCAGCACTGGCGTTTTCCAGATGACCGCTGAGCACCTGGATCTGAGAACTGACATTGTCCACTCTGCAAGCCAACATCTGGACCTCTGTGCTCCAGGTGCTAGAATTCTCCACATGGTTTTTAAACATCTGGATAGTCTCTTGCAACCCTGCCACCCCGCCAGAGTGGTAGGGATCTGGAGGGAGGAAATCGAGAAGGCAGCCACAGAGGCCCATTACATAGGGAAGCATTCATTATATGGACCAACCATAGTGTCCTTGCATTTCCTAAGGGTCATGTCCAGGACACAGCCCTGAGCGCTCCTCAAGCAGCCTTCTGCTTACTGCAGCCACCCAGACCCTGGGGATGGGCCACCTGAGACGGTGAGCCAAAAGATAAAATAAAGGTGGACTTAGCCATCCCCCATGAACTGAGGGACAGAAGGACTGAAATACTTGCCAACTATAAACTAGCTACCACTAAGAGTCATGCTGGTCAGGCTTGGATTATTTTGCCATTGTAACTGAACTTGAAGCTAACTGATTATAACATTGAGAGATGCTGAAGTTTAACTCCACTTACATTTTACCATTAAACGGGTCATTTTGGGGGCACCTGGGTGGCTCAGTCGTTAAGCATCTGCCTTAAGCTTGGGTCGTGGTCCCGGGGTCTTGGGATCTAGTCCCACATCGGGCTCCCTGCTCGGCAGGAAACCTGCTTCTCCCTCTCCCACTCCCCCTGCTTGTGTTCCCTCTCTCGCTGTCTCTCTCTCTCTCTCTCGCTGTCAAACAAATAATCTTAAAAAAATAAACAAATAAATAAACAGGTCATTATGAAAAAGAAACTAGGTATGAATAAAGCCCATGTTTAGTCTTCCACTCTATTTGTACATTAAGCACGAGGCCTCTTGATTGACTTCCTAAAATGTTGTGGACCGCAAACAGTTTTCTGATCACAAATTCCAGAAACTAAACAAAATAGGTACCTGTAGAGGCAAGCCCTCTGTTCAATCCACACACAGGGCTATGGTGGAGACCCTATCACACCCTGCAGGTGATATGGACCCTGGAGTGGAAAGGGCCTTTTGAAGGGCTGGCATACCCAGTGTTACATAGAGCAAGAGTCCCCACAGAACAGTTTGAGAATATGGGAGACCTGAGTGAAAGCCCCGGTCATTGCGGTCATTCAGGGAACTCGTAGCCCCTTTTATCTGCATAATCATTCCCACCAACCCCACCTGCAGCTGCCTCTGGTCCTACCAGTACCCTTTGCTCACCTCACAAGCTAAGACCTTATCTCAGATATTCATGGTCTAAGACTCTCAATGCCAGCTCTCTGGGAGAAGAACCCAAGTAGGCAGGGACCCTTTCTGGAAGATTCCTGCCCTATTCCTCATGCCCTACCTAGGTAAATGTATGAGGTCTCAGCCACTATGCTGCGGTAAGGACAGGTGGGGCCAGGTGGCCCTTGAAGGTATGAGAAGTCCAGTCAAATATTCTGCCTTGTAAAGACAGACAAATACATCAATGGGACAGAACAGAGAATCTAGAAATAGACCCACGTATATATGGACGATTGATTTTCAACAAAGACACAAAAGTAATTCATGATAATGATAATTATGATAATCTTTTCAACAAGCGGTAGTGCAACAATTGTATATCCCATGCTAAATAAAAATTAACTTCATACTTCATACCATTATATAAAACTTAACTCAAAATTAATCATAGACCTGAATGTAAAACCAAAAAGTGCAAAATTTCCAGGAGGAAACATAGGTAAATGTCTTTGTGACCTTGGGGTAGGTTTCCAATATGAAACCAACAGTATAATCCATAAAAGAAAAAAAATGATAAATCAGACTTTATTAAGATTTAAATCTTGTTAGGAGAAAGAAAAGACAAGCCATTAACTGAGAGAAAATATTTGCAAATTACATGCTGATAAAGGAGCAAAAAAGAGTACATACCATAGGATCCTTTTCACATAAAATTCTAGAAAAAGCCAACTAGTCTATATTACTGCAAGTGGACAGGCTGTTGCCTGGGGATGAAGAGCCAGGGGAGAGGGAAGGATGTCAAAGGGCACAAGTAAACTGTGGGGGGGGGGGATGAATATGCTCATTATCTTGATTGTGGTGGTGGTTTCATGCGGATCCACATAAGTCAAAACTTACCAGAGTGCATGCTTTAAATATTGCACCTTATTATGTGTCAATTACACGTTAATGAAACTGTGTTTTGTTTTGTTTTGTTTTTTAAAGATTGTGTCTTCTTGTGAGAAAACTGGAACCCATTCAGGGGCATAGGAGGCATCAAAGGAGAGGCTCCTCCTAGGGTCTGCACATCTGAATGCCCCAGCTCTCCCACTCCACCCCCACCGCCCTGTGGCTACTCACTGTGGGGTTCCACACCTAACTGTCTGGTTGTGTTGTCTCTGGGAATCATGGCTGGAAACTCTTGGAAGGAGGCATAGGGCTCCAGCGGAGGTCTTGGCTTCTGGAGAACTGAGACACCCATTCCTGGGTCAGCACACTCTCTCTGCACGAAGACTGGCAGAACAGGCTACCCCACCCTCGGTCAGGGACCCAGAAGGAGGGAGATGGCACCCCTTGGACTTTCCCCCATGGGCCTCAACTCTTGGGAAGACACCCCCTCACCTTGGACGGGGACCTTGGTTGAGTTTCAGGTAAGATCTGGTTCAGGCCTGGGGCCAGAGGGTAGGCAACTAGCCCCTGTGGGACCTTTATGCAGGAAGAGAGAGAGAGGCAGTGGAGTTCGGGTCACCTAGGAGCTTACCCACAACAAAGAGAGCCACCAGAAAGGAGACGAGCGTCACAGCCATAACTGCCATGCTAGTCTGAACAAGCCTTGGCCTCCTGGGGGCTGCAGGATCCCCTGCTGTAGAGTCCAGCCCTGCAAGGGACAAGCCAGTGGACAGGAGGACAGTGTGCTGTGCGGGCTGGACAGGGTCAGCCCTCGGGCTCAGTCTCCTGCACTGATGGGGATGAGAACACAGGCCATGCTTATCATGGAGATGGGAAATAAAGCACTAGGAAGTGTTCACCAGAGCTAATTGGGGTTATGGTAGCAAGTCAAAGGCAAAGAGAAGACCACAGAACCCAGAGGAGGTGCACAGGGCACAGATCCCAGCACGGAGAAGGGCAACAAACATGTAGTTTGCATGGAAGAAGAAAGGAGGGAGACAGGAAGGGACAGAGCAGGAACCTGACCTCTGAGTCCCAAGGCCAGGCTTCCTCATGAACCCTGAACAGAGCAGGACTCACAGCCCTTTGGGACAGCTGCGTCTCCCACAAACTGACGTAGGTCAGTGCTGAAGTCTTCCTCTGCTGGGGTCAGAAAGCCCTGCATGGGTGCCCTACAAAGAGCTATGCCTATTGAGTCTGGGGGTGTGATTAGGGATAAATAGTGTACAGGGAAATCCATTCTAAGGTGGAGAAACACCAGCCTAGAGCCCCTGAGTCCTTGTGGGGCCAACCCAACGTGCAGAGATGGGACTCAAAACCAGGTCCCTCCGAATTCAAAGTTCACCTTTTCCTTGCCAGGTTGCCATCTCCAAGAGAAAGGGTCTGGGAGGTTTCATGCAGAGGCTGGGGTGTGCACCAGGCTCTCTGTCCTCACCTGACCCACCTTCCCAGCCCTTGCCTATTTATTCTGGAGGCTGAGACAGAGAAGAGCCAAGCTCTGGCCTGCCAGGGAGGGGCTGACAAAAATGGCAAGGGCGGGGGGACAAGCAAGCCAGTCCCTGAGGAGGATGGGCTGACGCCTCAGTTTTCTCACCTCGGGGGTCCAGGAAGACCCTCTGGTTGTCTGTGTAGAAGTGGACCCTGTCACCATTCATCTCTTCCTTTACCGTCACCCGTTCCCCGCTGCTCTCTGCCATGGGCCCCTCACAGGCTGTGCAGTGCACCAGTAGCAGTGGGAAGTAAAGCTGAGATACTCCGGATTTATATGGCCCTGAGTAGGAACTCCCTCCCCTGCTGATTCTGCAGAAGCGCCCCAGCAGCGTCCTCTCCTCCCAGGCTCCCAGGTGCCCGTCTGCCCTATCCTCTCCTCTCCTTGCCAGCATCAGCACTGGCCCTCCCCTCAAGCCCCTCACCCCACTCTCCACTCTCCAGCATAGTCCCCAAAACTAGCCTCTGCGCCCGCCCGAGTCACAAATACTTTTTCACGGCCACTCAGGAGGGGGTGGGGGTCCATCTCAGCTTTCCAGAAAAACATCCTTGTGACCTGGGGTTGACTCTTAAATCTAGCCCCAGACCCTCTCAAGTAACAGGAGGTCTTTGTTTTTGGTCTTTGTCCCCAGTTCCTTGGAATTTCCTAAGTGATAGGACTATCTTCTTTTATTCACAATACCTGAGTTTATGCTAATGAGGTGACTCAGGGTAGGCCCCTAGATAGTTTCAGGATGGGAGCCAAACCCAGAAAAACCAAACTCCCACCTGTCCAACCCCACCCCCCATCCAGGACTTCCAGGTAGGAGAGGGGGCCTGGAGATGGGATTACAAAAGATTCAAGGAGTTTCCTGCTTGGTGAATATATCCGCCTGCCTGGAGAGGGTCACGTCCCAACTGCATAGGAACAGAGGTTCCTCTGCTCTGGACTCTTCTGGACCTCGCCCTACGTACCTCTTCCTCTGGCTGTTCATTTGTATCCTTTACCATAAACTGTAGTAGTAAGCACAGTGTTTTCCTGGGTTCTGTGAGTCATTTTCAAAGCTGAGGGGGGTCATGGGAGCCCCCCGATTTGCAGTTGGCTGTGCAGAAGTGTGGGTTGCCTGGAGAGCCCATTTGCTGGTGGCATCTGGAGTGGGGGCAATCTTGTGGAATTGAATCCTTAACCTGTGGGGTCTGTGCTAACTCCAAAAGTCATTGTGAAAATTGACTTGAAGTGTGGAATACCCACTTGATCTCAGAGAATTGGCTGGTGTCAGAAAACAGCAAATAGGACCCAACTTGATCCAATCTTGCACCTCTAGCTGATTGCCTCCATGCTCCCTTGAGTTGATCCGGTTTGAGACTAAGTAAAAAGAAACTGATGGATATGCCAATGTGCTGCTTAGCAGTGAGATCCTGTAACTTCCCTGCTTCAGGGGGTTCCTGCTGCTTGTGGGCCTGGACTTAGAAGACAGGGAAGTGAGGCATCTAGGTGGAGCTGCATGAGCCCCAAGTCCCCAGCCCCCAAGGGGATTAATAGATGAGCAGAATCAATACTCCCACTGGCTGGTCAGTTCATGAGCAGAATCAATTCTCCCTAAGTCAGTTCAAAGGTTAATGGCGGATTCTCGTTCCTTCGTTCCCCAGTACTTCAGATGGTTATAATCTTATTAAAACGGATCACATTTTCTTTAACTCATAAAGTCTAATTACCTATTTGTCCCCTCTCTCACCAGCGACCCGGTGACAATATGTCAGTTACTACCTTGCAAATGGCTTGTACCATCCTTCTTCCTATTTTCACTCTCAGTTTCTACATTCTGTTCCCACAGCTTTTCCCAGATCCTGGGGTCAGCCTCCCACAGGCTTTCCGAGTGCTAAGAAGCCTGCAGCCCAACTGAAATGGTGGAGACGCTGTCCCGCGAGTGCCTTGCCCCGAGGAGGGGTCGGGAGAGCCGCTTCCGCCCAAGAAGAGCTTGTGTCACAGAGGCCACTGTCAACTCAGCCAGCAGCTAGCTGAGTGCACAGCGGATGTACAGGGTGAGGGAGAGGGTGCTTGTCTATGCGCAGTTCATGATGCCATGGCAGTGTGTGTGTGTGTGTGTGTGTGTGTGTGTGTGTGTAGAGGGCAGATGCAGCATCTGTTGGCCTATTTCCTCCTATCCATTGCAATCTGACCTGAGAGTAAAGGACACAGGAGGAATTTTAAGGCACCCATTTCTGGAGCAGTCAACTGCTCTCCCTGAGACCCCAGGAGTGTCTAGCAAACCCCTTCACCTCTGTGTGAAAGGAGAGTTGCTTGAGGTCCCTCCCCAGAGGCCCAGAAGAGCAAGAGCCTGCTTTGGTTTCCATTTCCCCACACTCAGGAAGGGCCCAGGCCAGGCCCACTCAGAAGTTGGTTCTTCCTGGGGCCTGAGAAGCTGAGGGAGCCTCAAAAGCAGAACTGGAAGTGTAGAGTCTGGGCCAAGATAGGGCATAGTCCTGCAATTGTGGTGGCCTCAGGCATGACTGGCAGGACTCCCAGTCCTGCCCCCTCTTCTCTGTCTCCATTCGCCTCCCACCCCAGGCTCTCAGCTCTTACTTCTCCTATAAGAACACCATCTGCCAGCAGGAAACACCAGGAGGTTGCTACATCCTTACTGAGAGGTTTTTCTGTTCTCTGGCCAGAATAAATCAAATGGACATTTTATACATTAATACCAGAACCATTCATCCGCTGGGACCTCTTACACATTGGTTTTTCCTGACCTACTGAAGGGCACAGGCCACACTCTCAGAGGTACAGTCGCCTAGCTGCAGAAGCTTTTCTTTCTTTCTTTTTTATTATTTATTTGAGAGAGAGAGTGAGCAAGAGAGAGCATATGCCAGGGGAGAGGCAGAGGGAGAGGGAGAAGTAGACTCCCCACTGAGCAGGGAGCCTGGTGCGGGGCTCGATCCCAGGACCCTGGGATCATGACCTGAGCTTCAGGCAGATGCTTAACCGACTGAGCCACCGAAGCGCCCACTGAAGAAGCTTTTCAGTTACCCATATCAACCCTTAATGACACAGGATGGCCAGCTGTCTTCCAGGGAGTAGCTAGATCAGGTAGTTTTGATGGAAAGGGGAGACCTGCAGCCTGCAAGCTGGGACCCTCAGCAGCTGAGAGCTGACAGTCTCCCGTCTTCTGGCATCTCTGCTGATCTTTGTCTTGAGAATAACCCTTCCCTCCTGCTCAGCCTGTCCAGTAGGGTGGAGGCTAAGCCCAGACCCAATTCCCAGGCCCAGGAACGAGCTTGTGGATCGATCAACATAACCCATCTCTCCAATCTCCATTATTGCTTTAGGGATGAGCATGTCACCCAATGCTGGATTTTTGTTGGAACTGTTGGAAAAGGGACTTCATTCCTCTGAAGCTGCAAAACCATGAGGTTGTAGGCAAGGAGCTACCCAGAATGCTGCTGGGGAGAGTCTGCCTGGCCCTGATGCTAAGCCAAGGCAGCCAAAGGGTAAGGCTGGAGGGAGGCAACTTCAGGGCATGATGTGAGCACCCAGCTGCACAAAGTGTCCTAAATTGCGTCCCACAGCAAATCCAACAACAGTGACAACAATTTTTCCCATCACAGGTCCTGGTGCCCCATCTCACCCGGCTTTAATTCGGTTAATCTTCTAACTGTTATCCCTGCCTCTAGTCTTGCCCCCCTCAAGTCTTGTCACCATATTGCAGGCAT
This sequence comes from Eumetopias jubatus, assembly GCF_037043125.1. Taxonomy (NCBI): domain Eukaryota; kingdom Metazoa; phylum Chordata; class Mammalia; order Carnivora; family Otariidae; genus Eumetopias; species Eumetopias jubatus. The sequence goes on along the minus strand of NW_028274815.1, from coordinate 52,190,220 downwards.
AATGATCTTTAAAACAAAAAATCAGGTATCCACATACACATTACCTAGCTCTCTCAGCCAAAAAGATGCAATCACATCCGGGCTGCAGTGACCACACACGGCACCCAGATTTTGGTTTCTAATATCATTATTCAAAAAAAATGAAACCAGGGCTCTTTGGAGAAATGGCTGATTCTAAGACCAGGGCAGGAAATATACAAAATGAATCTGGAGTATAAAAAAAAAAAAAAAGATGAAGGAATGTTAAGAAAAAAAAGACACAGGAGCCACCTAAAAGAGCTCCTACTGGCCAAAACTGGAACAATTTGAGCAAGAAAATAAATGAAGTTGTATTGGACTATAATCCAAAGTATAAAACCCATGAATCCATACTGATAAAATAAATGTTTGAATAAATAAACACATAGATAAATCTCCCACAGAGAAAAATCCCAAATAATTTGTGTAGATACTCCATCTTCAAGAAAGTAGGGCATAACTCCGCACTCCTTAAGGGTGGGCTGCAGCCAGTGATTGTTACCGTCTAAATGTCCGTGTCCCCCTCCACATTTGTATGTTGAAATACTAACCCCCAATCTGATGGTATTAGGAAGTGGGACCTTCGGGAGGGATTAGATGGTGAGGGATTAGGGATTAGGGTGGAGTCCTCATAAATGGGATTAGTGCCCTCATGATAGAGGCCCCAGGGAACTTGTTCGCCCCTTCTCCCATGTGGAAGGGCATAACAAGACACAAGAAGTCTGTGACTGGGGGAAGGCCCTCCCTCAACCATGCAGAAAGGCAGGTACCCATGAAGCGACCTCACTGGAGAAGTGAGCCCTGTATGTGGGGGTAAGTGAGTCAAGATCACGAGATCCTGACACATGAGGCACAGACTCCCAATAACAAGTATATCCTCACTGACTCAGGCTCTTTCTGTTTGGAAAAATGACAATGGGGTGGAGGGGTGGGACAAGCCTTGTCATAGCATCCACATGCACAGGACCCCGGAGGGTCAGGAGGGCTAGGCCGGATCTAAGGTGGCACCAGGAAGCTCTGCAGCCAGAGTCCTTGGGCCTTCACTCGCTGACCTCCCCTGGGCACATCAGCTCCTCTCTCCTCTGCACCATTCTCTTTTCCCTGCCAGATTCGCTCCCATGTGCTCTGCCTTTCTGCCTTGGAGCTTCTGCTTAGCCCTCATTTTTGCAGGTGCCCCGTGATGGCCCTAGCAGCACTTCTCTAAATCAGGGTCTTCCAGCTGGACTTCCCTATTAGCTGCCTCATCCCCTGGGTATTGCTACCCCAAATTCCTTCCCAGAGAAGTGGTCAGATGATCCTGCTCACCTCTTCACACCAGGACCAGCCTCGTTCTGCTCACCGCCTGTTCATCCCAGTGGTGAGTGACGCAGTCAATTCAAGCTACTATAACAAGAATTCTACAAACTAGGAGGCTTACACAAGCGAAACCTACTTCTCACCGTTCTGGAAGCTGGGCAGTCCAAGATCAGGGTGCCGGCAGATCCAGTTCCTGCTGAGAGCCCTCCTCCTGGTTTGCAGACTGCCATCTTACCGTAAACCCGCCTGGTAGAGAGAGAAAAGCAAGCTGTCCTGCCTGTTTTCATAAGGGCACGAAACCCTCGGTGAGGGCTCCACCCTCCTGACCTAATTCCCTCCTTAAGGCCCCACTTCTAACACCATCATGTTGGAGGTTAGAGTTTCAACCTCTGAATTTTGAAGGGACATAACCATTCAGTCCATAGCAGTGAGGGAAGGATCTCCTGCCCTAAATAGTGGAAGCTGACCAAACAGATGGCATCTAACACTGAACGGAGGAGACGGACGATCATTTCTTAGTCCTATACCCACAGTCTGGAGGAGGACACCACATAGGATATAGGTGTCCTCAACCCCCATGGGGGTTATACCCATGGGCGAGTGAACCAGAAAGGACTGTGGAATGCAGGCACTGTAGTAACAAGAAGATACAGTGGCGCTGATTCCTTCAGGAGGACGTGATGGGCTTGTTGGAATAGCTTCCTGGGTTGGCGGGCAGGGGGGTTCGTGGAACCCAGTAGGTTGAAAGTTGGGTGGAGTGCAGCTGGTCCAGTGGACAGAGGAACTAGCAAGGAAGGGTGACCATCTAATGAGAACAGGCTCGAAGATTCACAGCAGCACATGAAATTGTAGACCTTACAATACAAGTTTCTGAATCAGCTGTCCCAGTGACAAGTGCCACCTCGGGAGGAAGGCAGAGTGTGGAGCAGGGCCACACACGCTACTCAACGTGGCAGCCCAGACATCAGGACTAACATGGCAAGTGGGAGAGTGACATGGAGAGCAGCATGATACTTGGAAACCCAAAGGGATAGCTTCCTAGAAGCAGCTTGTATTTAATTTCTGTATCAGCCCGTGCGATGACCAGAGAGCCAACACTGGGAAAAAATAAAATTCTCCCCTAATTTGCTGCTTGGAATTATGAGTAGGCACAAAATATTTCTTAGTGAAAATGTAGAATTCCCTCTTGCCTGCAGTAGCCACACTGGCTTGCCCGTCTTCTCTGCCCTGACGCACCCATGCCCTCAGACCTCAGCAGGCTCTGGAACTGGCCTGCAAGTACTCCTGCACGGACACGGTCACTGCCTGCCCATCCCTTATCCATTGCCATCATTAAAAAATCCCATTTGTCCCATGTTTCTTCAAGCTTACTCTTAATGCCTCTGCCCTAAGCCTGACCCCCTTGCACCCAGAACACCACCTGCTGGTCACAGTCATTAAAGGAAGATGTCCTAACCCCAGGACCCTACTGAGGGCCCTAATTAGGACCTAAGGAGAGGAGGGTGCTCTGCTGACCCCACCCCTGCACTCACACCACATCCTCCCTGCTCCCTCTCTGCTCTCCTCCTGGAAGGCACAGCCCCTGCCCTGAATCCCTGCCTTGGCCACCGGATCAGGGTTTGGACCTGATACCCATGAGCGGGGTCTTCGTGAAGAGTGGGAAATGTTGCCAAGTCTCCCCCTCAGGAGTAAAGCCAGGCAACAGAAGATTGTCCAGTGAACATCGGAGAGGAAAGACCACCAAGAGGGGTGTGACATTGCAGAGCTCACTCTCCTTTATTTCAATAAAAGCCAGGGGTAAGTACGCTTATATTTTGTGGCATTTCCAGGGCTGGGTCTTCTCTACCCCTTGTCATTTTTGAACCCCCAACTGGGATACCCCAGAACTTTATGTCCAGCAGAGCAGATGGCCTTACCGGCACATTCACCTGTACATCCAGGATTAAAATATGCTCACAGAGGTAAAACATGGTTTACCCAGGCAGTATTTTATTCTAATGAAGTTTGCAGGTGAACTCTCTAGGGACAGAGGACCTCTTCCTCTGTACCTAAAGGGCAGAGAGGAAATGCAGCCCGAAGAAGATGTGTGGGAGGTGAGGCAGAGGGGCTGGGCTGGGTGGAGGACTGCAGCAGACAGAGCTGGACCACGGAGTCCGCCTGTGAGGCAGAGCGAGAAGGAACGCGGATACTGATCCAGCTCTAAAGGGGGCTTGTTTCCACGTCAGCCCCTGACCTGCACCAGTTGCCCCCACCTCAGAGAAGAAGGGGCTCAAACATCAGGAGATGTGGATGATAGAGAGGGCAGGCAGTAGGGTCACGGCCTGGACAGGGTCACCAAGTGCAGAGCTCTTCCCACTGAGAAGAACACGGCCCCCATAGGCAGGCAACTGGGAATTCTATGGGATCGACTGGAAAAGCCCTAAACATTGGTATCGGGAGAATTGTTTGGGTGGTCTGGAGCAACTTTCATGTGATAAAACAGGCTTTTCTGAAGGGACAGGGAACCCCAAGGTCCTGACCACCTTACTGAGGCTGTTGGAACTTCTAAACCCTCTCTGCCTTCCTCCCCCTTTCCAAGATCTCCCTTCCATTCCAGCTGCCTCTATGGGGTCGGAGAATTCCCAGCCAAAGCAGGTGAACTCCAGGATGCCTCTGGGACAATCCTGAAGCCAGGAAAATGAGGGTGCAAAGTCACCCCGGAATTGGAAGAAAGGGGCATTTTCTCGAGTTCAACAAGCATTGGAGCCCAGTGTGCGAGCTTGGGGCCAGTCCTGTCATGGTTCCGACGGGATGTAGGGCTGTTTACAGATGAAAAAGAGCTTGTTGTCACAGGAGGCATCATTCCATGACTGAAGTGAGGACATCTTTATATTGGCACAGTGTTCATTGTTCCCAAAATTGTTGGGCTCACCTGGAATCCAGAACCTACCAAAGGAAAAAACAAAGAAAAACTGTTTCCAATGAAGAAATGAGTGGCTTCATTCCCAGCTATGATCCCGGGTGATGGCATCACGTTTTTGCTCCCATGCCTGAGAGGAAGGGGATTGGTGAGCCGTCAACCTCAAAACCTGCAATCACTTGCCCAAGTTAGGGTCAAGCCAGCCCACTGCTCTCAAGGCCCTACGCAAACCCATACTGGAAAGCCCGAGACTTAGAACAGGGGCCCTGCTGAGGCTGGGTGGAAGGCCATGCTGCCAAACACCAGAAGGCATAGAGAGGCCACGGATTTGTTCCCAGTCCCATGAGCAATGAATGGCAGAGAACAGGGAAGAACCACAAACCCTGTAGTCACCCCATCCTTTGTGCCCTGGCCCTGGCCTAGGAAAATCAGGCTGGGAAGGAGGCTCTGGGGCTTACCGTGCACTCTGGACCTTGTCAAATGGAGTCTTATCTACTCAGTACCAATCCCCCTCACTCCCGGCTTTGGTCAGGCCGATCCAGTAGAAAAGTCCACCTGCCATCTTGTACAGAAACTCCTGTAGGGAAGGAGAAGGAGTGAGACGTCGCCACGACTCACAGCTGGAACATCTGTCTCTCCGGGTGTCCTTCACCTGTCCTCAGTGACAGCTCCACGGACACACGACACACTGACCTCTCTCAAGCCCCTTCCTCTCCCCACCCAGAGTCCATCTTCCAAATTCTGATTTGTCTTTGCCCCACAAATAACAGACACAGGACTCAGGCCTTTCAGCCCCTCAGGAAGCAGGTGTTAAGCACAAGAAAGACTCAGCTAAACCCCAGAGCAGGGACCCCAGGAGAAGGGCCCAGATCATAATAACTAAACGTAGTGAGCACTTAATATGCATCTACTCAGCTATTCTCTGAAGCAGGGACTATGATCATGTGTGTTTCATTGATGAACAGGCTGAGCTAATGAAGTTAACTAAGCTACCCAGGGCTCTAGGGCTAGTCAGGGGCAGGGTTGGGGCTCTAAACTGACTCCAGAGCACACACTCTTACCTACCCTACTAGCCCAGCTCCCAGATGAAAGGGGCTCGTTCAATATTCTGCTGACCAGGTAGGAGACTTCTTGGGTTACGTAGTATTTTTAATGCTATTTACAAATGCTTTTGTTTTCTGGGCCCATGGAAAGATTGTACCTCCCAGCCCTCTCTGAAGCTGGGACTACTGCATCATTTGCTTTGGTCAGTGAAGTATGAGCAGAAGTGATGTCTGTTATTTCCAGGCAGAAGTTTAAGAGCCAACATGTTCTCTTTCCCTGCTTCAGCAATTGTGGAAACGTACGTTGAGATGAAGTCTCTTTTGGCGTAGGTCCTTGAGTAACCACAATGGGCAGAACCCCTTGCAGGCCTTTGTTGGACATGCAGTGTAACTGAGAAGTAATCCTCCACTGTCAGGTCACTGATATTTGGGGATTTTTGTCACTGCACCATACTCCTGCCCATCCTGCCTGCAACAGCTATTAATACACCCCCTTCCAAGAGCCGATCAGAACAGCACTTACCTGTTCACTCTCTGAGGCCACTGAGGTCAGGTGTGAATCCCTCGACATACAGAACTGCTGGGCACTGTACCAGGTCTTTGGGATTCGAGAAAAGTAATAAAAATTCTCCTTGAAGTACTTCCAACCTTGAGAAATCATCTGCAGAATATCATCTGGAGAACAAGGGTGAAAGATGAACACTGGGGTCCCTGTTTCCTCTGGGTGCTGGCTGCAGGTGGCTCTTGAGTGGGATCTCAGAGACAGCAGTAGATGGAGCTGGGCTCTGGGGTCCTGGGTTCCTTGTGTGGGGCTCAGGGACACTGTCCGACCTGCTGAAAGTCTGGCTGAGAGTGGTAGAGTCTCTGGGCTAAGATAGAGACATTGATCAAGAACCTGTCTATCCCCCGAGAGGGAAGCAATTCTCTGTTGACCATCACAAGGGGCTGAGCCCCCCGGCTTTGGGGAAGGAACTCAATGGATAAATAGCTAGGTGTGGGCCAGGACAGAGACTCCCTAATGACTTCATACTCTGTGCCTTGGTGTGAGAGCCCATGCTGGCTCCTGGTCCTTCTCTCCTGAACAGCCTCCAAGTCCTCCAAGCCCACTGCTGAGCCCTTGCTTCTTAACTGTCCAACCATGCCTGCCGGTTCCTCTTCCCCTTCCTTCCACACACACCAGCCTGATGGCCTCATGCTTGAGGCTGTTAAGGCCTCACGGGCCACTGGTCAGCTTGCAACATTCTTTTCTGAGTCACTTACTTTGCCGTTTGAGCAATTTGCTGATGTTCTCCAAACTGCTCTGGAGTCCCCGGACCTTTGCATTTAAAGAACTGGCTTTATCCAGATCTCTTTTTAACACTGGAATTTGGGCATTTAAATCATTGACCTCCTCCCATCTTCTTGTTAACATCTGGATCTGTGCATTGGCTTCCTTCACACCGGCTTCCAGCTTCCTGATCTGAGAACGCACATGATCCAGGCTGGCATTCACCGTCTGGACATGGATGCTGCTTGCCTCCACGTCACCTCTATTCCTCTTGATCTCAGAACCCAGGGTGCTGATGTTGTCCACACGGCCTTTCAGCAACTGGGCATTGGTCTTTACATCTGATATTGTGTGCATAAACCAGGGATCTGGATTTGAGAAAGTCAAGAGGTCAGCCAAGGGGATTGCCAGGGACTGGGAGTGTTGTCAGGGTGATAAAAGGAAGGGAAAGGAGGGGATAGGCTCAAGCTACCCAAAGACCTGTTGCTTACCCTCCATTCATTCATAATGTACTCATTCAACAAAAATGCGATGGGCACTGAGTGCTGGCCAGGAACTCTTGGAGATGCAGATAATGCAAAGACTAATAAAACACAGACTCTGTTGGAGGACCTCACAGGCTAGCAGAAGTGGGGATTAGTACCCAGTGCTAAATTTCCTTTGTGTGTTCAGGGAACAACGGATGCCCTAGTTACCTGCTTGTTGCATCCCCGGAGCTCCATCACCCGCTTTCCAGCTCTCTCCCCTGCAGTGACATCAGCTAGGGCAGCACCCTTCCCACATCTGCCCATGGGCCCCCTGTGGCCAGGACGGGAGCCAGCCAGGCAGGACAGACTTCCAATCTGAAAGTGACTTTTCCTCCAGAGAATATGGAAAGAGGGAATTATGAAACCATTTCTCCCCTTCCCTTGTCCCACCCACTGTCACTCTCTGTTCAGGTCACAGGCTTGCATGCTAGATAGGAGACCAACGACAAACCAAGAGGAAACTCTGCTCAGAGGCACTGAGTCTGAGACTTTGTCCCAGAGCCTTGAAGGGAAAAGACACATGTTCCCTTCCCCTGCTTTCTGGAGACCTGGTGGGAGGGAGAAGGCTCTGCTAGCAGAGAACATGAGGGGCTGGGCAACGGCAAAAGAGGAGGAAAGATAAGTCACACATCCGGTGAACAAGTAGGAAGCCTCCCTTGATGTGAGGAATGGGAATCAGCAGGAATGGGAAGAAGAATGAAGAGAGCATGAAGGGGTCCTGGTAAGAATGGTGAACCAGGAGATCTCTCTGCTCATTGGCAGATTCTCCACCTCGTCGGTTGGGGCTGAGGACACAGTTGGAAGTCCCTCTTTTGTGGGGTCAGGAAACAGTTTGCTCGCTGCTAAGAGCTGCCCACAAGGCTCCAAATAAAAGGGACACAGCTCGGGGGGTGGGGTGGGGATGACATGGGATGAAGAAATGGGTGAATGTTTCCTGGGGACAAAAGAGCATATCCTTGAGCACAAGCATGCAAGTGCTGATCCCAATCAGGAAAATCTCCCTGGAATCAGGAAGGAGAGAGGAGCAGCTCATCTTACTGGGGACAGGGGACCCCATGAATGCACCTAGAAAGAGGAGAAATGAGACGAATGGAAAAGCCAGAAGTGGGAGACATAAGTGGACAGCAGGAAGGAGAGGGTCTGGACGTTGAGGGAGCTGGCTGTGGAGAAGGACCAAACTGGAACAATAAAACGTGAGGACTTACAGAGAGTGGCCTGCAGCAGGATGGAGGCGGTCAGGCCCAGCGTCAGAATGATGAGTGTAGCCCGGACCGTGAGAGGCTTCCTCAGAACCAGACATGGGCCCATCCTGGGAGGAGGCTCTACCAGAAGAAGAGGAGGACATTTGTTGAAGGACCCACCAACAGCAGAACACAGAGCAGCAAGCAGATTCTGAGCAGAGGCTGGTGCTTGCCTCGGGGCCAGAGGGAGATGTTCTGCTTATCCACAGTGAAGTGCACATCTGGGACCTCGCTCTCAGCAGCCTTCATCCTGCACACTCACCCCTGCAACATACGTGCTTCCAGCTGACTGGCTCCCCAAGGACCTTTTATCTAGAAGAAATGGGAAATGAGTCCCACAGGAGGTGGTCATATCATCCCAAAGTTCCCCATTCCTGGCTTAGGCACCTTGCCTGGCCTCAGCCACAGCTCAATCCTCTCTGCAAAGTTCTGAGCTCTCAGGAAGAGGCCATTTGTCTTCTCCTCCAGGGGCCTGTTACATGGACACTTTTCCCTATTGTCCCAGCACTACTTAGTTCTCTTATAAGACTCCCTTCATCCGTCATCCATCTACACATGCATTCCTCCCACAAATACATACTGAGCGCCTCCTAGGTACAAGGACTGGGCCACAGAGATGACTAACTCACAGTCTGTACTCCAGCAGCTCACAATCTGGGAGGAAAGACAGACCAGAGCAAATAAATTACAACACAGTGTGATGAGTGTAACAGTAGAAAAATATGCACCATTCAAAGGAAGCACAAAGATGGAATAATGGTAAACAGTTCCAGGGAGAAGGATTAGCATATTCAGAAGTACGGGGGCATAAGATAGCACGGAGGTCCATTTGGTGGTGTTGGAATGTAAAGTATGTGACAGGAGTGGGAAGGGCATGGGGCTAAAAAGGTACCTGGGGTCATACTAAGAAGCTTGAACTTTGACTTATGGGTGACATGGAGCCAATGAAGGCCTTCAGGCAGGAGAGAGACAAGGAGAGGGACATTGAAGAAAGTTCACTCTGATAGTAGTGAGGAACATCAAATAGGATGTGGGAAGCCTAGAAGCAAGGAGACCAATGAGGAGACCACCACAATAAAAGACTTGCTGTTATTAAGGCATCTTAGATGATACAGCATCCCTCTACAAAAGTGGGGCTTGGAGATTCAACATGTAAGTGTAAGATGTGGGTTCTCCTCCCTGCTTCCTGCACTTGTGAGCTTCTCAAAGTGGGAAGGCTCAGTGCCATCAGGCCAGGAACTGCTCCTTCATATGTGGGAGAAGCTAAGGGCAAAGAGGAGCTGATGTGGGGCTCAGTGAAGGACTACGTTCTCTCCTGGGAAGCTTCTCATGCTTTGAAGAAGTCTGCCACATCCGAGAAACCTGGTACATAACAGATTCTAAACAAATATTACTTGGAAGGTAGGAAAGAGAAGATGGAAGAGAGGGCAGGAGAGAGGGAGGGAAAAGGAAGGCAGTTGGTCCGGACTAGATGGATGCTGGCTGGCTGGATGGATGGATAGATGGGAAATCAGTGGATGGAAGAGTTGATGCCTGATCATTTCTCAACCCTGAAACCTACAGTCTGTGGAGCAGGATCTGCCTTCCAGAAGCTACTGCTTCTTTCTAGCAGTTCTCATTCATTTCCACAGCAAAGACATGAGAGAATTGTGATTTATACCTTACCCAAAAATGCATGACAATTCTGGCCCCACAGGACGAGAAAGCTGGCCCAGCCTTGCTGAATCTGGGCCAGTGGATCTGGATGACAGTGTGGCATCAGGGACAAGGGTTAGAAATAAACGAGGAAGGCCAAGGAAATAGCCACCTCTCCTTGCAGGGGCTTCTCCTGCTTTTATATCTGAGAGGATCCCACCTCCCTACTCAGCCCACTATACTTACGAGTCCCTTGCTGCTCTCTCTCCAGGTGGGCTGGGCCTCAGACTGGAGCTGCTCCTCTCACTGGATGAGGACTGACCCAGAGGGGAGTCTTCACCACACTTTCCACATGGCGGGAAAGAAGCTGGGCCACAGGGGTGGTGTCCCTTTCACCCTGTCTCATCTCCCTACCCACATTCTGCCTGTAGTTTCCAGGACTGCTACCTCTTCTAACCTTTAACATTAGCTAATCCCCCAAACCGAAGGGGGGAGGCTAACTGCCTATCTCTGAACACTTATGACTATACCCACTCTCTTCAGGCTGCTCATTTGGTTGCAGAACCTTGGTTCCACCAGTGTTCAAAAGGGGTTAGAATGTTCTGCTTCTGGGCTATCATGTTTGGTACCCAGTCAAATCCCAGAGTCATCTCAGCCCTTCCGCTCCTGGCTTCTGGCCCTACATCCACAACCTGTCATAGTCCAGGGCCTGGGGTAGAGAAGAAGCCAAGTTACTCAAGGCTCTGGTAGAAGGGGCTTTGGGGATCCTGGTCCCCTCCTGAGGCATGTGAGGGACAGAAGCTGCCACACAATATGACCCGGACTGTGTGGCCTCTTCCCTGTCAAAGAGTCGACTTTTACCAAACTTCTGCTGGTTTGTAGCATGAGGTATTGATGAAAATGCCTATATGCCCTCCACTGGTTCCAGGGAAAGGATCCAGAGGCCTCACCAAGCTGTAGCCCACTGCGTAAGAAGGGCTGGGCTTGGGGGGCGTCTACTCTGAGTGATGGAAATGGGAGCCTCACATAGATATTCTGCTGATCCAGGATGAGGAAGCTAAGGAAGAAGCAACCAAAATCCTGGGCTGTGGGCCCACTGGGGTTTTAGAGATGGTGGATGTAAAAGTCCCAGCCATGAGGAGTTTCATTTCCCACTTGGCGGGGAAGGAATGAGTCACGAGCTCTTTTCCTAAGGCCGTGCTTACCTATCTGCAGGTATTGACTGAGCACATCTCCCGTGCATCCCTCTGGGGGTCTTTCTGGCCTATGACCTGACAGCCTGGGAGGAAAAAAGACAGAGAAGGAGGCAAGTGCCTCAGCCATACTCTCCTGCTGGGAAAATGGGAGGTTCTCTTGGACACTCAGGAGGGTCCAGCTCTTCCAAACAGGAGGAACTTTGGGCCAGACTTAGAGTGACCAAAAATCACTGCTATAATAAGAGGAAGGGAAGTTCATGCTCATCTCTCTGTTTTCCCACTCGCCATGCCCCTGGGGCTCAAAGACCTTCTTCGGACAAGGGTGGAGGAAGGAGACAGGCCACTTCTCTCCTTCTCTGGTCAGGACTCTCCTTCTGCTTGGGGGTGGACCATGGACACTATCAGCGGGAGTGGAGAAGAGACCTGGGCTGCTTGAAATGCCCCGCCAGGGCCAAGACTCATCTCCAAGGAGAGGAATCCAGGTCCCTCCAGTCAAGGAAATGAGAGTGGACAACACACCGGGAAAGGGGGTGGGGAGGAGAAGGGGGACGCAGAGAGGGGAGAATGGCTATGACATGAGAAAGAAGACACTGTGACAGCTGGTCAGGTTTGTCCACAGCCTCAGAGAGGACCCTCGTGTGTAATGCGATGCTAGGTTTGACCAGCAGACAAATAATCCCCAGATAATCAAGGGATCCCAGGCTACCCTCCGGGAATGTGTCCTGGCAATGGGGGCGAGGGCAGAGAAACCAACAGGAAAGCAATTTTTCCTCCCAGGCTGTCAGGTCAGGGGCCAGAAAGACCCCCAGAGGGATGCACGGGAGATGTGCTCAGTCAATACCTGCAGATAGGTGAGCAGGCCTTAGGAAAAGAGCTCGTGACTCATTTAGAGTCACGTGCTCTCATCCTTGCATTCCTCTGGGACACCCACTGTGCACCAGATGCAAGGAGAAAGACAGCTAGAGACCCTGCCTACAGAAATAGTGTTCCTCTTATTGAAAACATGTGCATCGCCCAAGACTCTCCCAAGACTGAAAAGGACCAAGGACCAAGGAGACTGCAAGGGGGGCTCTCCAGGTCTCCCTTGACCTTGGGAAAAGGTTCCTCTTTTTCAGGACATTATGTAGGGGCAGGTTTCTCTGGAAAAATGACAATGAGCCAGACCTCAGTGAACAGGCCACTACATCTGGTGGCATCATAAGCAGGGTGGTGTGGATATGGGTGAGTAGCCTGGCTATATGGAAGGATCACTGTGTTTCAAGCTGCTCTGAACCATCCAAGTCAAAGAGCTCTTGCCTGTGACCTTAGCAGGAAAGGCAGATTCATGTCAGGAAAGTAACAAAGGACTCTTGGGAAAAGTATGCCTAGTTTCTTTTTAAATCTTTTATTTCTTTATTATATCACTAATGATGGTATTCATTATAGAAAAAAATCCAGGTAAGCAAAAAGAAAAAAAAATTATCTACCACCAAAAAAAAGCTGTACACAGTCTTTCTTCCTAACTATGTACATGTAGGCACATACGCATGCACGTGTGTGTGCGTGTATACACACACGTGTACATGTAGGCGCATACGCGTGCACGTGTGTGTGCGTGTATATACATACATCCATAGCTATACCTAACTATGTGCATAGATTTACATAAGTATCTAACAGGACAGCCCCTGCTTATTTTCCCCAGCATCCTTCCCATCCCCATTTCTGATATCAAGAGTCCCCTTCCTTTGGGAAATGACTCCCCCTTTTTAGCCCCAACATTGCTTGTTTCAGAGCATCAGCATGTTGGGTGCCTATCACATCACATCACTCTGACACAGAGTCTTCTGCCTTCTGTTTCTATTTTTAAGGACCTTTATAGTGGGCCCAACCAGATAATCCAGGATAATTTCCCTATCTTAAAGCCAGCTGATTATCAACCTTAATTCCACTTTGCCATGCCATGTAATATACTCTTGGGCTCTGGGGATTAGAATGTGGACATCTTTGGGGCCATTATTCTGCCTACCATATTAAGTTAGGGTAGCCTTAATAGAACCATTCAGAAAGCTTGGTATATATCCCTAGAATTGGAGAGAAAAAGAGTCTGGGACTTGACACATGAAAGAAAGGTCTAAGGCCTTCAGTAGGTGAATGGATGAATAAACTGGTACACACCCAGATAACAGATATTATTCAGCACTAAAAAGAAATGAGCTATCAAGCCATGAAAGGACATAGAGGAACCTTAAATGCATATTATTAAGTGAAAGAAGCCAATTTGAAAAGGCCACATACTATATGGTTCCAACTATACGACATTCTGGAAAAGGCAAACTATGGACACAGTAAAAAGATCAGTGGTCACCCAGAGATAACAGGGGAGGGAGGGAGGGATGGGTGGAGCACAGAGGATTTTCAGGGCAGTGAAACTATTCTGTATGATGCTGTACTAGTGAGTACCTATCATTATACATTGGTCAAAACCCATGAAATGTACAAGAGTGAACCCAAGTGTGAACTACGGGCTTTGAGTGAGAATGGTACGTCAGTGTAGGCTCATCAGCTGTAACAAAGGTACTGCTCTGGCGGGGGATGTTGAGAGTGGAGGAGGCCGGGGGAAGGCTGGGCAGCAGCTGTATGAAAACTCTCTATACTTTGTCTAATTTTACTTGGAACTTAAAACTGCTCTAAAAAATAGTGTATTTAAAGTGAATGGGGAGGGTATGTGCTATGGTAAGCGCTGTGAATTGTGTAAGACTGATGAATCACAGACCTGTACAAATAATACATTATATGTTAAAAAAATAATTAAAAAAAATAATAAAGTGAATGGGGGAGGAGCACCTGAGTGGCTCAGTCATTTAGCATCTGCCTTCGGCTTGGGTCATGGTCCCAGGGTCCTGGGATCGAGCCCTGCATCAGGCTCCCTGCTCGGCGGGAAGCCTGCTTCTCCCTCTCCCACTCCCCCTGCTTGTGTTCCCTCTCCCGCTGTGTCTCTCTCTGTCAAATAAATAAATAAAATCTTAAAAAAAAAAATCTTAAAATGAACGGGCATTTAGGATATGCTCCACCTACGGGTGGCGAATACCAGATTTCAACTGTCCCCGTCAAGGAAGACCTTCCTGTCACCTGGAACAAAGCACAGTTTGGGGGTGGGGTGGGTAAGAGTGAGGAGGAGAGAAGGGAGGGGAATAAGACAAAAAGTCAAGCCCTCCCTCCACCATCTCATGCTTCCGTGACTGAGCCTGGCCTGGGCAAGGCGAGAAATGCTAGTTGGACAAGAGTGTGCACTTTTGTGATTATCTGACCAGACTTGGGGGATATATTAATGTGACCAGGAAAGCTATAAGAGCTGCCTGAGGTTCCACGCAGGCGTGCGGAGGAACAAGAAAGGAGAGCAGGTTAGAAGGGGAAATGATGGGAAATCATAAAGGTGCTGTCTAACGATCAGCTCATCCAGGCAGCCGGTTACTGAAGGCTACTTAACTTTTAGGAGGCCCCAGAGCGCTAGGGACCACAGACCCAACATGGGGCGGGAAGCACAGGCTCTCCGGGCACCCTGCAGCCCCAACCGCTCTGCTCCCAGTCAGACAAAACTTGGGTAACAGTGGAGAGCTGCCGGTTATGGTCTTGAACAGAGAAAAGGACAAGAGGTGAAATTAAGTGAGCCTCCGCCTTTGTGGGGAAGAGATGTCATGAAACACCCAGAAGAGCATCCCCAGAATCAAAACTGTCCCCTTAACCACACTGGTCAGGAGTCAGCACAAGTCACTGACCAAGGAGAAACTGAAGAACTGATGTGGACCACAGTGTCACCCATGGCACATATTTTATAATTCATTAATCCATTTTTCACACTGTTCTCGGCCAGGGTCCCCTCCCCCACAAGGGCAGGGGGAGGGGTGGAATGAGAGCTAACCCTTCACCTCCAGGCACACTGCATAGATAACTTGTATAATCTTCACTTAATCCTTGAGCACAGGGATCCTGCTTGGCAACTTGAGTAAGTTCCTAATGCCCAGCATAAGCAAAACCCAGCCAGTGTCCAGTTCTGTCTTAATGCGACTTCTGTGACGCGCGTGCTACGCAAATCTGCACCCAAACCCACAAAAAAAGAACAAGACCTCCGAAAACCCCAATTCCCACAATAATATCTCCAGTGCCACAACAGGGCTTTCTGTCCTCTGCAAACTAAAACCGCTAAGCCAATAAGTTTCAAAATCCCAACCTATGCCCACACTCTAACAAATCATAACACCATTCACTTCGTACCCCGATGCTGTGTATGGTTCCCTCCAACTTTCTTCTTCAACTTTAACAATAGGTTTCTCTTTCCAGATATTTTAGATTTTGCTCTTTTTCAGCAAGTAATGAGATAACTGCTCTCAGCCACCATTTCATGCTTTTAGTTTATTTTCCCAGCTTACTATGTACGAACTTCTTTCCCCAACTTAAGCTCTCCAGCTGGCCCTTTAACTGGGTCAGTCTCCCTAACTGGAACCCTAAACTTCCTTTGCCTCCCCATGCTCCCTATAGATGTCCCTGCTCCCTACAGCTGCAGCTTTCATCCAGGACCCTTAGAATGAGTGTCTTCTGTCCTATTTCTACTGGGAACATCCCCACAGAACTGCATGGTATTGCCTCACATTCATTCACTCCAGCATCCATTTACCCATCCAGTGAAATTTATCAAGTACTCACTGTGTGTCATGCCAAGCTCTATGCCTAGATATTGGGAATTCCTCCTTGAACAAAACACCCATGGTTCCTGCCCTGCAGCAGAGTGCAATTCTCTCTGGATAATTCTTGGCATTCCACCTGTTTTCTTGCGAGGAAAATAAAGTGTATCTATGATTAAGCCTAAAGCAACAATAAAAAAAACTTGCAGTTTAAAATGGTGTAAAATATGACATTTTCCCAAACTATTTCTATTTAGAACACAGTACAGAGATATAGAGGCACCTGGATGGCTCAGTCGGTTGAGTGCCTGACTCTTGGTTTAGGCTCAGGTCATGATCTCGCGGGTCGTGGGATCAAGCCCTGTGTCTGGCTCTGTGCTCAGTGGGGAGTCTGCTTGAAGATTCTCTCCCTCTGCCCCTCCTCTCTCTCTCTCTAAAATAAATAAATAAATCTTTAAATAAAATAAAACACAGTACAGAAATATAGCTCCATGCTTTCATTCCCTGCAAGTAAACCTTTCTCCTAATATATCTGACTCTCAACCACATGAGAACTATATGCTCACAGAGCCCCCTTCCCTGGGTGGGGTGGTAGAGAATGAGAGCTACATGTCTAGGACGCAGTGCAGTGGTCCTCAACTCCTGGAACATGTTTGTAAAAAATGCCAGTGTCACACCCCCCAAAATTCTGACTTATTTGGTGTGGGTTGGGGCTCAGGCATCAGCATCTTTAATAACCCTTGAGTGAGTCCTACATGCAGTCAAGGTTGAAAACCATCAATCTAGTGGGAAAATCTGAGTCCTGGCATGGAATCCTGGCTCTTCCACACACTGGTGGGGTGGATGATTTATTTAGGGGAATAGTTCACCCCCCAGAAATAGCTGGCCTTATAAAACAGTGGACTTGAGCACTGAAGAGTCCATTGCAGTACCAGCTATTAGACAATGCCTTGAAACATTGGGAGCTGCTCTGTAGCATGTAGCATCTGCTTTAAAATAGGGCTGTTTCTTCCCCCAAAACACATGGAACTAGAGTATTTATAACAAGGAGTATAATTAGGTAGTATCTCTCACACTGACATATAATGACCCATCCTCAATGGTATTACTTCATTTCTGAAAGTCTGGATCTGCTGACTTAGGGTACCCAGAGGAGGAATATTTCTACCAGAGAACCCAACAATGATTCCCCCGAATTAGGAGCTGGGACTGCCATCAGGCTATTTCAAACATCTCATGCCACTGGAAAAACAGATTTTTTTAAAAAGATCATAGGTTTGGCAATGTCTCAGACTGGGTTTTCCAAAAGCAGACACTGAGATGGAATTTGGTGTACAGCATTTTTTGTGAAGGACCACATCTGTGGAAGGGAGTAGGAGAAGACAGGATTGGGCAGAGAGATAAGCTGAACTCTTGAAATTTAGTACAGGACCAACAAACTTCAGTCAGCCCCATGAGGAGTTCTGGAGCATAAATGACCCACCAGACTTGTCCTATGTTAGGCTAAAATGTCCATACCTAATTGACCCTGCAAGGCTCCCTGAAGGAGCTAAGAGCTGGAGACCATCTGCTTACAGCACCCCCAACAAACAGTTCAGACAAGCTTTTCTTTGAAGGGGAATCTGGGAAGTGTAACTCTATGTCTACCATGTAGGATGGTTGATCCCGCAATCAAGGGAAGAAGGTTCACTGATACACAGATGGGATGTGGTAGGTATCCTCTAAGATGGTCCCAGTGATTTCTGCCTCCTGGTATTCATGCCCTCGTGATCTTGGAAGAATGACCCTGCCCCACCAGTTGCACCTTCAGATGAGACAACAGTCACAGCCAACAGCCTGAATACAACGTCATGAGAGACTCTGAGTCAGAGGTGCCCAGCTAAGCCACATCTGGATTCCTAGCCCACAAACCCTGAGGTAATGAATGTCTGTTGTTAAAGCCACTGAGTTTGGGGGTAATTTGTTAGGCAGCAATAGATGACTAATACAGGGAGCAAGGAGGATTATGACTGGAACTCAAGCAATAGATACCCAGAGGTATCTTCTAGTTCAACCTGTAAAGTTTGGCATTCTTAACAAATGGGATGGCCAACAGAGTAAGATAGCTCAGAAACAAGGGTCTGACTCATCCCACCAAGTAAAGAACATAGGCAGTTGACATGCTGACTGAAGAGCAAAGGAAGACAGAATAAACGGCTATGGAGGGTGGTCATGCGGCCTCATGAACTTAGCAGAAACAAGGGCTAAAGCCACTATACCTGTATTTACCTGTCATGTATCTTTTTTAAAATTTAATTTCATTTTTCTTTCTTTTTCCTCTCACTTACATTGGATACCCAGATGAGATCATGACAGAACTAAAGAGGACAATACATCACTCAGTGATGCTGGACTTGGAGCTGCTTGCAATAACTCAAAAGACAGTGGGTTGTCTACTCTTGGAAAGAAGATGGGTCTGGATAGCATATAGTACACTAGGTCAGGTAAAAGCAGCTTGAAGAAGTGCCAGGATGAGGAAAAGGGTGTATATGGGTATTGGGCTATAGAAATACTTGTCTCTTTGTCCAGGATAGCAGTACCCTTCTTAATAAAGAGAAATCTCAAAATCAGTGGTAGATAGGACAGCAACTCTGAGTCAAAAGACAAAAGAGGTTGGACATTTCTTCTTCCCAGCTCCCTGGCACATTACCCAGGCTCAGGCAATCAGATGTCACCATCCGCATGACTGAGACAATAATGCACTGCCTCAGAGATATCTGAGAGTCTTCAAGGGACATGTTGGGAGTCTTCTCTGATGTCCTCCTTTCCTTGGTCCTGCCCCATTTTCCAAGACTTCACATTGAGTCTGAAAACAAGTGGTTACCTTCCCAATAAATTTCTTTCATGCTTAAATTATGCAGACATGGGCTTGTTGTTTCGATCAAGAACCCCAATTGATATACCCACAGAGCTATCTCCTTTCCTATTAAGATTGATCCAGTTTTCCCACAGTGTGTTAAATGGAACACTAGTCCAGAAATATGCTCAAAACAGGTTCAAAGGTTAAATAAGTTTGGTAAACAGTCCATGCTGTGTGTCTTTCTTGAAGATTCATGGTAACTGTGCGCATTTTAAAGGTTCTGAGAAGTCCTGTGTTAAGAAAATCTGTTTAATATTATTTATAACAGGGGTTCCATTACCATTTTTCTTTTACACTTAATGGATGATACTTCTCACTCTGAGAAACACTGTCCTGAAGCCAAGAAAAGGAAGATTCAGAGGCAGACTACAGTTCCCTCAGATTTCTAAGTTCCAGTTTGTTTGGTCTACGAGATCTTGCCACTTCCCCAGTTGAATCACACAAAGAATCATCACCCCCTTCCAAAGAAGCAATGCTACCCACAGAATATCAACACCATTCTGTTGAGTAATATGTACCTTCCTCATCAATTTCACATATTTTTTTGACATTAATTGTTTTCTTCTCAGGTCTGTTAAAGGCCTCTCTGTTCTGTTTTATTAACCTTATAATTATTTTAATATTACCAAACTAATAATTGCTTTACCAAACATCTTAAAATATGGCAGACCCCCCTTGTTAACCATTTTTTAAATAAAATTTTCTCTTTTTTTAAGATTTTATTTATTTATTTGACAGAGAGAGACACAGCGAGAGAGGGAACACAAGCAGGGGGAGTGGGAGAGGGAGAAGCAGGTTTCTCATCCAGCAGAGAGCCGAATGTGGGGCTCAATCCCAGGACCCTGGGATCATGACCTGAGCTGAAGGCAGACGCTTAATGACTGAGCCACTCAGGCACCCCTAAATAAAATTTTCTTAGCAATTCTTAACTTGTTCTTTCAAATTACCTTTTGGCAAGTTACAAAAACAAAGTCCTATTGCAATTTTACATAAAGTTTAATTTTAGTAAATTTAGTAATTTTAGTAAAGCTGTAAAATAATTTAGAATGATTTGACGTCCTTAAAATAGTCTTCAGATCTAGATCCACATGATGTCTGTTTCCATTATATCTGTCAATCTACACTTTTTAGTTTCCTTCATGCAGGCCTCAGCCTTTTTTCTTCTCAAGGGAAGAAGATAAGGTTATTATTATTTGTAGATGATATGATGTTTTAGCTATGAAATCTGAGAGAACCATCTGGAAGAGTTATTTAAATTGATAAGAGAGTTCAACAATCATATGGACAAAACAATCCACATGAATAACTTTCCTGGGTACACAAAACAACCCATTAAAACTATGAATATATAGACACATAGGGAGGATTCCAGATATATTTAGGAGCAGAATTAACAGGACCTGGTAATGGGTTTGGTGTTGTTTGTGGGCCCCCTTCTGCCCCCCGATCACTCTCCAGAAAGAACCATGTTGGATCATACTATCTCATTTCAATTTTAGAGTCCAAATTTTATGTCTAGAGGACACTTTTCGAAATTTTTGCCATTCCTAGCATCAGCACTGCTGGTGAGGTCTTTGCTATATGCATTCATCTCGTTCTTTTCATTCCAGTCAGGTGGAAGTGGCTTGGTTAGCTGGTCAACTCCCACCTCACCATTTTTTCTCAGAAATCTGCCCGTAAAAGCTTCCCTGTGACGATTTCCCTCTCACTCTTTCCTGATTGTTTGATGAAGCAGGAGGGAAAGATCTGTGGAGTTGCACCGGGAAACTGAAAAGAAGAGTGCAGATTTAGACTAGCAGCAGAGGAGAATGAAAGAGGAAGCTCACAAGGAACAAGGAAACGGACAGGCAGCCCTGAGACCACATAGTCATACAGTGGCCCTGTACATTTCAAAGGCTCTCAGACCTTTTGAAAAAGGAATCTACTGTGCATGGAGGTTGGCAAGAGAAATGCCAAAGCTCCTTTTCTGGACTAACTCAAAACCTCACAAGTTATTCCTTCAGGAAAAGAATATATCAATGTAAATATTGTTATCAGGGCACTGAATTGTTGAGTGACAACCAATCAGAATTAAGGGCTTTCAAGAATTAAGGATTACATTTCACAGCACTTAACAATCTCTGAAGTCCAGACATCCTAAAAGATTCCTTTGTTATATGGAAACAGAACAGGATTATACCCTCTCAATAAGTCTTCTCACTGGCAAGGAGAGTAAAATTGGTGCTCTTTGTAGACTTTCTCAATACACCTCTTCATCAGAACTCTAATTTTTTTTTAAGTTCCATCAGTTTTTTTAAATTCTCTTTTATTTTTTCTCTTGGTCTTCTGATATCCTTTCTGCAGGTCGCTTCTTCAACCCCTTCATTTTCCTGGTTTGTAGTTTGCTTAGGTCTTGCTTCTGCATATGAATCCTTCCATAAGTTGTACCAAACGTATCATGGGAGACATTTTTCTTCTTTGGCTTGAGCACTTTTGGCATTTTCATAGATAATTTATAAAGATCATCTGATGCCAGATGTGTCCTCCTCAGAACCAGATCCAATGAGGGCCCCATCTCTTCCAATTCAATCCTTGGTGTTCTACAACCAGATTTCTTCAACAGCAACTTACAGCTTCGAAAGTAAATCTTCCCATTCAATGCAGTGAAGTGCAGAACATACTCTAATATCAGCCAGGCAGATATTTGGTACTGTGGGGCCTCTGAAGAAATCAGTAAGAAGACTTTTTAGCCTTCTGTAGTCTTCTATTACATCAAAATCATCACCAGCAAATATTAACATGGGTTTTGTTCCCTTGGGACATTTACTATTCTTAATATCTTTTAGAGAGACAAACTTCTCGATACCCAATTCAATCATATCCAGCACATGGTAGTCATACATACGACCTATTACTAGATTATTTGGCTGCTTCTTATTATGGGAGCCAAACATAAATAAGGAACAATCTGACTTCTTTGAAAAGAATTCCAGTGATGGAATTACAAGACAAATGGTCTTGTAATGTTTTTCTTTTTATACAGAACTCCATACCGTTTTTTCAGTGCATACACATCTTTAAGTACTTGTGTCATCATTGAACTTGCATTTCCCTCTTTAATCAGCATAGCATTTTTAATACTTTCACTGAGTTTCGGTTCTCTCTTCTCAAGAAATCTCTTGGCTCTTTTCGTTTTGGGCTTTACAACTCAATCCAAAGTGTCCATGGCTACCACAACGTGAATCCCCAGAACTCTATTTTGTTTTTAAGATTTTATTTATTTATTTGACAGAGAGAGAGAGAGAGAGAGATCACAAGTAGGCAGACAGGAAGACAGAGGGAGAGGGAGAAGCAGGCTCCTTGCAGAGCAGGGAGCCCGATGTGGGACAAGTTCCCAGGATGCTGGGATCATGACCTGAGCCGAAGGCAGACGTTTAATTGACTGAGCCACCCAGACACCCCCAGAACTCACTTTAAATAGGTCTGTTTCCCTGGAGTTTCGTGGGAGGGAATATTTTCTGCTATAGTTTCTAAGATCTTTTTCATGAGCACCATGCTCAAGGTTAAACCTACTCTCAAGATTAGGTCCTTTAGTCCAGGAGAAAAGTCCCGGGAAACTTTAATACAGGGGGAAAAAAGAAGAGAATCTTAAACAAATGGAATATGCAGTAGTATGCTCAAAGACATTTAACAACCGCTCTCTAGATGTAGAGGGGAAACCCGATTTGTAATATTTGCCAATTGTCATTGTGTAAATATTTCCACCATGGCCATTAAGTAACCAACATGATGTCCCTGAAAGCAGTGTTGAGAAAAGATGCACATGATAGGCTCTTAAGAGCCTGTAGGGGCTAATTCTAGCACGTCACTAAGGGACAAGTAATGTTTTCCACCTGTGACCCAATCTATCCAGTTACGTGGTTTTTCTCCAACCTTGCACTCCAGGAAGGGGAGGAGGGGATGCAGCTGTAGGGTGGTGACAGAAGGACAGGGGTACTGTTAAATGCTAGCAGGGAGACCCAGAGAAGGGAAAAGATGCAAAAACCCAGCATAAAATAGAAGGAATAAGCGCCCATCCCTCTTGGGGTCCTCCATTCTGAGCATTTATTTGTCCATTTCCACCAACTACGTGCTATTGCTTGCTTTAAGTTCTCTCTGTAAACTCCAGAAGGAACTGTTCCTCTTCCCTAGCCACAGGAGGCCTGGCTGTCCCCCATAACCACAACTCCCTGATGTGGGCATGGCTCCCTTTCCTGGGTGTGGCCTATAGTCACCTTCTTGGGAGCCGGTGACTTAACAAGGGAATCCCCTGGTTCCTGGGTACTTTCCCTGGAGTGAGAACCACAAGGAACACAAAGGCCTAGTGTTTAGCCACCAGAGAAATGGACAGGGGGGAAAGGCTATGTGTCTACAAAGAACAAAAACCCTTTCCATGGATATAGTAGCTCCAAGCACCTGGGGACATTTCCCAGGTATGGGAAGAAATGAGATGCATCATGGGATTAAGCAGTCCCTTGCTTCAAAGGATTCTCGTTACCCTGGAGAGAAAGTTAAAAATCTATCATTTTCAACAAAACACTCCAGGATCTGGCGTCTATCTCTAAGTTCCTATCTCTCACCACTCCTTCTCGCTGGCTTTCTTCACATTTGGAAACATTCCAAGCTTGTTTCTTCCTCAGGTCCTTTACACTTGCAAATGTATATATGTATACACATACACACATTTTTTCTTGCTGAGTTATTTGAAAGTAAATTGCAGTACTGTGGCATTATTGATACTTCTGCATTTATCCTAAAAACAAGGACATTCTTCTCCTCCATAATCATAATACCATTACCACACTCAAGGAATTTAATGTGGCTGCAACATCTAAATTATATATAAATGTCTAAAAAAAAGAAGTCCCTTATACCTGAGGGGGAAGGTCCTGACTCTAGGATCCAATTGAAGGTTGCACATTGCATTTGATCGTCATGGTCCTGGACTTTCCTATAACCTAGACCAGGCTCACCGCCTCATCCACACACACACACACACACACACACACACACACACACACACACAAACTCTTTTTATCATTCATGACATTGACATTTGGGAGAGTACAGGCCAGTTGCTTGTAGAATGCCGCAAATTCTGGATTTGCCTGATTGTTTCTTAATGATTAGACTCAAGTTATGATTTTCTTTTTGAAACTCTGTTAGTGCAGCTTGACAGCCCCTCATAGGTAGGGTGCTGAGTGGTGACTGAGCTGGAGACCCAGCAGGTGTGCACCAGCCGTGGTTGAGCCTGGCCTCCAGGTGTCTGCTGGAATCCACAGTCCTGATGCTGCTCAGGTCCTGAGTCCTCCTAAGCTGGAACTGTAGTGAGGAATTTTCCAGCTAAGGGCTATGGAGCCAAGTGTTTGTTGTTTTCTGACAGCAATATCTGAACCCCTGGGGCGAACATATCTTGATGGAGGACATAGAAACCAAGAAGTGGGGGGCCTGAGTGGCTCACTCGGTGAAGTGTGCAATTCCTGATCTCGGAGTCATGGGTTCGAGCCCCACACTGAGCATAGAGCTTACTTAAAAAAAAAAAAAAGGAATAAAGAAAGAAACCAGGAAGCAACTGTATGCAGAAGGCTGTGTCACAGGGACCCGTGACCAAGACTAAGAAGAGGCCCCACAAAGCAGAAAGGCTATTTCCTGCCAGTACTGGCACTCAGCGTGTATCCTGGGACCACAGAACCAGACATGTTGCACACCTGTGACACCAACAACATCCACCTCGTGTGGGGAGGAATGATGTCTTTACTATATGAACCCTGAGAGCAGAGGCTGGGCCCCAGTCTACTGAGATGCCCTGAGACTCCGCTAGTGGTGTCTTCAAAGCCATCCAGCAATTTGGCTTGGCCTAGTCCAAAACTAAAGTGGTTGGATGAAGACTTCTAGTTCTGGCCAATGTGGAATAACAGGGGAAGAAAAGACAACATTCAGGAAACAATGATCTTTAAGACCCTGGACATCATCAGGACACCTGGGTGGCTTAGTTGGTTAAGCGTCTGCCTTTGGCTCAGGTCATGATCCCAGGGTCCTGGGATCGAGCCCCGTGTCGGGCTCCCTGCTCAGCGGGGTTCTCCCTCCCCCTGCTTGTTCTCTCTCTCTCTCTCTCTCTCTCACACACACACACACAAATAAATAAATAAAATCTTTTGAAAAAGACACTGGACATTAGGCAATGAAAGATGGGATCCCTGAGATGAAGGAAACAAGTGAGGGGAGCCCTACAGTTGCCCCAGCTTATATCTTGAGAGCTTCCACAGCATACAGGGAAAGAACAGGCAGAGCCCAGCACACTCCCTGAGTTGAGGAGACAGAGCTGAGAGTCCAAGAAGACGGAGGCAGCTACAGAACACAGCACAGAGCACCCGAGAGAAGACAGCTGCACAGATGCTCAACTCCAGAGAGCTGCAGAGGGTCCCCTTGAGTGTCC
Organism: Eumetopias jubatus; assembly: GCF_037043125.1. Taxonomy (NCBI): domain Eukaryota; kingdom Metazoa; phylum Chordata; class Mammalia; order Carnivora; family Otariidae; genus Eumetopias; species Eumetopias jubatus. The sequence continues at coordinate 52,165,084 of NW_028274815.1, read as the reverse complement.
GGCAGAGTACTGGCCATGCATCTGGTCATTGAACAAGGATCAAGTCACTGTAGAGCTCACTCCTCATTAATCAATATGTTTAACACTACATCAAATACTAATGATGTACTATATGTTGGCTAACTGAACATATTAAAAAAAAAATCAATAGGGAGAGCATGGAATCCCATTCCCCACTGCCCTGCCTCTGCGGCTCCTCTTTATCACAATTACACCCGTGCTTTCTTCATCAGTGGCCCATAGATGGCACCATTACCTTGGGCTGGACACAGAATTACTCTAGGCTACTGCTTATTAGAGTACAGTTTTTACAATGTGTGTGAATCTGGTCCTCCTTAAAATTTTGTAGGACTGCATGATAGCTATAATGGAATCCTGGCCTTCCAGGGATTACAGACCCCTTAATAAATGTAGCAAGCAATACTGGTAATCCCATCCCTATCCCTCACCCTCTGGGCCAGGATCCATGAGGCTTCAGTAAATGTATAAAGTAGACAGATTCTTTGAACGGAGGGAGAAAGGTGATGGCTTTATGGAATGGCCTTATCCCCGAAGAGCAGACACAGACAATCAGTCTTGGTCTTCAGAAACCAGCCAGAGTGGAGGTGGCCTCTCTCCCATCAGCTGTGACTGTTAAATATAGCAAGCCCTGATAGGATCAGTCCCAAGAGTCTAGAACATTTAGAAATGTCAGGGCTCCTGTTATGAGGAGACCTCCTGCAAACAGGAGAGAGGCGGCAGGGGAACTCCATGTTTGCCTGCTCCACCAAAGCTGTTCTTGCCAAGGGCAAGAAGACCTCCCCCAATAAAGAAAGACACCTGGACAGCAAGCACCTCCTGATGTGATGCAAGGACCACTCACGAGGTTCTATTGTCCAAAACAGGAAAAAAAAAAAAAAAAAGAAAAGAAAAATCACACCTGAATCTGATAAGTCCTCTAATTCTAATTGCCAGGGAACAGAGCAACATGGTTAAAGACACCAGAGAGGCCAGCAAAATTCAGAGTGAAAAATTCTAAGGATATATGGTCTAGTCTTTACATGTGCGCAAGCGCGCGCACACACACCAAGTTGAACAGTTACAGATTTTAGAAGCCCGAAAGAATGTGTCAAACAGACACAATGTATATAGAGTTTGTTCGGATGCTGACTGAAATAAGCTACTTGTAAAAAGACACATGAGATAATATAGAAAATGACTAGATATTTGGCAATGTAAGAATTAGCACTAATTTGTAGGTATAATTATTGTGGTTTTTCTAAAGAGTTCTTTTTTCGAGAGTTCTTACTGCTTAGAGATACATACTGGAGTTTTTATAGTAAAAATGATATAATATCTGGGATTTGCTTTAAGACAATTTGAGGGAGAACAATAGGGTTGTAGATCAAATAAGATGAGTCAGTTGTTGAAGCTGGGTAATCGGTATATGGCAATCATTATACTAGTCTCTCTACTTTTGTATTTGCTTTAAAATATATAATAAAAGGATAAAAAAGAGAGAGAGTTCCTTACCAAAGTGTACCAGATAGCCACAGTCAACCAATCAGAGTTGAGATTATGGATCAGCCTTCTCTGCTCAACTCTGGGCTGGAGCATGGTAATCCTGGCAAAGAGCCTGTGAACCAGGAAAGAACCCAGGGGTCTTAAAGGTGAGTCTGTTCTGATAGGGTCAGAAGCCTGATCCTCAGGGGGCACCTGGGTGGCTCAGTCGTTAAACGCCTGCCTTGGGCTCAGGTCATGATCCTAGGGCTCAGGTCATGATCCCAGGGTCCTGGGATCAAGCCCCGCATCGCATCAGGCTCCCTGCTCCACGGGAAGCCTGCTTCTCCCTCTCCCACTCCCCCTGCTTGTGTTCCCTCTCTCGCTGTGTCTCTCTCTCTGTCAAATAAATAAATAAAATCTTAAAAAAAAAAAAAAGAAGCCTGATCCTTAGAACCTGGCTATTTTTACAGAATGCTTGCTTACTTGCTTTCCTTCTTTGTGTGTGTGTGTGTGTGTGTGTGTGTGTGTGTGTGTGTGTGTGTGTGTGTGTCTTTTTGTTGTTATTATTGTTCTCCCTCAATCTTTGGTGAAATTCTTTTATGGAAATTCCAACTTCCTTCAGAGATAATCAGAGGGACCAGGGGAAGTTGGGTTTGCTTACCAAATGCTAAGACCTGCACTCTCAGGCCCAGCCCTCTTCTCCCACTGGCCCTCAACCTGCTAGCAACCTGGCCTTTCCTTCCTAGCAGGGGACTGGGAGAAACTTCTCTGCAGCATCTGACCAGCCCAGGAGACACATTTTCAAGGCAATGAAATTGATAGAGGCCTGGGCGGAGCATCCTCCCCTCAGGTGAGACTTCCAACTGACCATCACCATTAGGACCATATTTATAGGGCAAATAACAGGGTTTGAAGTTAAACATTTGTCTGCCTACATACAGTTTGGAGCGAGCTGCATTTCCATGTTATCATGTTTTTATATTTTTTTCAAAGATTTTATTTATGTATTTGACAGAGAAAGACACAGCGAGCGAGGGAAGCAGGGGGAGTGGGAGAGGGAGAAGCAGGCTTCCTGCTGAGCAGGGAGCCCGATGTGGGGCTCGATCCCAGGACCCTGGGATCATGACCTGAGCCCTGAGCCGAAGGCAGACACTTAAGGACTGAGCCACCCAGGCGCCCCATGTTTTTATATTTTTAAGGAGCCTGGGCTATGTGTGTTTGCCTCCCCTCCCAGATTCCATGGGAGGGGGCTGCCCAGCCTGGAGCAGGAGGGGATGTGATGCAAGACTGTAGCTCTTGGCATCCAGAACAGAAGGGCCAGTTTTGACCTGGAGGCCAGATAATACATTTTAAACAACCAGCATGAGTCTCACAAATAACATTCCTTAGCCTCTCAATCAGGACTCCAGCTGTTTCCGTGGGGCTTCCCCCGGCTGATGGGGTGGGGTATTGTAAGTACCTGATTTAAGGTAACTTTGCCTTATTCTCATTTATTGCCTACTATTTATTCCCTTCATCTAAGTGCAGCTTCCTTTTCTCTTCTGTTTCTATTAGGTTTCTATAATAATAATAATGAAGTTTTCTTTCCTTGTCGAAACCAAAACATGACTGTTATGAATCTTTTGTTCAGAATACCTCTTCTGCATATTTAATTTTCTCTCTTTCTAGGACTTCTGTTATCTGGATCCTGGCACTTACACTTCTACTGTCATACCTCTTAACTTTTATTCTAAATTTCCTAATTATTTATTCTTCACTGCTTCCTTCTGTGAGACATCTGATCTTGCAATTCACTGTTTATTAATTGTGCCCATTCTATTCTTTATCCCATCTGTTGTGTTCTTTATTTCCACTATTATATTGTTCACATTTAATATTTCCTCTCACTTCTTTTTATGATTCCTTGTTCTTATGTTATATTATTAATATCTTCCTGTCTCCTTAAGTGTATTTACTGAGCTTATTTTAAGTTATTGGTCCATCTGTTCTAATACTTCAAAAGATACTTCAGCTTTACATATACGACAAAACTGAGTCACAGAAAGCAACAGTCCAAGGTGACCAGATTTAGAGATGAGAGCAACAGCCTCTGACTCTCTTCTGTGACTGTTGGAGAATAGTACTCAGTCAGGGAAGTCCTTCTCACAGGCCCGAAGAGGGGGCTAGGAAAGGTCTGTCCTCCTGATCTTTGGGAGGACCCACCTTCCCCAACATATTTGCTATTTTCGTTGTCATATTTTACCTGTTCAGTTAAAGATAACGATTGTCCTCTTGCTTAAGTTGGCAAACACAAGAACTGTCGTCCCATGGTCTCGAAGGATCTAGTCTCCTGCAACCTGCCCAAGATGTATGACAGGAAGCTCAGGAAAGAGACAGGTGAGGCCTGGAACAAAGCAGACACAAATGCTCGCATCAGAACTGCCCCCCTGCCCCATCTCTCCTCCCAGGGCCCTTTTGCACAGTAAAGTTCCTCCTGGTGGGCTCTTACAGAGTCTACCACGCTTGTTAAGGTGTAACCTTTTGGTGAGCCCCGACCCTCCTGGTACCAGGCTTGTACTTTATACTCACAGTTATTCTTGTATTATCATCCTGTGCTGTTTGCTCCTACGTCTGTTTCCTCTACCAGACGCTGAAAATGAAGACACAGAGGGGAGGAGAACGGTGGAGTCAGGCTACAGGGCAGCCTGGAGTAGGGGCTGCCATTGTTCACTACCGCAAGGTGGGTGTTTTCATCAACCTCGTACCCTCAGAACTCAGGAAGGACTTCAGAAACCAATACAGGACGCCCCTTTGGCCCCGCGGCCACACCTCTCTGGGCTCCAGCGGGTAAGGGGGCTCTCGGCCCCACCCCCTTGCCTCCCCCTGCCGAGGGACCTGGGTTTAGGGAGAGCGGTCTCCAGCACTTGGCGCAGACAGGTAAACGAGAGAAATGAGACCCGCGACCAGCGTCTCGGGCCTGGCCCCTGTTTGAGACATGCCCCCCGACTTCACCCCTGTTCTGGATCGGGCTCGACGGGACTGGGAAAAGCAAGAGCCCGGCGCCCTCGGCCAGGGCGCATGCGCAGGGTGGTCGGCGCGGGGCGAAACCCCTCGTCGCTTAAGCTCGCGACCAGCAGGGGGCAACACGAGGACGCCTCCCTGCTTGTGGCCGGGAGCTAACGGCGTGGTGGCTGGAGGATGGGCTGGCACCTGACTGGCGGCTGCGAGGAAGTGGGTAAAATTAGCGGAAAGGTAGGACGTGGCAGTAGCGAGCATGCCTGGCGCGACCGCGGCCGTCCCCGCCACCCCGGACGGAGTGCTCACATGCCCGCCCACCATCAGTGTGGTGTGGCCAGGGGTCGAGCCCACGGCGGCTGTTTAGTCCGTCTGAGAGTGCTTTGTCTGGGTCTCCACACACTTCTGGGTCTGACTCTGCCTTGACTCTATCTGGGCTTGTGTCTGTCACTGAGGCTGTAGATCCGAAAGGAAGAGGAGGGAATACCACCTCTTTCTAGCTCCTGCCTGAAGTTGGTATATATAATTAATCCTACTCGACTCTCTCCCCAAAACACAGCTGGAAGCTCAGCCCTCACCTCAACCTGCAGCCTGTGAAAATTCTACTCTTCTGTTCACTCCACAGCCCCACTCAGGCTCAGCCCAAAGGGGCATGGAGTAGGCT